>NC_140296.1:67775715-68175715 GCF_964211825.1 Aythya ferina
TAGGCTGAAATAAGCTTTAACTGGACAAAGAGAAGGTTACAGAGACTCGAAAAGCAGCTGGTAGAAATGCAGTTTTTATACTGATGGTGGCTAAAAGGGCAACTAGGTAATCACCTGTGAGGTCCTGTTATGACAGCATATCTCACTGTAAATCGATCTTGCTCTCTGTGATCGTGGCAGACGTAATTGTCTGACCTCGCTTGGCAGAGAGGCACAAGGAGTGTCTGGAGTCTCTTTGCAATCACGGGCTCGTGTGCACCTTGCGCAGCTGCCCATTTGTATGGGGTGTTTGGCCACTCACTTGAGTGTTTTGAAGATCGGTTAAGGGTTTGACCTCTTGGGTTTGCGTTGTGTTATGTTTGCTTGTTGTATTTCTACTTTAATCTGCTATCATCCTGTTTTGTACCTGCTATTTGAGAGGGTACTTCAGTTCTGAGGCTGCTATCCTCTCCAAGAAAGGGCTTTGTTAGGAAACCTTACCTGAACCCCAAACTGAATGCTGTGAGAGCTAGCAAACATTGAAAATGAGTCACATTTGTGTGCTCAGTAGTTTTATTATACTAATGCCTAGCAGCCGCAGATGGAGTTGGGGCACGTCACCTGAGACAGTGCTCAAATGTCCAAAGGGTAGAGTGGAAACTGCGGCGAGAAGGTGTTGATTCAAGCAGTCAAAAGTGGGAAAGAGTGGAGCCCATCTAGAAAAAATGTGGAAGGATTAGGATTTTGATAGGAGGTGTGGATAATGTAATCTGTTAATTTAGCTGTATGCCGGGACTGTCTTGAATTGAGGACTTGTGCTGTACCATGAAATTCACCACTGCAGTCGGTTTGTACGCAAGGTTCTCCTTGGCTTTACGCTTGTGGGAATGCAAACGAAGCCGTAGGTTAATGTAATTGGTCTGACATGCTTCTGCTTCATTAAGCTAGAGGGACAATCTGAAAGTCTGGGCATGAAGTTAGCTGTACCTTCTTTATGGCAGCACTTCTTCCAGGCAGCATACAGCTTCTCTTACAGTGTTTCTCTTGAGTAATAAGGGGAGGAGTGATTAGCTGTGCTGAGTGGTGATGACAGTCCAGCTTTAAATAATATACAGAGCTTCCTTGTTGAGAACTTACTCACTGAGCCCGAAATAAAACCACTGGGAATCCGAAGCATTTTGTCAAGCATATAAAAAAATCTATGTTCTTATGTCTGGGCCTTTCTTTTTCTGGAGGGTGTTCTCAACAGCAGAAGACAAAGAACCGAGGTCCAGAGAAAAGTTAATTCAGTCTAAAATTTATATGTTCTTCAGAATAGCCTAGCTGATCTGTCACCCATGCTCTTCAGTCAAAGTGATAATACAAGGGAGTGTCTTCATGTCTCCCGTTCCCCCAAACCAAAAGCTATCTAGGTAAGCATGCTTCAGGACAAGGAAGCAAGCGTGTGGATGCTCTTGTACTTTTGTGAGGAAAGGGACAGGGTTGTAGCTTCAATGCTGCTGGTGAAGTAGTGGCTGTAATTCAGGCACTCCCAAGTGTACAGCAGAATCATAAAATCATCCGGGTTATAAAAGACCTTCAAGATCACCATGTCCAACCATCAGCCTGACCTCTTGAGTTCCACCACAGGACCATGTCCCTTAGTGCCATGTACCCCTCTTAACGCCTCCAGGGATGGTGACTCCACCACTTCCCAGGACAGCCTGCTCCAGTGCCTGATGACCCTCTCTGTGAAGAAATTTATCTTGATATCCAGTCTGAACACCCCCCTGGTGCAGCTTGAGACCATTTCCTTGCATTCTGTCACTTGTCCCTTCAGAAGGTGACACTGTCCTCACTGCAACCTCTGTTCAGGTAGCTGTAGAGAGCAATGAGGTCTCCATTCAGCCTTTTCTCCAGACTAAACAGCCACAGTTCTCTCAGCCCCTCCTCATATGTCGTGTTTTCTAGTCCCTGTGTAGGTGAGGAGGGAAGATTTTGGTTTGGGGTGGCATTTGGAAATGTGTAATGCACACCTCCATTCACTGCAGGTAGTTACCTTCTCAAATAGTGTTAGTCATATGCCTTACAGCTATGAAGGCAAATAACTTGATATGTGTATGAAGATTAAAAAACAGAACTGTATGACAGACAGAACCTAAAGGAAGAGGTTATGTATTTTTATTATGCAAGCTCTGGGCAGTGTGAATGTGGAAGAAGGCTGCTTGTGACAGGTAAACCCAGTGCTAGAGCAGCTGTGTGGCACCTGCTGTGAGTGGAGGAGCATAGTACCCATGCCTCTGCTTCTCGCAGCAGTCTTGCAGCTTGTAAACTCATTTGCTGACCGTCTGGCAGCATTGCTTGTGTGGTGGGAATAGGTGTTTGTGGCACAATCGTGCTGTGAAGTAGCGTGCTGCTTCTGCACGACAGGAAGCTTATGGAAGGGAATGGTCTTAGTCTGCCGAGTTGTATAATCTTGGAGATAGATCTGAGTTAGGGCTGGGGAGGGCCTGGGGTCGCTTTATCTGATCCTATACAGGGTTGTATTCTGGCTGCATAGGAACTACTGATAGCTGTCCTATTTGGACTCAGCTTTTTCTTTAATCACAGGATATTCCAAGTTAAAAGGGACTTGCAAGGGCCACTGAGCCCAACTCCTGGCTCCACACAGGACCACCCAAAAACCAGACCCTGTGCCTGAGAGTGCTGTCCAAATGCTCCTTGAACTCTGTCAGGCTCGGTGCTGTGACCACTGCCCTGGGCAGCCTGTCCCAGTGCCCGACGCCCCTCTGGGTGCAGACCCTTTCCCTAACCCCCATCCTGACCCTCCCCTGTCCCAGCTCCATGCCGTCCCCTCGGGTCCTGTCGCTGTCCCCAGAGAGCAGAGCTCAGCGCCTGCCCCTCCGCTCCCCTTGTGAGGGAGCTGCAGGCCGCCATGAGGCCTCCCCTCAGCCTGCTCTGCTCGGGGCTGAGCACACCAAGGGACCTCAGCCTCTCCTCATGTCTTGCCCCCCAGACCCTTCACCATCTATATAGCCCTCCTTTGGACACTCTCGAGTAGTTTTATGTCCATCTTGTATTGTGTCACCCCGAACTGCACACGCTAATGTGTGCCCTTTATAAAGGGACGCTGCTGAAGCCCCCATGCCTGTCCAGGCAGTGTGTGCCTGCACGGCGCTGTTAGCAAGGGCCCACTTCCAAACCAGCTGAAGTGTGCCTGGCTGCAAGAAAGGGCTGGTGGAGAAGGGAGCTCCCACCTCTGCGTTCTCCCTCTGTTACAACTTCTTGCGTGCTTTCTCCAGGGTCTGAGTTTGCTTCCACGTGCTAGAAGACTGACAGTGATATAAATGCAAGGAGGAAAAGCCATGAGGTTCAGAAAGCCTTTATGTAATCCATTTAATGTGGGCTGATAAGTGAGAAACCGTGGGTTTGCTGATTGCATCATGCTCGTCATCCCTCTTCATTTCTGGGGAGCTGAACTTGTTTTTCATCTTTGTTGTAGACTGAAGTTTTATTTGAATGCCCCAAGTGTCTTTGCTGCTTCTGTTAATTATCTCATCAAGTGTGCTCCTGCCTTTGTTCCCCAACCAGACAACACACCCCTACACGCTGTTTTGGGTTTTTTGAGCAGACTCATGCTTGCATGAAGTCTGGAGGAGAAAAACGAGATTGTTACTCAGTTAATTAATATATACTACTAATTTGGAATTGAAATGAAAATAGATGTTCTGTATTATTTTTAAAGCTTATAAAAAAGCTTTCGCTACCAAATTGTTCTGAACTGAATGCGTAACATGAGAGCAAGGCAAATTTCTTCCTCTCTCCAGTGGTTGGAGTTACAGTAAAATGTGGGAAAGCTTTTCCCATAAAGTCCTGTACGGGTTGACTCTTGCTAGAGAAACTCAGAGGTTTGTGTAATGACACTTTTTCAGATTTGCTCATGTGCTTAGGAAACATGCTTAGGACTGAAGTAGATTTGAATGAAACACTCTTCTAGGAAGAAATGTCAGATAAGAAGGATTAGGGAGTTCTAGCAATTTTCAACTATTTTTTTTTTTTTTCTGTGCTGCATTCCCAAAATGAGGACGAAATCTCAGGAGTAGTTTATTGCAGGAAAACTCTTATCATCCACCTCCTGTTTGGAGAACTCTAATTGCTCTCGCTTTCTTTTTAGCACACGGAGGTTTTGGGGAGCAATGTTCTTCTCTGCCAGACTCCTGAACTCAACCAGTGTAGTATTTTTAAAACACGAAGGCGTGAGCATATCTGGAAAAGTAATTTTGGGTGTTAGCTGCTGCGTAAGTAGAAGCGCAATCTAGCAGACATCTGCAAATGAGTGCAAAGGTGGTGTGAGCGGAGCTGAGGCTGAATTCACAAAGAGGGGTAGAAAGCTAACAGTTTTGGAAAATCTGAGCTGGCTATTGCGTGTGTTTGAACAAGCTGGCAAGCACGCTCTGTGCTGGTAATATTTGGCTGTCCCAAAGCGGGTCCAGGATGCGCAGAGCCACCAAGCCCCTTGGTGCTGGGTGGTGCTCAGGCATCATCTCATGCTGTAGGATAAAGGCTGGGAAGGAGGATGCCACTTGAGAAGGTTCCCAGGACCTGTGGCTCCTAGGAAACTGTGTCCTGGCTGCCCGGAGCCACAGATCCTGGGAGCCTCAGCGGTGGATACAAGATGCTGACAAGAACATAAATTTTGCTGTGCAGCTGCAGGCTCCCAGAAGACTTTGATTCAGGAAATGCCATCTGTTGGTATTGCGGAAACAGTAACGTTTTCTGCGCTTGGCCTTTTTAATTTGGCCTGAGATACGGAGTCATTTCATAGGAGAAATCTTTTATTCCTTAATATTCCATAACCTCCATCAGAAAGAATGGGTACGTTATCTTAAGGCAAACCACTGGTTGTTGTGTGACTTCGTGGCTTTGTTTTAAATAAACTTGGTGCTTTTTGTAGTATACCAACATCTAGCAGCGCTCACAAACTCTGCACGCCCTCAAGCCTTCTCAATCTACCTCCTCTGACTTAATATTTTTCCCCCGACAAATAAGAGAGTGAAACAACTCAATTTAGAGGATTGGCAGAATCCAAGTCATTATTTAAGCTATACCCGGGTCCTCGCTCTTTCTTTCCACTTCCACACCTACCTGCAGCTAAGTTGGCATCAGCCAGCTGGGACAGCTCTTCTTGGTGCCGGTTATGCTGATTGAGAAAAAGATGCCTCAATCCATCTAACCTTGGCCAATCACATAGCCCAGCGTTGTTTTGTTAGGATTTTTGTGGCGTTGTTTCTTTGTTTGTTTTAGTTTTCCTGCCTCACAGTGCCTTTTATCACCTCATACAGTTCTGATAGCTGTTAGCTCGTGGTTTGCAGACCGCGCGTGGCCCAGCCCTGCCACCACCCTGCTTGCCCCAGTGGATGGGTGCTGGAAGACCCCCCCCAGACCTTGCCAGGTGCCGGCTGTCTGTGGGCTGGCCCAGCCTCCGAGTGGGGTGAACTTGAATGAAGGAGGCTGGGCAGCGCTCCAGCTGCTGAGTCTCGTCTGGCTGCCTAGCCTCCCTCTAGAAAACCTGTTATGCTGTATTCTCATAAATCCTGTTCCTTGAGCGACGCTGGAAACTTGTTCCCCCCGTTCCCTTTCTCTTCTGCTCAGTTAGCTAAACATTCCTGGCCAGTTATTCATTAAAACGGGCCGCACCTTACGCTTTCTGATGGAGGCTTTGTCAGTGCAGGAACGAGCCCTGGTACACGTTGCTTTTTCTGGTCTGGCTTAGTGATTTTTTTTTTTGATATTTTCCCTTCGTGTTGTGGGAGCCTGTGAACTTTGCTTTCAGCAAGACTCGCAGCCTTTGCAACACCCATGTGCTCTGCAGTGGCTTTTTTTGTTTAAAACACAAACTTTGGCAATTGAGACAAGATCCCACGGAAGAACTGATGAAGCTGTTCTCCGAGTCTGCCGAATGCATGAAATGCTCTGAATTGTCCGCCGAAAAACATGAGGAAATGTCAGCACGGCTGAAATGTCAGCACTGCAGTAGCGAACAGAAGCAGGAAACTAGTTTGCCTGCCCAATAATCTCGCAAAGCTTCCTCTCCCTCTGTGGTGCCAAAAAATACCCCACCCAACGCTAGCTGATGGAGCCCTACCATCTACCCCCGGCAGTGCACTTGGCACAAATGCCACGCAGCAGATGCAGTGATGGAAATACAGGCGGGGTACGCATCTGGATTTAATACAATCAGAAGGCACAGACTATTAAATGATAACTAAATTGGATAATCGTGTATTTGAGCATCTATGGAGCGGCAGAAAGCAAAGAGCTGGCTTCTGAAGGTATTAGGCTAATTGTTTTCAATCTAATTCAATTTGCAGTCGTCTTCAGAATTATCCTCTAGAAGCGCGGATCGCTGCAGCAGTCTGCATGCGTAATATTAAAAGAAAAAGAAGCCAACAGCTGAGAAAACACGATGTGAACGAGCTTTTACAGATCTGTTTTAGCTGTAGTCTGCAGCCTTCACTGTCTGTGGGGCAGCACCAGCCCTGGTCTGTCACCCTGCAATTAGCAGACCTGGCATCACTCCCTGCGACAGCCAGAAAAGGCAGCAGTCCTTGCTGCTTGCTTGCTTTCTTTCTCATCCCGTGTCCTGGCGCTCGCATTTGTGTGGCTGCACAGTGAACCAGTTGAGGGGAAAGTGATCCTCTTAAACCTTTTTATTTATTTGTTTTCATTGCATTAGCTTTCAGTCAATTGATTCCTTGGTCTGGTTCACTGCGCAACCACGCGGACCTGGTTTGCTGCACGAGCGCTAGTGCAAGCTCCGGGGAAGAGAGGGGATTTTAGGGTGGTGGTGAGCTAACCCTTCTGGAGAGTCGCTTGAACCTCGTGAGCAGCGGCACTAGTACCAGTTACACGCTTACTCTATGTCTGTAGTCACTTCTGTGTGTGCCCAAGCTTCATGTGGACAATGTGAGGTGATGGCAAGGGGGCTGATGTGGTTTAATACCCTGTTGATGACCTTGATGAGCAGGCAGAGCATGCTGTCTGCAGGTTTGCATGAACAAGCTGAACGTGGATCAGCCTCAATTTCTCTGTACTTCTCTGAAACTTTATGCTGGAACTAGGTTTCCACCTTAAAATGTGTTATAGGGATCATAGGAAAGGACCTGAGACGCTTCTAATCTGTGCAAGCTGAAAAGAGTTCATGAATGTCTGATCACCAGGAGGTTTGCCCGCTGTAAAGATGGCAAGGTGAACTGGTGGCAGACATATGAAATGTGTTGGCTGCATTCATTTTTTTTAATGAATGGCTTCTGGGATTTGTTGTAGATAAAGTTCTGCTGTGGTGATTTCTACACATAGTTTTTTCTTTCCACCAAAACCACACTGGAGGGAGAAAAACGTGATGCTTTTTTTCCCCCCCTTGCTTAAACATCACATAAGCAAGGTGAGGGAGGGAGCAGGTGACATCTTATGTGCGATTATGAAATCTGTTCTGCTAGATAAAATGCAGAGGTTGCTCCAAGCTGAGAGGAATATATTTTAGGAAAGAATTACCTTTTTTCCATTCATTACAGGGGAGTATAAATGATTGTGCAGTTGTGCTTTTTAGGTTACTTTGGCTGAAATTAGGTTACTGCGTTTAACGCATGCTAGTGCTTCTTTTAACCTTCTTGTAACCTTTTTTTTTTTTTTTTTTTGTCTTGCAGCTCCTTGCAAGTGTTCACTGATAGCACAGCGAGCCGAACTCTGTACGTCAATGAAAAACTACCAGCAAGCTCTCCACGACGCGGACGTCCTCTGCCGAAACAAGCCCCACTGGCCTGCGGTACGGCGCTTGCATGCTGCAGAGAACAAGATGCTGGTTCTCAGGGCTTCCCTTCGTGGTGGGGTTGGCACTGCTGAGGTTGTTGGCGGAGCATCGTGGCCTTATCAGGGCTGGAAATGTACTGAAAGTGAAGCCCTTCATAGGACGAGTCGGTGGAAGGTCCTTAGCGTGGGGTTTCTGTGATGGGCAGCCAGTGACGTGAATTTGTTTGTACTGGTGCTCATTGATCTGTTTGAGCTTGTGCTGTGGCTTGGCAGCAGAAATCAGGTCCACAAGTCACCGCTGACAGGGAATCACCCATCCCTTTGGGGTGGTGTGCCCCGGGCTTTGCAAGCCGCCTGGCCACTGTGTTTTTTGGGGAGTATCCTAGATCATATTTCAGGATTTCTGTGCCTTTTTTTTCCCCTCATTAATAAGCATTCATACACCTGATTCCCACCTTTGTGTCATAGTGAACCTTAGTAGGGTGGGATTTTTTTTTCATACTGAATGAGGTGCTGCAAGGAGCAATGGTTGCAGACAGTGTGAAGCAAGTGTCAGAAGCGGTGTTGTGGGAGGAACGGAGGTGCCTGTAGTCACCGCCTGTCGCCTGAGGGTAGGCTGGGTGTCCAACAGCTCGCCCCACCCAGGCTGACGCCTCCAGTCCCTCACCCATCGCTGACAGAACTGCAGCACAGGTTTGGCCAGGTAAAGCCACTGGGCTTGGAGGGAGTGTGCCATGAGGAGGTAGGGAAGGATCGTAGGTGGGCCTTGGTTTCTCCTTGGCCTTACAAAGACCGAGAAGGTGTTGCATGAACCTCTTGGTGGCCAGCCTCAGCAGAGGAGCTGCAGCTAGCTCTCTGTTCGAGCTGGGTGGGATGCAGGGTGAGACAAGTGCCATACGAAGCATCTAGCTTCTGACAAGTTAGGCACTTGTCTTCCAAGGATATCTGTTTTGTCACCTATTAAAGCGTTTTCTATTTGAAGGCAGATCACAATCTTCCCCCCACCTCCAATTTTGCTCTTGAAAATTTGACGTTCTATCTCAGATCACTTCTCATCAAGTCAGGGATCCCATCTCAGGCAGTGCTGATGGAGTTTCTGTGTGGAGGGAGATGAATTAAGCACATGCAAATGTTTTCATGAAGCGTCTTGTCTGTTTGCCTCGAATCCATGGAAATTTGATATGTGTCAGTCGTAGGCGGATAAAGATTTCGTTAATCGCCTCTCCGAAGAATGCTAATCAAAAATGAAATTTGTCATCATGGCATACCAGCAGTACCACAGATACATTTTGCTTGCGTATGCATGTGTCAGAATTCCCACAGAAGCTTTGGTGATCCAGAATTAACATTCTCCGGGAATTCTGCTTTGTTTTGTATCTCGTGACTTTTCAACCATCCAGTGGCAGAAAGTAGCTCAAATGTGTTGTGTAGCAAAAAAATAAATTAAAAAAATCCACAATAAAATAAAAACCATTCTGAGAGCAGCTCCTGGGAGGTGAGCATTCACCACCAGAACGTTTTAGCTTATTGCTAACTCAAATTTAATGGCTCACTGAGTTCCTGAAGCTCTTGGGTCCATTGCAATAAGTAGGGCAATAGACCAGTTTGTTTCTTTTCAGTTAATGTGAAAGTCTTGGGCTCTGTGGGGGAGAAGTTTCCAGTTGTGCTTTGCAAGCGGGAGATAGAAACAGAAGCCCTTCCTGAGACTGCCTGATTTCCTGGCCAGATCTTGCCCTACAAATCTGGTGCTTCCCATGACAATGTGAAAATAGGAGAGGAAAGGTGGCAGTGGTAGCCTCGTAAGTGCAGAGGTCTATTGTTCCTCGGTGTAATTTCAGGTGTTGGATCTTGAGATATTTCTTCCACAGACAGCCCCGATTAGCCCTCATTTTGCAGCGTGGACAAGGAAATCCTTCTTGCAGCCCTAAAGACACCAAACTGCCTTGTAGCCTCTCTAGGGCAGTTCAGTAAACTCGTCTGAGATGTTGGGATTGTTAGGAGCTCCTCAGAAAGTTCTTACAGAGGCTGTACAAGTCTCAAAACAATCAGGGTCAGGCCTCTGCAGTAGCTCTCTTCTTACTGTGTTCCGAAAAAAATGCAGATCTGCAGATCGTGCCTCCAGCATGCTAACTGTATCCCAGTCCCCAGAAGCCAAAGGGCATTTCTTGGGAATCAGGTCAGGCTCCAAGTGCTCCTTTGACCCAGCCTCCTATTGGGAAATGTGCTTTCTGGTTGCTGGAATAAATAGGCTGCTGCTTTGCTGTGTTTTGGGAAACTCAGTCCTTGTCTTGAGAAGTTGCTGCATACTGAGACTGCTTGTTCAGTTCACCAAATGATGTATGGTAATTAGCCTGGCCTACAAAGTGCCTGCTACTTTCTTTTGCTACAAGCTTCGTTTGTATCTTCCTGACAGTGTAAAGGTAAAGATTGTAACGGGCCTCAGCTTGAAGGGCTGTACTGGAAGGGTGAAAGGAAGCGTACCTGCTGGGGGAGATTGTACGGTACTGGATCTTTTGGCATTAGGGTGAAGAACAAAAAAATACATCTGCTTATCTGACCAGTCCAAGAGACACAGCCTAAAGACAGTTGTGTAAATCACAACTGTCTGGGCTGGAGTTTGCAGAATATGCTTCTGTCTAGGAACCTGGACACAGATGTTTACATACATGTTTAGTTTCTCTCCGTCTTGAAGGAAATGATTTCCATAAGTCAGATTTGAACTGCAAATTGATATCCACAGGGAAAAATTCAGAGCTGAGACATTGCTCTCTCGCCAGTAACAAGCAAAGTAGGACTTGTCCCCAGGCTGACTATCATACCTGTTGGCCACACGTGTGTCACTCTATGACTTGAAGATGTAGGATGGACTAAAAGATTTCAGGTTAAGCACTGGCATGCTGCTCAAAGCTCATAATATTTTGGTGTTTTCCACACAAATAAAATAGAACAATTCTTTTTCCCCTGGCAAGACACCCAGAAAGGAGTGAGTGTCCTACACCTGAAATTGTTTTGCTCTGTCCAGTGCCATGGCCAGCCTGCAGCATGCCACTGCTTTTCTCATGTAGCTTTGTTACTGTTCAGAGTGCTCTGGTGTGTGGAAACCCTTCTCCAGGGTTTGGGAGCCCTGTAGGATATGTGCTAGTCTCAGTCCCTGGGGAGACAGACACGGCTCCTCGCTCTGCATCAGATGCTTTGCTGAGGAAAGGAGCGGTGTCTTTGCCTGGGGGCGACACAGCTGTGGGATCCTGGGGACACCTTCAGCAGAAGGGAATGGCTTTCCTTCAGTCACACGGATTGAAGAGATTGGTACCAGGATAACATCTGGTTCTTCATCGTCAGAATGGAGTGAATGGCCAAGTTTGTGTGTTGGTGTCTTGCTGCCACCTTGGAAATGATCTTGGGTTTGTATGTTGTCTTTGTGTGAACAGGGCCATTATGTGAAAGCAAAAGCTCTTTCTGGATTGGAAAGGACTGAGGAAGCATTGAAGGAATTTCTCTACTGCGTTGCCTTAAATCCTGAATGGAGCTCAATGAAGAAAGAAGCCCAAAAGGTATCAAATGTGCTTCTTGGCTATCACACTGCTCTGTGGTGGTGCCTCCATCACAGGGATTGTGTGTTTGAGGATTCTATTGCAAATTTCTAGGCTGGGCCACTCTTCTTTATAGATGATGCTCACAGTATTTCAGCAGGATTTGAGTACACCTGGATTTTGTAGGCTCAAAGCTCCTAATTTTAGTGCCCATCAGAAAACCTCTTCATGTGGGAAATGGCAGGGGGTTGAGCAGGGCAGCTCCTGTCCTGGTGGAAAGAAAAATAAATTATGGTCTCTGTAGGAGTTTGTATAACTCCCCATAAAGGGGACGCTGCTCGTTGACCCCAGTCAGGTTCTCTGTTACAGTTCATACAGGCAGCTTTTTCAAAAAAGAAATGGGGGTTCAACAAAGTGGTTGGTGGGGACCAGTGAGAGGGGGAGCAGGCTCTACGTAGCTTCTAGCTCAGGGTGAAAGCTGCTTGAGGGTAAAGCAGTGACGTGCTGGATACAGAGAATGAGGAGAACTCAGACACATCTGTATTAACCGAGTTTGATAGAAAAACATGGTCTGAAGGCTTCTGGAGGCAGGGGTCTGAGGGTCAGAGTGGAGAGGGACAGTAGCAGGGGCAGGACACGACTGGCTGCCACCCTAATTGCTCACGGGGAGCAGAGACCTTCAAGGAGGGAGGTGGACACAGAGTTCCTGGGGAGGAGAGGACCTTGGGATGTGTCTATGGTTGTGGTGGGGACTGCCACACGAGTTTCCTGTGGTCATCAGAGAATGCAAGATCTAGTTGTTGCAAGCCTCTTGATGTTCGGGAGCTCCAGAGCATGTTTACCTGTTTTTACACAACGTAAATTAATTATTTTTATTGTTCTTCTTTTTCTTCTCTCTAATTGACTAGATAATGTGTGAGATGTTTTTCCCAGCCTTTGAAAATGTGCATGATAGTCTAACAGCACCTTTCTCTAGTCGAACATCCCATACGAGGTTGAAACCTGCGTTTTTGAATAGCATAAACACGCAGTCAGCTGCTGAAGATAGCTCTATTGCTGGGTCCTCAAAGGTAAAGTAAAAAGTATTCAACCTGTAAATACCAAAAGTAACATAAGGATCTGTCTGGTCTGTGTGACGTTGTCGTTGTAGGCACTTATTTCATGGTAAGCCTGTTCTCTTTGGCTACTGTTGTACCTCTTGTTGGGACATAGTTCCTCAGAAAAAATAAAAGAATGCAACACTTCCTTCACAAAATAATGTGACACCTTCCCATGAAAAATCAATTCTGTTTTTTCTCCCTCTATGTCTTTTATGCACTTGGGATTTTAATATGATAGGAATACAGTTTGTAGAGATGGGAGCCATAGAGAAGTGTCCTCATTTAATGCAACTTGAGAGTGGCCTTGTTTGATATGGACCTTCGTCCCTTCCTATGCTCAGTAGAGTGACACTAATCTCTTACTGATGTATGTAACCCAATAATCATAAAACTAAGCATGTCTCATGCTGTATATAACTGTTCTTAATTCTTTTTTAGGATACTGTGTTCAGGTTAACAAAAAACCCGTCCCAAGAATCTGATGTATTTAGAAGCACTGATTCTCCCGTTGCTCATAACGTACTGGATCGCTATTTTGAAGACAACAAGAAGTCTTTGGGAGCTATTCTCTCCAGTTTACCTGGGGCTGGCTTAAAAAGAAAGCTGTCTGGTGATGTGAGGGATTTACAAAGCTTGGATGTCCCCAATAAGATCCCTAAAAAAGGTTTGTGCTGTGGCTTAGAAAGGGGATTTCTTTTGCATATGCTTAAAAATGATGAACTATTTTTTCCTCTCCATTTTGTAGGTGTAAATGAAACATTTCTTACATGAATTGGAATAATACTTTCTAGTATGTTCCTTTCTGCTCTAACAGTGTTTCTCAGCCATTCCTGTCTTTTTAGAACATGTAGAGTTTAAGATGTAAAAGGCACTGAAGTTCAAATACTGTTTACATTATTCCAGAGCAGTTTCAATTCATTCAGTGAACAATGCATTTTTCTTTCTCAAAAAGGGCATTTCTAACATGTAATCCACTAACAGTTTAGTCTTTGTGTTGCTGGCAGCATTTCAGTTTTCTAGGTCTCAGAGGTATAGGTGCATTTCATTGTCTTTCTATAGGCAGGAAAGATACAGTAAGCCTAGAAATTAATCTTTTAATTGGCATCAGAAAGAGTCACATGCAACTTTACATGAAATTTTCCGAGCAAACAAAGAAGCCCTTTGAAGGATAAGAAGCCCACCCAGTTTTCTGTCACTTGATAGCTGTGCTTACAGTTGGTATGCTTCTCAGGCTTCCAACAAAGACCTCTGAAGTGTTTTCAGTACTCTGGGAAAAAAAAAAAAAAAATCTGAAGGAAATATATTACTCTGAGCAGTGAAATAATTGGTTTAAAGGGGCTTTCAAAATTCCACCGCATTAGTGTGCGTTTTTTCCCCTTAGAAGAAATAAAAAAACATACCTCCTTGACCAAGATGCCTTGAAATATCTCAAGTCTTCAAATGCTGCTGTTTGCCTACCACCTCTGCAAATTACCAATTTACAGCCAGTTTCTGATCATGGTGGTGTGAAGGGAAAAATACGGTACTTCTCTGTGAACTGCAGACTCGGTAAATAGATTGTGAAACCTGACACTCCTCTATCTTCACAGCAAAGGCCAGAGATCGCATTTTACCCATGGCCATTAATTTCTGGTCTGTGCTAGATCCTGATGCTGTGCTACTATTTGCAGAGTGACACAGGTTCTTGCTGTTACTAAAGGCCAACGTGGAAGATGTAGGTTAAAGATAACGCTGTTTTCCTTTGTAGGCCACGCTAGTGCCCTCTCCCCTGTCCTGTCTGTGCTCGAGATAAACCAGATGCTGAGCATAAGTTATCCTTTAACAAAACATCCCAGTGTTTTAACTTAACACAAAAAGCTGAGCATTTTTTTTCCGCAGTCAAGAGTTTCCTTAATAAAAAGGACACGGAGGTAGTATTTGCAGCTCTGTTGCAACTCTTGCTAAGCAACAAAGATGTGGGCTGTAAAAAGTTGCAGAAACTGCTTGTATTCATGTCATCAGAAACCTAAGCTGAAGCTGATACCTCTTGAGCTTAAATACTGCTGTGGAGTTTGAGGCCTGTGTACATCAGGTGTGTTAACTGCAGCGATACACACCAACTTCAAGAAACAGGACGGGCAGAATTTTTTGTGTTTTCTGTTTGCCAGTGCTGCATTAGCTCAGGTAACTCCAGTAGTCCTTAAATTTGAAGCTGTCTGAAATGTGGGATTTCCGCAGCAGGGTAGTCCAGCAGAGTGTAAGCCTCTTTATACTGGTAAGAAAAATTACCCCTGCTGAGACATCTATAATAAACACTGATGAAATAGTTTAACTGTGTGTAAACAAATTAAATTCTGGACTTAACATGCTTAAAAACATCTGGCCAGGCTGATGTGGGAGTGGTGGTGGTGGTGGTGGGAAAGCAATAGCAGAATATTTTAAAAACTAGACTTTGAAAAAACAACCATTTTTGGAGAAGCAAATCATGGGTATTCAGCTCTAAAATGCTTTCTCTGGCCATAGACATCATCCTCTGCTCTCCAAAAAAATTTCCTGCCAGAAAGTCTAAAACCTAAATGGAAAATATGTTTTCTTTTTGGAAGCTTTGTTTCAAATAAAGAGAGAAATTAGTTTATGGAAAAACAACTTAGTATTTGAAGTTGCAGTAATACTGAAATATTCGCTGTAATTATCATCTTAACTTCTAGATGCAGAGGTTTTACCGGAAAACACTGTCATCGCTTCAAGCGAGATACCAACGACTCTTGTTGATGCGTCGGACTTTGAGTGTTCCCTCTGCATGAGGTATGGCTATGCTGACCTGTGATTAAGACCTGAAAGCCTTTCTAGCTTCTGAAAAATGTTTTCACAGTGTCAGTCAGAAGGGAAACCAGCCAAAGAATACCTAAATCATTGCTTCATAAATCAAACTTGCATCTGATGAATTGTTACAGACGCAATCTTCATTAGGCACCAACTTTGTTTACCTCTTCTAAAAATGAAAACCTCTTTATGTCATTGGAGAAAAATGTCACCTATGATTTATACAAAAGCAGGAAAGGATGAGATGGCGAGGTCTAGTCACTCGTTTCCACAGTTCGGAATCTGTATTGTTTATGTTGGCAGCTTAGATTTTTGTTCCATGTTTTCGTGTGCAGGTTGTTCTATGAACCTGTTACCACTCCCTGTGGACACACCTTTTGCCTCAAATGCCTTGAGCGTTGCCTTGACCATAATCCACATTGCCCACTCTGCAAAGAAAAGCTGTCAGAAGTAAGTACGTCCTTGCCCCACTTAAGGAAGGAAGTACAATACCGTGTTCTTCAGAAAGTATGCATGTGGGGGTTTTCTGTGCCCTACTTACAGAAGAGTGCAGTAGTACCCACAGCACCAAGCTGTGCACGGACCTCATTTGCTCCAGGATATATTTCGTTGTTCCTGTTGGGGGTAAAAAAGTGGGATTTGCTGGTGCTTAAGGAAACAGAGACACCCTGCATTGCCTCAGGCTGTTGCCTGAGGAATTCCAGCTGTAGCCTTGCTCCTACCAGCTCTCCAGTCTGTATCTCTGCTAACAGTTGAACCCTCCTTGGTCAAAACTTGTGCTCCAGTAGACATGTGTCTCGTAATGTCTTGGGTAGCAGTAGCCTGGCAGATTTGTGTAAAAGGAATATATGCATCTTCTGATGAAGTAAGGAAGAACTGCCTTCTCTTGGTAGTGGTACAAATTCTGCCAAAAGCAGGGCATGGGGGTAAAATTAATGGGTGCTAGGGTGAGCCATGTACCCAAAACTGGAAGTTCTGATGCCCAAAAGCTGGATATGTGGAATAGCCTGTACAATCAAGAGCTAATGTGCTGTTTCCCCTTAGGAAAGGGGGTGAGTTGGGTGGAAGAGATGTTACCTGACTTCTTGTAATCAGACTTAAGAGTTGACTTTTTTGCAGTTTCTGGCGAGCAGAACTTACAAAAAGACCGTCCTTACAGAAGAACTGATAGTCCGTTACTTGCCAGAGGAATTATCTGAAAGGAAGAAAGTTTATGAGGAAGAAATGAAGGAATTATCAAAGTAGGCTCTCTTACTGCTGATTGCTGTTATGAAAATGTGTTTTTATCTAAATTGCTGAGGAAACTTTTTGTTTGCTTATTACAGTGCACAAGATTAATGAATTTGTAAAAACGAACCTGCCACATTTCTTACTTTTGACATGGTTGTTGCAGATAAACAGAACTAACAAGCTTGCATGGTAGAGAGGCACAACATCATTCTTAAAATAAAGATAATTGCTTTATTTCTCTGAATCATTATAATATCAGCTTTGCAAGTTATAATGGGGCTTGGCTGGCAGTAGAAGCCTAATTATAAATATGTTACGCTTCAGGTCAGGAGAAGTTCAAAGATTCATAGCTATGTCAGTGACGTGCAGTGTCTTACCCTACAACTCAACTAAAAACAAAAACAAAACATGCAATTAAGCCTTAAAAAAATAATATGGGGATTAGCAGCCTTCAGACTTAAAGGGCTTTACTGAGCTTTGGAATTCTCCAGTACCTTGCTTTGAATGTGATTAGTTCTTAGATACTGTATTACTATACATGGTCACGACCAAAAATCTTTAAATGTGTTCTTTGAGCTAATGCATCTGTGTGTGCACTTTTGGGAAACTGGTTATTATTTCCTGACTTCTCCTCTATAAAAGTAGATTAGATGGATTGTTTCCTTAATGCATCAACAGAAAGTTTGTTTGGTGAACATGACAAACCACAACCAGATACGCGTTTTCAAAGAATAAGTCTAAGGAAACCACCGGAACCAGTGTTGTATTAAGGCTTTATGCTGTATATAGCTGTGCCCAGGAGAAAATTGAACTTTTAAAAACGATTATCTTACAGTTTGAATAAAGATGTTCCCATCTTCGTATGCACCATGGCCTTCCCTACCATCCCTTGCCCACTTCATGTCTTTGAACCTCGTTATCGCCTAATGATAAGAAGATGCATGGAGACTGGTACCAAACAGTTTGGCATGTGCTTAGCTGACGAATTAAAAGGGTAAGGAGAAGAGCTAGAATGTCCTTTGTTGCAGTGTTGTCACGCTGATGGGGTACTGCAGCACAGTATACTTGTCTCCCTGTAGTTCCTTCCAGTCCTGTACGAACCAATACAGACGTTGGTGGCTTTTTAGCTTAGCATATCAAACATTCTTTTGGACACAAAAATGTGATTTTTTTTATTGCTCCCCTGTTGCATGGATAGCAAGAATACGACTCATCCTGCTACTACGGGCTCCAAAAATAGCACTGAATTGTGTATGTGTTTGGAAAGCTTTCTAGCCTGTCTGTTTTAGTGAAAGCTGAGTCTGGATGAGGTTGCTCCTCTGTCTGCTCAGTGAAAAACAAACAAACAACACCAAACAAATCCAAGCCTTGCACAGCTTTCCTGCATAGGCAGAATCATTTGAATGAGACAAAGTATACCCTTGGCTGAGAAGCCTTTTTTGCTGCTGAACATTGCCTTTCGATGTTTGTCTTTACTGCTGTGTTGCAATGTGTAAACTCTGCAGTGAGTGGGTTACGTTGTCTTTCTATATGATCCTACCTTTAATTCATTTTTTGGTGAATTCTGTTACTGGTATGTTTCCAGCTCCTTATGTAGAGGCTAAATACTAATCATTAGGTAAAAGTCTAGAGGAAAACCTTCAGTTTTTAAGCCCTTTATAGGTAATAGGTTTTTTGGGGGGGAAGAGGATAAGCTGGAAAAAAAATAAGGTGGTCTTAAGAGAGATTTGTTTTACAGGATAAGAGTAGGTAGTTCTTGACTTCAAGAGAGTAATGCAGAACTGCCAGTGTGGGAACCCTTAAAAACACATTAAGTGTCCTCAGGAGCAGCATTTTAGTAGGTGATCAAGGCAGGAGCAGAGGGAAGGGCAGTCATATCCAGGTTTGGCAGCCTTTCCTTGTCAAGTTTGTTGGCTTCTTTTATCTTTTCTCCTCCTGGATCAGAGCATGAAGGTGGCAGTAAGAACACAGGAGATGCTTCAGCTTTCAGCTGAATACAAGCAAATACTTGTGAGGAAAAAAAAAATGACCCTACGACATCAGTGATGTCAGATTTACTTGGAGTCAGGTCTAATGCAGAGGGCCGAGGCATTACAATCCTAAAAACATGCAAACATATCTATTCGGTAGTGCCACAAAGGGTGTTTTAAAAGGCAACCGGTATGGTTGGATATGCTTAGTATGCCCTGTCTGTTTTGAGCTATTGGAATAATTAAACACTTTAAGCACGGTAACTTTCAGTTAAATCAAAAACACTGAAGCTCGGGAAGCCTTCATCTATAGTCACCTGGCAGGCTGTTGTAGCTTCTTACACAAGTAAAGAAATTATTTTGTTTATTCAAAATTGCGAAATCAGATGGGAATAAAAAAGTAGAGAAACTTGTTTTGCCTCATCTGCTAAGACACGGGTATGGAAGGCTGAGATTTGTGCCTCCCTTGAAAGACAGGGTAACAGGGCATGTTCAGTTCATTACCTTCCTCTGTTTTTTAGCCCATTTAGTCCATAGAGCTGTTTTAAATAGTGCTTAGGCTGATTTTGCTGTAATAAATTCACTTCTTGTAATCTCAGCAGTCAAGTACATGGGGCTTAGTGGTGTGCAGCTGTACTCCTCTTGTTTGCATAGTGCAGTGGCCAGGAGAGAGGGGTTGTTCACAGCAGTCAGCTTTTTTCCTCCCCAAACCATGAGTTCTAGCAGAGTAGAAGCAGGAGTCCTTTCCCAGAAACGTCACTTCTCCTCATTGCTCCAGAGTCACAAATGGCCAAGCCCTGATATAACAAGCATTTCCCTGATGAAACATGTATTGGACCCCGTAGGGATTTGTTATCTTGAGATCAGGCTAGATACGGTGCGTTCTCCTGGTTAGCAGTAAGCTGAGGTATGAGGCTGCAAATGCTGGCAGATCAGCTGTCACGGTGACGAATGGCTGTGGGATCAGCTTCTTTAATGAAATAACTAAAGCATGGGCGCAGAGTAGGTAAAAGCCTGATAAATTAAGTGAAAGAAACATGCAACAGGTTTTTGAGGATGCAGTGGAAGCCTGTGCTGTCTAAATCTAACAGATACAATTGTGCTTTCATAAAGAGGGTGGGTTTTTTATTTTGTTGTTAACTTAAAGGATACAAGTGCAAGGAAGAGTCTTGCTGTGTAGAAACCTTTTCCTTCTAAAGCCTGTAATCCTCTGCTTACACCTCAGAGTAGGGGGATTGCCCTCCCAGCCCTGCATTTGTTTCTCAGTTTCTTGACTTCCTTATGGTATCTTTACCCATCTTGTTTTCTCTGCAAAGCAGGTAAATTTGCCCCTAGCAGCTGGCAACTCACAGCATGAAACATGCTTCATTTAGTTTTCCTGTCCCTTCTCTACCTCCCCTAAATACTTAGGCTCTGAAGGTGCTGCTGCCCCGGACCTCTGAGGGAAGGCAGAAAGGGTGGGGGTTGTGTGGCTGATGTGCATAAGCAGAAATGTGTTGTCACCTAGGCAAGGACCTCTTTCAAATAAAAAGTGGTGCATTAGGCCCAGTATTTGTCCTGATGTGTATAACCGCTTGTTGATGACTTCCACTTTTATGCCCTTCTGTCATTTCAGATTTGCAGATCATGGCTGTATATTAGAGATCAGGGACGTAAAGTTTTTTCCTGATGGGCGCTCAGTTGTTGATACAGTTGGTGTCCGTCGTTTTAGGGTCTTAAGCCATGGCCAGCGAGATGGATATAACACAGCAAACATCGAATATCTTGAAGATAAAAAGGTGATCTATGGTGCAAAGTTATTCATACCCATGTATTGCTGGATTCACTTAAATAGCCTTTTCTTGTTGCATTTCAAGTTAGCTGTGCATTATTTTAAAACCAGTATCATTATAAACACTGTAGCTCTATTTTGACAACCGTGGAACAAACTTAGCCTGTCTCTTACACACTTCCCTTTCTTCCTTTCTATCCTTATAATTATCTCTGCTTGAAGTGTTGCATTGCCTTCGTGAATCTCTAAGTAGCTTCTGATACCCGGGTGCTGAGATCTGTCATGATGTGTAGGTGACATCAGAGTCATGTTTTAAAATCGACAGGGGCTCGTCACCCTTCTAAGAACACATGCCTCTGTTAGTGGAGAAATGGCTTTTTCTCTTCTTCCCCTGAGCACAGGATATCTGTTTCTAGCTTTGGCAGACTTTCTGTGACTTTCCCAGCTCTGGTTTGCAGAACACCACCTCAAGCCAAGTGTGGGAGACAGTTCTTGAAACGAGCTCTTAGTGACATACGGTTGCTGTGCCTGTGCAAGCATCCGTCAAAGCTGGCTGAGAGCAGAGAAGTGCAGGGAGGGGAGTAGTTTTTAAAAACAAGTCCTCTTACGACACCTGTATCAAGTGAGGTGCTTGTGATGGGTGTTGGCCAAAGTATGAATTTTTGGCCTTGCTTAATTATAGCTTCCTGGATCATCTTCAGAGCACATCTGCAAAGCCTTGATATCTCTTAACGCTGAGTTTAGTAGTGATCTTGTGCCAACTGATGAAATCAATTCTGGTGTGGAAGAGCTACGAAGCTCTTCAGCACGCTTTCGTAGTTGAAGTGCAAGTCTAAAATCCTGGTAGGGCTCTTCCAGCCTGTACAGGATGATGCAGTTGTTTGCCAGGGCAGGAGATCATGGAGGTGCCTCCCCCCATAGAAGGTCAAAGCATGTAATTTATTCACACCGATGGCTCTGCTGTGTGTATAGATCCCCAGAGAAGGGTGGTGGAACATAGGTGTAAAGGCATTGTTTTGTAGATGGTGCCAGAGACCCACCTCTTTATAATTAGTGAGATTTACCTCGTCTCACTTGAGAGGCTGATGTCTGAGTTCAGCACCCTATGTTCCTGTTACATTTGGTGAGAAGTCTCAGTCCAAAGCTGCCTATTTACTTGCTCTGTGGTAGATACCTACCGTAAGATTAGCTTAATTGCCCTGTAGAACTGTTTCTCCTTGCCTGAGAAGGGCATCCACAGCAGATAGCTCAGAGTAGCAGAGATGAATCACACCGTTAGTGAGTACAGATCTAAAAGAAAAAAACAAATAGCAGTGTTGTTTTTTTTGCTGATGCTTTTTTTCTTTTTACCTAATGGCTAATAGTCGGACCTGTACAACTAAAGCACTCCTTGCCTCAACAAGGGTCTTTTTTTTTTTTTTTTTTTATGGCCATTTCTGTACTGGGAAATCATCTGCTTTCCCTGCTTCCTGCCTGCTCACGTGTCTGCCCTCCTCCACCTTCTCCTTAGCTGTTCTACCATGACCTTAACGCTTCTAGAAAGCATTGCAGATTTCTAAATGCTGTAAAATCCCTGTCCTTTTGCTAGCTGGCAGTAGAAATTCTTTCATTTTACCAGACAATGTAACAATGTTCAGAGGTCCTTTTGTGACTGGGACTTGAGGTTATGGGTTTGAGATGATTAATATGATGACCCAGGATTAGAGGGCAGATTGTTCTGTAGTGCCAATGTTTAGCAGGGTTATTAATGAGGCAGTAACTTCTCCAAGAAATGTCATTTCAGAACATGTAGGGGAGGGTAAAAAAGACTTCACCATCACAGGTTTGAAATACGAGACTTGGGTACAGTTTGCTCAGATAAGGACATTTGAACTGCTGTAGTCACTACATTATTGTGCTTCACTTGCTTCTGGGAAAGCGTATGAACTCCGTAGTATCACATCTGTTTTGTTCCATCTCCCTTCTCTCAACGATAAGGTTGAAGGACCAGAATATGAAGAACTTGTCCGCCTTCATGATTCAGTTTATGATCAAGCTGTTGCCTGGTTTACTTCTCTTAAAGACAATATGAAAGCGCAAATTCTCAATCATTTTGGGTCCATGCCAGGAAAAGAACCAGAGCCGCAGGTAATAAATCCTTACGTATTCATTCTTATTCTATATATAGAGTTTTTACACCAAGGTACTTTCTGACAGAGATTTTTGCTGTATTTTCGTATGTTCTAAACTCTTATTTACCCAATTTTGTTCTCTTAGCATTAAGTATGAAAAACAATTATTATATGTCAATGTAAGTTGATATATTAAAAAGATCAGCCTTAAAGGAGGAAATAGATAAGGAGAGCACCTGAAATTAAGTGCTTAGTTTCTGGTTTTTGTTTTTACAATGACTTTGAACAAATAAGAGGTGGGAAGGAGGGTGGTGGCCTTCGTCAGGCAGTGTTGCTGAACGCATGATTGAATGTCTTTCCCTTCTTTTACAGAGCAACCCCAGTGGTCCTGCCTGGTACTGGTGGCTCTTGGCAGTGCTGCCTCTGGAGAACAGAGCTCAGCTGGCGATACTGGCTATGACTTCCCTTAAAGATCGCCTTATCGCCATCAGACGCGTGTTGATATTTGTGACTCGCAAAAGACCCAGATAACGTGGACTTCAGTTGTGAGTGGGCACTGAAAGCATCTCATGACAGGTTGTATGGGGTGGGGGGGACAAAAGGGGAGGGGTTGTTTTTGGTTTTTCAAAGGTTCTTTCAAAAAATGAACAGCCCTTTCTGACTGTGTCCGGCATCCATCAGTTGCATGGGTTTGTTATCCTGGGTATTCACCAAACCTTGCACTCTCTCCTGTTGTCCTGGTGAAATCTGAGCCTCTACAAAGCTGTGCTACAGTTAGAATGTAGATGATAGATGTGGATAATTGCTTCAAAGTACTATGGTAGAGTTAATATTTCTAGCCTGTAAGAGAGTTAATTACTAGAGTAGCACCATCGGCCTACGTGTGCTTTGGATTTCCACTTAGTAGGAAAAGGAAGCTCGACAGTGGATTGAAGAGGTGTTTCCTAGACGTCCCTGAAGGTAGTGAACAGAAGAGGAGCTGTGCTTCCCGGCGGAAGTATGCATGAGGACTATAACGAGCAGTGTGCTCTGTTAGTGAACTGGTAGGCAGTCTGTCATACACCCACATCTCTCTTTGTCAGGAAATAGCAGTCTGTGAGGAAAAAAAACCTAAGCCGTTTGTGGTCAAGGCATCTGAGGATGTTTATCTGAAAGAATAATAGCTACTGAATAAGTACACTATTCGGTAGCCTTAGGTAATCCCTTGTGTTGTGATTTATGTGTTGTAGCGGATTTAGTATGTACAAATGTCTGGAAAGGTGTACTTTGGTTTATTTGAAAAAAAAATCAAAGTAATCCTAGCTGGTCTTATCACTAAATTCAAATCAAACCGGCTCCCTAAAGTATGGTGAACGCTGCTGTGAAATAATGATTTCACTCCAAGTACTAGGAAGGCAGACTGCAGTTTTCTTCAAATGTGTTCTGCAAGTGGGACTGACGAGGATAAAACACAATCTCCCATTTGCCTGCGGTGTCATGCCAACCTCACGTTACGTTGGAATGATCTCTGTTGAACGTGTTTCAAACCAAAAGTATTGTAGTTTAGCACCAGTTGCTGTATGTGATGGAAATCAGTACACAATAACACCGTGAAAGGAGGCGCAAACCGAACACTATCAAGGCAAGTTTCAATGCAAGCTCAAGTCAGGTGTTAACCTTCATTTGTGTTCTTGATTTTTATATAGTGTTTTGTTAATATCTAATTTTCATAGCTATGGAATTGATTGCTTGTCAGTCAAATGATCAACGTTTGCTCAATTGCCAATGAAATAACTAACAGTGTTACCAATTCAATTGGCATCGTTTCCTATAAGTAGAATTGTTACTACCAACAGGAAAGAAGTTGACTTGAATCTCAATGTGCTGCAAGTGTAGCAAGACCAATATAAAGACTTGTTCATGTGCAGAAGTCTGGTAAGATGAAATGGCTGTTTACCTAAATGGTCAAAGTGCCTGGTTTCTTTTTTTAGTTCTTTTGTCCTTATTTGTCAATGAAGATGTATTTAAACTTTTTTTTTTCAATTTGCACATGAGTTCTGGAAGAAGACTGCATTCAACTGCAGTAATTAAGTAATTACCTGTTCTCTTTGGGTATTGTAGTTATAACCTGTGTGGTCTGGGAAACAAAAATACAGAGTTTTTTTCCTTTCAGCAAGTGGCTACCACAAATGGTTTCTGTAACATACCCTGAATGTACTGTAACTGCCTCTACCTTGAACACGCCTTTTCTATTTAAATAATTTGTAAGTATATTCTCTGAATTGTGAAGTGCATAACTTACAACCAATGATGTAATAACCTCTACAGTAGCCTTCTGCAAGTTCTGCTACCATCACCAAAATACTAAAACTCAAGTTGAGTGCATTTCCTCCAGGATTTGAAGATGCTGAAGAGAAAGGGTTGAAATACAAAGCAATTTTGAGAGAATTGCTCTGTGTACGGGGGAGGAAATGTCAGGATTCAGTAGGTCTTCAGCCCACTGTCAGTTCAGCTACCGAAGGGTGATTTTACAAACTAATTCTCAGACCAGAAGATGGACTGTCTGATCTTGCAATCCTTTCTGTTCAACTTCCTGTTCTTCCCATCCCTTTCCATGCTGCGTATTTCTTCTAGATTCACTCATCTCGTTCCTTCATGTGTGTGGCCTAGTTTTGAGTGTTAATAGTTTGGCTGCAAGGGACACTGATGGTATTTGTATATTGCTGGTCCCTGATCTTACATGTGCTTAATTTTGCTTTTAGGAGTGCGTTTAAGAAAAAAAAAAAAATCAAGGTGCTAGTTAGTGTCTTCTTGGCTTTGCCTCAGTAACTAATGTGAATATTCTTCTTTGCGAAAGTGGTTTTTCAAGATACCTACTGTTGAGGTACTTCTGAGAGGAAACCCTACAGAACAAAAGAGGTTGTTTACTGCTGTTCTGTAACGTGTAAAGACATTTTACATGAAAAGTGACATTACTGTGTTCATGAAGGCGTGCATAATTAATGAAGTGATAGTTATCGGTGAGAAAGCTGAACTGTAGAGGGATTTTTTTTTAGTCGAGGTTTAAAGCGGTTTTTGAGTATGTCAGTGGCTGATGTTTTGGATAACTGATACAACTTTGGAATTGTCTGTGTGTGGATGCAGATAATCATATTAGCAGCCCAAAGCTGACATTTCTTCCAAAACATTGAATGCTGATCAAATAGCAAAGCTTTAAGAAAACAAACAAACAAAAAAAATCACCACTACCCTGTGGTACTCGCTTTCTAAGGGAGAGTATCCGTTTCTTTGTTACCAAATTATCTCTGCCATATAGTCTCTACAGCATCCAGTAGTACCTCACTGGACCAGCTAGCTATCTCGTTCCTCTCTTGGCAGGGGGAAGTGTCCGCGTCACGGCCGTTCTGCGCTTTTGTGTAACTTGTCACCAGGGTACATGTGGAAGCACGGAGCTGAGCTCCTGGAAGAGATAGACAGGATTTGTTGCCTTTCTAGCTCATTACACTTTTCTTGCTTGCTGTCCAAGCAAGGATGCTGGGGTATATGATGAGTCTTTTCACTGTGGTGAATGTGGCCCTTCTTTATACATCATAAAGAGGCCAACAACAAAAAAAAATCCCTCTACCTCTACACCTGTTGTTCACCTGTAAAGCTTCAAGCTACAAAATTATATATATTTTAACCTTTTTTTGTCTTTCAGAAGCATACTAATTGTTTGCCACTGAGGCCTTTTATCTACTGTATTTTAATATGTTCATTTGATAGTCATCGAGATCTCTTTGTACTTCTAACCTGTAGATCTTGTCATGTTTCTTACTGCTCCTTTTTCCTTGTTCTCCAGTCCACTTTTAAATTGATAAATAGAAAGCTGTACACTCTCTATTCCAATTACATTTTACACTAGTGGAACTGGTATTTTGGTAGCGCCTTAATTTTGCAGTTGTGAAATGATTGTATCAACTCTTATCTGGGGCTTCTGACCAGATTTAAATGAGTATGTTTAATGTAGATAAACTTGAAACCATTTTTTTACTGTTTTAAAGCTAGTTATGAAATGGAGTGTGTACATATGTATAAATATAAATTATTAATCTGCACCTTTTTGTATCTAGTAAATACCGGAGGAGTTCATGTTCTAACCACATTTGGCACTTCTTGTTGCATAAGCAAAGCCAAAACTTTTTTTAAAAATTGCAATGTTCATTTCATGTATATTTGCAATATTCATGGGAAATGTATTTAATTTATGTGATATTTGGAATAAAACAGATTGAATTTATAAGCCTGTGAGTTTATGGGAAAGCTTGTTCGCTGCCTTTCTGAAGGGAGAAACTTGGCTTCTTGTTTTGTAGCTGCTCAGATGAGAAATGGGTATTCTTTAGCCCCAAGTCAGAGAACCACAGGGTCATAGAATGGCTTGTGTTGGAAGGGACCTTAAAGATCATCTAGTTCCAGCACCCCTGCCATGGGCAGCCACCCGCTAGGTATGTATGAAATGTACCATGTCTGGTCCCATGGAATAAATCCTAAAAAATACAGTTATAATTAAGGATGCAAAACGCTCTACTGACAAAATCCAGTGGAAGAAAATGGCTCTATGGCACTGCAGGGCTTAGGTGAGGTTCCACCACAGGTCAGTAGGTGTGGCTGGGTGCACCCAGTAAAGGACTCTGGCGTGTGGGCTCGGCTCCTTGGGCAGCAGCACCAGAGTGCAGTTGTGAGAAAGCAAAGCAAGTTTCTGGAAAGTGTGTCCCAATTTGAGATCAGTGGAAGTAAAATCACGGCATAAAGATTGTAAATCTTACTAGGATTTTTATTTCGTCCTGCATGTCCTTAGCTAGATGATGTAGAAAGGTACAGTATCAAGTTATGCCCATTTCCATGAGCCTTAGAGTGATGCCCTTCCTGGGGCATGTAAACCTAAGTGGTGTGTTACCCTGTTTGCATTTTTTTCTGCTTCATCAAAGCAGAAACCCAAAATAACTACTTGGTTCTGTCCAGCAGCACTTAGGTTTGGAAAGCTGAGTACTTGCTGGAAGCTGTTTACTATTCAGCCATAGAATTAAAAAAATGAGTAATCTGGACCAAAAAAAAAATTTAAGGCTGTGTGTCTGTGGGGGAAGAAAAAAAATAAACGTATGAATCCATGCTAGCACTTTCCTGAGTTCATTTCATGAATGTGTATAGTACACACAGCTGAAAGACAGACATGTTTCTAATCACATTTACGTTACAGGGTAGGGATGTGTTGTTTCTAAATGGAGATGAGTATCACTTGCTGACAGCTCCTGTAGCACTGTGCTGCCGTATGCGGGGTTTGGCCTTACCTGCTATGTTTGGGAAGTCATGTGTCCACAGAAGAAATGTTCTTCTTTTTAAATAATGCTTAAGTGTTTGTTCTAATACATATTTGCTTCTCTTTTGAGGCAAAATCAATGTTGGAGCCTGGCTCCTGAAAGGACCTGGATTTTGAAGGGAAGCTGGACCAGAAGCTGTTCCTGAGGGCTGGGCCAGTATATATGAACAAGACTTAACTGGGCCATAGACTTACTGTGGACAAAGTCAGAGAAATGGTTCTGGTCCCCTTTCCACTCTCCAGTATACTCCAGAGGCAGAGCTGAAACTTCTGCCCTGCACTTTTAATGATTAGCCAGTGGAAGGAGGTTACCGGTGTGCAGGCACAGTGCAGCAGCCTTCCAACAAATTCCTCTAAGGCATTCAGGTACTGAGCACGGACCTGTCTCTGCAGAGATCCTCAGCAGAGTTATGGGTAGGCATGTCACTGCAGTCACCAGTCAGTCCCAGTTAAAATATGCCATAGTCTCAGCTAAGGGTGGATAGTTCAAGATAAGGGCAATTAAAAGGGGCAGGCAGCATGCTGGAAGCATTATGTCAAAAATTCTTTTCAAATTATACTCCTGGTTTCCACTCAGACCCGAGGATGGCATACTGCCAGTGCCCAAGAGCGTAACTTTTTTCCTTAATCATAGCAGCAAAGGGAGACAACTCTGCACAGCCTCTTCAGCTCATTCACATCAACTGTGGCATGAAGGCCTCTCACCCTTGGTTTGACCCATGGACCACGTAGGAGACCCACCGCTCGTCACGGTCATGCTCTTTTCTGTGACTCCCATCCCCTGCTTGTCACTAGCCCTTGTTCTTTCCTTACCTGTTTTTTCTTTTCAAGGGAGAGAAGGTGTAAAAGGTTAGAAATAAACCAAGCCCCTCAGAAAATTTTGCTGGCTCAGCAGTTACTGGGGTTTGGGTCCAAGCTGCTCTCTAAGAGAGCAGGTTCAGGAAGCAGGACACCTCGTATCCTGCCACAGCAGATCTGACAGAGAAAGAAAGATGCTTTTAAAGGAGGAAGAGGGAGAAATATGTAATCTGGTGTACTTTGTTGTAAAAGGAAAGATAAATTAACTTTGAGCCTAGGCTCTGCCCTGCTCTGGAGCAAATACCCCGTGTTTTCTGCTGGTGTCTGAGGCACCTCGCTGAATTGGCTGGCTGCCTTTGGCTAACCAAAGACAGTTTCTAGCTGATGGACTTGCTGTGCCGATGTAGTCACAGCGTCAGAAAATGTCTAAATGCTCCACGCCAGCTTTATTTCTTTAATCTGAAACCATTCTCCTTGGACAGGAGGAGGCAAGGCCATACATTGACACATAGCCAGCACCCTTATGTTTTCCCCATTCCCTCTGTGAGTGTTTTGCAGTGTTCAGGGAAGGCCATGAGGCTGTGTGGGGATTGAGCCTCCACCAACACGTGGGGCATGTAGCAATGCTGGTTAAACCAGCGGGGATGTTCTTTCTTACAGAGAACAGGCAACAACAAGGCTGTAACAAGGCTGCCGAGCTGAAGTTAGTTTCTGCAGCTCGGTTATTCCAGTGGAGACTGGCATTCAAATAAAGTGATTAAAAGAAAATCCAAGTTACTTACCCAAAGCTAGAATTCGCAGAGCGTGTGTGCCATGTCTCTGCATCCCAGACTGCTCCCCTCTCCTCTCAGTTCTTTGTTTCTTTGTCTCTGCTCTGTCTGGAGGGCAGGAGAACACGTCGGGGAGCACCCTAACCTCAAGCACCATGTTCGTAGTGTCACCAGAACAGTTCCAGGGGAATGGCTGATACTGAAGCATCCAGGCTTAAGGTACACCATCACCAGAGCTTAACTGTATGGTGGAAACATTCATCCACAATGGAAGAAATGAAGTAACTTTCGAGTAAGTTTTTATGCTCTCTTACTCCCTGTTGTTCTGGATCAGCTCTCTTCGTGCTCTGCTCCCACACCAGGTGTAACCATGAGGCTCAGAATTAAGCACATTCAGTCCCACAGGCAGAGCTGAGACTCTGTAAATCTTCCATGAGAACTGGATGATATTCAGATGTCCTTTCTCAATGCTTACTAGTACCAGACGCTCAACAAGTACAAGAAATGCTTGAATGGGAAAAATGAAAAGAATTTGGCAAGATATTTCTCCCCAGTTTCTCAATTAGAGGCTTATATATGTCTCAAAATAGCCTTTTCTTTCTCCTGGTATATAGAATTTGAGGGAGGCTCTAATCTTTAACAAGTAATGCTGGACAGTTGTGGCGTTCATAAAAACTGCCCATTCTCTCTTCAACCCTGCAACATTGTGACCTCTGTGCCATGGCATACCAGCAAATTTCTCAAATTAATTGTGCATGGAGGTTTTTTTATTTTCTCTCTTTTTATTTTTTGTCCCGTTTCAGCATTTCTATTATTTTTGTCATCTTTTCTCGCTGAAGAGGCACAAATCGATCACACTTTTCTAAAACAAATCATAAAAAAGCCTGTACCTCCCTCTCTTCACACGTTTGGCTGTTTTGTTTGCTGTGTAGGTAGCTGCAAGACCGCATTCAGCAGCTTTGTGCCTAAATTTTGGGCTCCTGGTTTCGCAGAGGTGCCTCCTTACCAGATGGTGCTTTCAAGCAAGTAATTTTCCTGTTTACTTTGCAGCAATTGACTCTGCGTAAGTGTCAGCTTTGGCTCGACCTTTTCAAATATTGCCATTACATGTTAATTCTGCAGTGCACAGGCTTCTTGATTTTATCTTTACGGGTAATAACAGGCAATTCTTTCTCAAGAATATGTACTAAAGAATCAGTAAGAGCTGGTGTTCTTCCAGTTACAAGGCAGCCTAGGTGTACCTCTTTTTTTTTTAGCAGAGAAATCCACCCCCCTTTAGAGACCCAGCTGCTGATTCCAGCTTGCCTTTAGCTCAGTGCTCGGTTACTGCTGTGCTTAGGGCTGGAAAATCCGCTGGCACTGAGGAGTTAAATATTTCTGAGTTTGCACTTGAGTCATCTGTCCCTGCTTCGGGAGTCAGTTTGCTTGCAAGCACGTATGGGATTGGAGTCAGTCCTGGAACACGAGCGCGCAGCTCTCACGTCTGACATGCACCCGCTCGGGCAAAGACCAGGGAACAGCTCCTGCACGTGCAAACATATCTAGAGGAGAAAAGGACACAAAGGACTCAGGGAGGATTAGCTAAGGACATGTTGTTGCTTCAAGTCCATTCATTTTAGATGGGAGAAAGAATCCAGGGAAAGACGTGAAGTTTTTGGCTGTGCCCCTCCTCCTGAACTGTGTGTGAGATTGTTCCCTGGCACGGATGCTGCCTGGCACAGAGCAGCCTGTGTCCATAGTGTTAAACCCTCTTTCCCAGACAAAATGTGAGGCTGCACATAAGCTGCCTGCTGGGAACAGTCCCCAGGCTGTGCTAACTCCTGAGCTGCATCTGCAAAGCCTTCCTCAGCCCTCCCCAGTTTGCTTGTGCAGAGATAGTTGTTTTTGAGCCTTGATGGTTGTTTTTACGTAACAAGAAGTTTCATGATAAGGGACCCCCGGTGTAGGAGGGGATGAGCACAGCTGGGATTAGGGCTGGTAGGAAGGCAGTCCAGCTCTGTCTGGCTTCAGATGTGATGCTGGTGTAGGAAATCCTAGCATGCACCTCCTAGATGAGCACATATGCAAGGCTTCACAGTGCTCTGGCTTGATGTTCCTAACCAGAGTGTAAGGTCTTGGTCCTCCAACTGTGCAGGAAGGGGAAAAAGTCGAGGACTGGAGAAGCAGCAATGAATTTTGGCTGAAATCACAGGAAAATGTTCTAAGGTATGTGTATGTTACATGAAGACAGGATATGAGCTCAGGCTTGTGCATACAGGGCTGGTGATGACCCAAAAAGCCTGCAGTACGCTGCACAAAAAGGGAACAGAAGAACACCAATCTGGTCTGGAATAAATATCTGTCAGGCCCAGTGCCCTCCTCCTGGCAGCAGACAAAAAAAAACAAAAAACAAACCAAACCAAAACTAAAACAAACAAACAAACAAACAACAACAACAAAAAAGAAAACAACAACAAAACAAAAACAAAAACAAACAAGCAAGCAAGCAAGCAAAAAACAAACACAGGGGGAACTGGGCAATACGAACACTTCATCTCCCATCCTGCAGCACTGACAAGACTTCCTGAGCCAGATCCAATGTCTGTGCATTTTGGAGCCCTCAATAGATCTCTCCTCCATAAATTTTATGCCATCTTTTTTCAACCCATGGGAAGGTTCAGCATCCACAGCCACGTTTGACAAGGATGTCCACAGGCTGGCTGATGGACATCATTACATTTATATTACATAGAATCATAGAATCATTAAGGCTGGATATGATGTCCAAAATCATCTGGTCCAACCATCTCTCTACCACCAATATCACCTACTAAGCCACGTCCCCAAGCACCACATCTAACCTTTTCTTAAACATCCCCAAGGACTTGACCACTTCCCTGGGAGGTGCTCCTTTCTTCCTTTTGTGCCCCCCAGCCCTTGTATTGCAGTATTAAAGGTTAACTCTAGTACCTTAGGGCCCAGGTAGAGGCATGCTGGAAAATAAAGGCAGATTTTTGGAAGAAGCCATGTGGAAGTGGCCTTACAGTTGGCTTTTTTCCTCTTCATATACAGAAACTAAGAGGCACCAAAGGGAGGCAGGCATCAGGAGCTGAACAAAGAGGAACAAAAAGAAAGGATTCTTCCTCCAGGCCCTTTCTCTCTCTCTCTCTCTTTTTTTTTTTTTTTTTTTTTTTTTTTTTTATTTCACAGACCTTCATTAGACCACAGAGTACAGGCTCAGTCATTCACTCCCTTAGATTCCTCCCGCAATTTCCCATAATTAGCCTTCATCCATATAAGCCTGAAGGACTTATTGCCATCAAGAAAAAAGAGACACCTCCATCACAGGTGCACAAGGACTGTGTCTGGCTTACTGAGGTCCAAGTAACCCACCCAAAGGTGGCTGGATAGATGCCACTGTTTGCCTTACCTCTGTGTCTTCGTCAAAATAAATGAGGGATGGCAGAGGCTGTTTCTGCTGGCAGCAAAGTTTGTGTTATGTGATAGAACCATATTTGTAGCCTTTTTTTGTTTTTTCTATTCAACAGGCAATTTTGCTGTTTCTTCTGCCCACAGCTTCGAGAAAGCTAGGCAGCTAGCAAAGCAGAACAGATGGTAGAGAGAAATCTGCCTGCAGCACCCTCACTAAGTAGAATATGTTTCTGCTATCTGTGAGGGAAGTACAGATGCACAAAACATAGATGCTAATAAGACTAAAACCCCTTTAAGCCACCACTGGAAGGTGGCAGTAGAGGTCCCCTCTGAGCTCTAGGAGCATCAGGTGACAGCAGACTGTGGAAGGGTTGTCAGGCAGGCACTGCTGTAGTAGTTGCTATCTGGTATTTGGGAAGATTCAGAGATACCAAGTCTCACTCTACACAGCCTGGACCTGTTCTGGCCAAGATCTGGGCTCAGACTGCCTGCTGGCTTCTTCTGCCTGTCCTCTGGATCTTGCCTTTCCATCACCAACTGCAGACTCCTGTTGGCATCTCTCTTCCACTGAAGCTGCTGCCCCAGTGAAAGCACATCGGTGAAAGAGGTATTCACAAGAAAATGAAAATAGAACAAATGCTAGGGACTTCCTGGCATGCTTTGATTTCAACATCTTTTAGATTAAAGCCATTACCCCTTGTCCCATCACTACACCCCTGAAAAAGAGTCTCTCCCCAGCTTTCCTGTAGGCCCCCTTTCAGTACTGGCAGGCTGCAGTGAGGTCTCCCCAGAGCCTTCTCTTCTCCAGGCTGAACAACCCCAACTCCCTCAGCCTGTTTTCCCCTCCAGCCCTCTGATCATCTCCATGGCCCTTCTCTGGACTCATTCTAATGTTTCTGTGTCCTTTTTGTGCTAGGGTCCTCAGAGCCGAATGCAGCACTTCAGGTGGGGTCTCACAAGAGCAGAGCAGAGGGGGAGAATCACCTCCCTCACCCTGCTGGTCATACTTCTTTTGATACAGCCCAGGATATGGTTGGCTTTGCAGGCAGCAAGCGCACATTGCTGGCTCATGTTGAGCTTCTGTCAACCAACACCCCAAGTCCTTCTCCTCCGAGCTGCTCTCAAGATAAGAGTTGCACACTTTTCATCTGAAATCTTATTAATCTATGAGTGCTTTGTATGCTCTTCTCCTTCTCCAACAGCTTTTCTGTCTCTCTCTTCCCTGTACCAGCAGGCAAAGGAGCTGTAGGGGAAGGAAGGCACTGGGGGAGGAGAGGGAGTCTGAAGAGAAGCAGGAGCTTGCATGGTTTTCTTGAGCCATCTCACCATGTCGGACAGCTTTTACCCACTCCTCAGCTCACTGCAGACCCTCCTAAACAATACAGGAGGCCACTGAGCTGTGTGATTTTATCCTTACAGACAGGGCTTGAAGCCTCTGACCCACCTCCCCCTTGCTGAACATGGCCCAAAGCCCTGGTAGCAGGCCCAAATTGGGCCCAAAGCCCAAACACCAGACTTGGACTGTCAGCCCTGCTTCTCTCAGCTCATGCACCCCCAAAAATTCATCCATCTGCCCCGCGCTGACCCAAACCAAGGCCTAACCCTGGACCTCTCCTTCAGCCCCTCCTAGCAAGTGGCTGACAGAGCGCTGCGCCAGCCCCTCACACGTGGCGTTGTGTCTCACCACGGCTGTTTCTGTGCATAACATTATGCCTTCGAGCTGGGCTGTGTCATAATTGCTGCCCACTGTTGTGGTTAAGGCATACCCAGAGTGTATAAACCATGAACTAATCCCTCTCCTCCTTCTAAAGGGCTTTGACTGTGCTTGCCAGCAGTGGCAGAAAGGTGCCTCTCATTGGGATTTAAAAAATCTCCATGTTAAGGCTAAACATGAGAGCAATGCAGACCAGGCAGCATGACCTTTTTTGCCTCAGCACCTATGAACAAACCTTCCCTTCATGTCCCTTACAGTTCGACAGACCCTTCTTGTCTTCCTATGCCCTAGTTCTGTGTTATTTTCCTCTTTTTTGCTCCCACGGCAACCTCGTATGTGCCTGGACTGGCTCCCTGAGCACCAGCGGGTGTTCCAGACATGAGAGCAGAAATTACATGTTGTACTGCTGTTTTCTGCTGTTTTCTTTCTTCAGACACGTTGCTTTTGGGGGAAGGGGTTGGTGTGAATTTAGCCTTCAGCCATGTGAGTGACTCAGCACTATTTTAATCTCCGTATCCTCCCAGACAGGAGCCTGGTTGTCCTGCCATTGTGTCCATCCTGCTTCCCTGCGCTGGCTAAGGCAGTTTTCCCTTTGCCCTTTTGCCAAGCAGTGGGACTTGATGATGCTCCTCTGACAAACGAGCATTGCCTGGAGTTTTGGCTCCTCGATGCTGGCTGCACACTGTGAGGAAACATTGCCCAGGAATCACAGGGACGTCATGTCTTAGCCTCCCTCTTCAGGACAAATTCATGTCTTGGACACAGAATAACAGCCAAATAAACACTGCTCCATTTAGGATTTCTCACTCACACCCCCTGCCTTGGGAGCAGACCCCTTTTTCTGAAGCAAACTCATCCTTGTCAGAGTTTCACAGGGAACACCTGTGTGAGTTGCAGCATGGGTTTCATTTTCCTTGGCTACCATTGTGCTGTGGGAGAACCAGGGACTTGAGGAGGACAATGATAAGACTGTAAATGACCATGCCTCACTTTCAAGAGAGGTAATTAAACATCTGAAGGCCAGAGACGGAGATTAATGACAAGAGGGCCCAATCAAAAGCTGTGGGGATGGTGACACTAGCTGGATGAAATGTTGATCCCCTGGCTGCTAAGGGAGCACAGAAAGCTGCCTTGATGCTGTGCTGCTGTATCTGAAACTTGAGAGAGAGGTTTTGAGACATGTGGAGATTTTGAAATTATATTAAGTGATGAATGTTAAGAGGTAATTACAGAAAAAGAAAAACAAGCAAAATGAACAGTGTTTTTTTCCCTTCCTCCCCCAAGTGAAAATGGTAATAGAATATGGTCTCCTGGTGTAGTATAATGCTTTAAGTACTGTGTGTCCCAGTTTCACAATGCTCAGTACAATGTGTACAAAAACAAATATGAGTGTGTTGTGGTTAGGCTGTTTATCAGATATCTGCTTTGCTGAATATATATTTGTATATGTGTGCTATTTTCCCTGTGAAGTAACTGTAAAATAAAGCAAAGGAAAAATCCATTACCAGTCAATTAAATTTCATGGGGTCCTGCAAAAAGCTACAGAGGATGGTCAACATCAGAAAGCAAACCTATCGCATTGCTTTTATTTGGTGATGTTATTAGTGTTAATAACTATCCCCTGGATAAAGAAAGTAACCACAGCATCCTTTTGCAAAGCTTGCTGTGTGTCCCATCCTCTGTTATAAACCCTCCGATTATGGGATTACTGTATAGCATTGGCATCATTCAGCCAGTGCTAATAACTGAAACTGTCATCGTGTGCCAAAACTCCATTAACAAGCACTGGTTCACATTTCAAATGACTGCTCATTTCAGCCAAGCATGGGCATTGTTTTATTTGCTGTTCATGAACCAGATTGCTTTTTTACATAAATATAAATTATTGCTTATGTCTACTCCATGAGATATATGGAAGGGGTGTTTAGCCCTTCTTTTGCTTCATGGCATTCTGTTTGCAGTCACTTCAGGCTACTCACATTATCATGGGACTTCAGTCCCTTACCTACCACAGGCACTGACTGGTCAAGGCAAAGACTGTGAAATGCTTCTAGGCTCAGTGGCTAGCACATGCTTTGCAGATTTTTTTCCTTCTGTGTCCTTCAGCTCAACTGTAATCGTGCAGACAAACCACAACCCTCTTCAGCCCTCCGTTTGCTGAGATGGGTAAGCCACCTCCCTCCTCTTCCCTCATGGTCCAAGTAGTCCAGCTCTGCACTTGATCCTGTTTTGAGTTCCTATGTTTTTAATATACATGCCTAGAAATACACACTGTATTATACTCCCGTATTTCCTCACTTGTACTGGACATGTCTCCCTCAAGACTGAATCTTCCCTTAATGGATCCCAATGCTGTTGGTGGGTTATGATAAGCTTCTTTTTTCTTTCTCTGCTTTCATGATTTCGAAGCATCAGTTCATAACTTCTAGACAACATTTTACTGCTAGTTCCCAAACATATATTATATTGTTGAGTTTCGTGTCCATTTAGTTCAGCCCTATGGGTCTTCAAGCACAATATTCTTGTCCTCCTTTGTACTGATGTTGTTCAGCTTTATGAAATGCTCCCACTGCTGATGTAAACCTCAGAAGTTATTAAACAGGAAGGACTTTTCCCAAGACTGATATTTGAGAAAAAACACTAGATATCTTCTCCCACCTTTGGTGAGACCCTTTGCTGACCTATATTGGCAAAGTTAAGTGACTTACACAATCCAGAACAAACGAATGCAGGTTAGCAGGTGCACTTGCTCAGAAAATGTGCTGTCCAGTTCCTTTTTGTAGAATAGGCTTGCACTGTTCCACTCAAACTGGGAACAACGATCTGAAAAAATACGTATTCCCAACAACCTGAAACAAGGCATGCTCCAAAAGGCAACATTTCCAGTTCTCAGAGCCAAAAATAATCAGGTGACAAAATTCTCCAACAAGAGAAAAGGACTCCCAGCCTCGGTATATTATAAAGATACAGTTTGTAATGCCACTAATTGTAGTCTTTTGACACTTGAACCAGAGGGGCTGTCCAAGGAAGGAGACATCCAACATCATGACAGGGAAATGTGGGACCAGTGTGCAGCATGGACCCAACTTTTGATTTCTTTGTGGCAAGAGATCTAGCCAACCTGAGCTTTAGCAACAGCGTAATGCTTTACTTTTCCTCTTTGTTACTCAGATATGCGCTTTACTGGCAACTAGTCTTTTGTTTCTACAATAAATCACTGTTAATCTGTTTTTGCCTCATGTATCATTTTGTTATTCAGTACTCAAAGTACCTTCTTTGTAGTGTGACACCATCTCCAGCCACATAGTTCCTTTCCAACTTGTCGTGACTGCAACCCAAAGGCTTTGTGATTTGTCTATTCATCACCATCTCTTTGAAGTTCATTGGAAGGATCCCATGTTGAACAATGTCAAGAACAATTGAGATTAATTAATTTTTTAGAACAAGTAGATGCAGCAATCTGATTAGTCTGTGTTGATTTTGTCCCATTTTGCCTTTAACTCCAGGTCTTTAGTAGTTATCCTTAACCTAAGGCTAGTCTAAAGTCTTACATTCTGTTAAGGCCAGCTTGATAGCTCTGTAGGTGCCTAAACAATTATACTTCTTAAATATTGGTATTACATTGCTTTCAGAAGGTAACATTTCTAACTGGACAGAAGCATAAAAAAGCCTGTCCACCATAAAACAAACAAACAAACAAACAAACAAACAAACAAAAAGTGCTTTGACTCTTTGTTAAGTGAATAAAAAGCCATACGCTTTTTTTTTTTTTTTTTTTTTTTCTTTTTGCATTGGTTTCTATCTCCACATTTTCAGTCTCCTTATCCATATCACATTTAATTCCAGTGAGCATTAATGTCTTTACCAATATTTGCAATCTTACCTAGAGCATTTCTATACCACCTTTAGCCACTGGTTCCTTTTTCTTCTATTCATTTTATATATGAAGTTAAAGAATCTCTTCCTAGCTACTGGCATACTTTTTGCAAGATACAGAGTTTTTGACAATAGAGGTCTGGGAAACCTTCCAGTGGCTATTAGATGTTGTTGCTGTGTTTATTGACCCCATCTCTGCAAAGGCTACCGGCTCCTTTAGCAAAGTGTTGGTAAGACTCAGCTGCTTTGGTACAAAGCTGAGTTTTGTATCTTTGCCACAAGAGGTCACTGTTATCATTAGCAATAGGTAAATCTCTTTTTAGGACTTGCGAGGCAGGCATAATTTCTCCCTTAAAGAAAAACTAAGGTCATTTGGAATAAATTTCCTCCACATAATATCTCCCTCATATGCCTTTCAAAATGAATCTCCTGAGATAACATTTTTTTCATTCCTAAATTCACCACAGGAATCCAGTATTTTGAGGATGCAGAGACTATCCCACACTGTCCTTGCCAAAAAATGAGCTTTGCAAATGAAGACATTTCAATTAGAAAGACTTACAAGAACATGCTAAAGGTTCTGTTCACAGTTTCTCAGGACACCACAGCAAAACCCATAAATAAATTAGCATTGAAATTTTCTGTTACTTATGTTGGTAGTGGATGACAATCTCACTATGTTACAGGTTCTTTGTCCTAGCAGGTAGCCTTTTCTCAACTTAAAAGACGAATGGACTGGGGACAGTTTGTGAAATTGTTGCCAGAAGTAAAAGCATCCATTAAGATATCAGATCCATGAATTCCCCTAGGAAGAGGTTATATAAAATACTAGCATGATATCCCAACAGTGAAATCTGGTGGAGAAAAGGAAGTTTTTAACCAGGACCTCAGGAATGTCTGATTTTCTGTCACCCCAAACTAGAAGGGCTGACTGTAAATTCCTCCACGTCACATGCTGAGGCAGAGTAGGATCTGAGCTATTTGAGCATTCTCCTCTTTCAGCAAAATTGCTTTCCCTTCTCTTGAAAGAATCTCAGAAAGGCAGCATATTTGACTGATTACCATGCACACAAGGGCTTCTTTCCTTTTTAGGTCCTCATATGAAATGGAGAAGAAAGGCAGGGAGGTCACTGTAATGCACTGTAGACAGTAATTCGTAGCAGCAGCAGCGCTACCTGCTTAGCGCGAGTGCTTCAAAGTATTCTGCTGTCAAATGGAGGCAGCCATTCCTCACAAAAACAGCAGCTGGCCTCCTCAGAGGGAAACAGGGTGGAAAAAGCAGAGGGATATTACTTTAGGACAGATGCAGATCAAATGAAGCAGTGCTTTGACTTGGGCTTTCTGCCCAAATAACAGTGTAACTGCTGTGTTAATGGAAACCCTGGAGGTGGAATGAATATAGGTCCTTCTCTGGGCAGGCAATAGCTGGACCAAAGTAATTCTATACCATGATTGAGGCGCCGTCTATGGAGACAAAAATAGACTTTGCTCTTTTTTTTCAGCATCAATTGTGCGTGTACTGAAAGCGCTTAGGTAAAATCTTCCACTCCATACCAAGGAAAATTGCTCCTTAACCTCCAGGTAAGTTGGTCCAAGAGCATTTCTAGTCAACACCTCTACAGACCTTATCTATCCGAGCACACCGGCTATAATAACTGACGCAGGCTACCAATCATCTCGCAATAGCTGCTTGGGAATTGCTCCTACTAAGGCACGCTGTTTGAAGAAAAGCCGCTGTATTTCCAGAGGATCATGATTATTCGGGAGAAATAAACTTCAGGAAGGTGAGGCCCCCTGGCGAGCAGTTCCAGACCAGCTCTTGCACTGAGAAGCACTAGTGGTTATGAGTGTCTCCCATTGTTGCTAGCAAAAGATGCAATCTGTAAAACACTGAGTAAAGCACTGGCCAAATTTTGTAGTGCCTCAAGTCTGGTTTGGACCACTTCATGAGCAGAACTTGATCACCCCAACCTGTAATAGAAACCAGTCGTGACAGGGGCAGCAAGGGAATAGGTTCTTAACAGGCAGTGCATCAGTACCAGAATCTCTCTCAGACAAGCCCTTTTCATATGACTGTCTCAAATAGTTCAGGCAAAATCATTTATATTACTTGCATGCTACAGCCTACTAGGGGTTAGCCCTTCTCTATGAAGTATAATGCTGCTTCTGCTATTGACATATCTTGTAGTTCTCCTTAAACTTAGGCATCCTCTGTGCGTCTCTGACATATCCTTAGGAGTCTTAAAATCTTGAAACCTTCCTTTTCACAAAGATCCTTGACACCTGTGATCTTTTCCTGTGTGGAGGGATGGTGTGTGGGGGACACACATATGACAGTGGCGTGAACCACAGGTTTTTGTGAGCTTGCTCTTGAACGCTTTTTACAACAGCTGGAAAGAACAGCAGAACCTGAACTGGGGTGTCAGAGGGGTAAATACTGGGAGTGGGAGAGCAGTAGGGATGGCAGCAGAGAGCAGAGACACCATCCCTGTTGTGGTGGTTTTCCTGTGAGAAGTGAGGAAGTGATCTATTGAAAAACAGTTGTGAAAAACAAACTCTGGAAGTGCTGCTTTGAAAAATGAGCATAAACCTTTCTGGGACATTAGTTTCCTAAATCTGGGAGGCAATCCAGTCTGGCAGTGTGTTCCCAGTCACCTTTCCTGGTCAGCAAGGGGTTTCTCCTCCCTGAAGAGGAAACCTTTCCCAAGTTTTCCTTGGTGTCCAGTAGTGCTCTTGCACTAATAATAACTGCTCAGATAGGGGCTGAAGGACAGGAACCTGAGTGACTTTTCATTTTGTTCAGCTATAGCTACTGTAAGGCAGGCGAATCTGTGGGGGTGCACTCAGATATACCTTGCCATTGAAATTCACATCTGTGACACAGTTTGATTCACAGCCACTGAATATTAGAAAAGCAACATTCGTGATAGTGATCAATATCTGTATTGCATTTCATGGTGGCTGTTCAGCTAATTAGGAAGGATGCCTAGAAAGAAGCTAGTTTATGAAACCTGCAGGTTTCCCTCTAAAGAAAGGCACAAAGGAGTAAAGCAGGAGGAATTAGCAGATTTGTCTTTTGAGCCCTGCAGAAAGATCCTTGTCACCAGTGGTGGAGGCACTATCAATAGGAGCAGGAAAAGGACACCTCCTTTGAACCTCTCTGCTTCCTTACCCCACAGAGCTTCGGATCGTGTCAGACGAGGGACACTGGCAAAGATGTGTGCACGCACAGCAGCAGCAGGTATGGGCATTGTAGCCACAAGAAAGAAAGGCTTATTCCATTCAGCCCTTGTAATCCTGGGCAAGGCTTTATTTAGATGTTTCTAATTACCACAGTATGTTTAAATAGATACCCAGAGAAATCAGCAGGGAGCAACAGCTCTCCTCACTGCCTGGCAGGGCTGATGATGACAAGGGTCATGTAATGACTTAATATGATGCCACTTAATATCCTACTTAAGCAATGTAATTATGGGGTTTATTTGATAGACCAAGAAGGTTTATCTCCTGCAGAAGGCATGAATGAGATTGCCAGATGCAGGTGCTGCTGGGTTACAGGATTCATTTTTTATATTATATAGTTTTTACAGCCTTGTCCACTTGGGTGATTTTCATTTTCTAAATCCAACGCAGTCTGTCTCTTCAGTCTGTCTCAGTGGTGCCCCTGTATAAATAAGCCACTTTCCTCTAGTAGTTGGCAGCTCTCATTACAAATATTTTCTGCCAGCTGCTCTTGGAAGATTTCTTTATTTTAGCTCTTCACAACAAAATGGAGATCTCAGACACTCATCCCATGCTTTAACATAGTGTGTCTCAAAGGAAGTGACTCAGTCTTTGTATACAGCCTTAGTCGACAGCTAAGTTTTCATGCAGGAACATAAAAAAGAGATTTATGTACCTAATATAACACTGAAAATAAACAAGCCCTCCAACCAAGTTCAAAGCACCAGGTTAACACATACTTTCTAAATAAATATGATGCTTTCAAATTTGTCTAGACCTCATGATCTAAACGTTAAGATACTCAAAGAACCGGGAGGGGGGCTGTAATTTCAGAGACATTGGGGATTTTCTGTAAGGATTTGCAGATGCTGAGCTCCTTCCATATCTTCTGAAGGAGAAAGGGGAAAGGAGAGATCTTGGAGGCAGGGGGAAGGAGTGTCTGGGGAAGCGTGCCCCAATCAGTGCAACCCCAGCTCCTGTAAAAATGCTGAAGCGAATAATCAAACACCTGGAAGGGAGCGTGGAAAGAGGAACTGCCAACATGGATTTGTCAAACCGCTCTTATTTCCTTGTGTGACAGGGTGACAGATCTCGCTGACAGAAGCAAATGCATGTCTGGTCACGGTGTCTCGCGCAGAGCGCTCACAGGCAAACGCAGCAAGTGTGTGGTCGAGACAGATCTACGGCATGGTGGGCACAAAACGGCTTGGAAAGCGTTACTCGGAGAGTGCTGATGATTAGCTCATTATCAAAATGGAAGTTTTGATCAAGAAGGGCTCGGCAGGAGGCTGCCTGGGCTCTTTGATTGCTTGCTGTCTTTGGCAGTGAGAGCAATGATGATGATGATGGACTCAAGAATGATCCCGGATGCGGTTACAGACAGCAGCAAGAGGTGAGGATCGTCTGTGGTGCTGGGGATGGGCTTCAAATTGCTCGATGCCTTTGAGATATGGCCTAAAAAGAAGAAAGAAAAAAGGAAAAAAATACATTTAACAGAGAAAAGTCCAAACAGCAAATGCCAGAGGACTAGCTCTGCAAATAAATAAAACTATAAATCAAAAAAATCTAGAAACAATATGACCGACAATGTAGAAACAATACTGACCTTGGCAGGAGGTGTCAGGAGGAGCTGCCAGGCCTCGCACCAGAGTCTGAGGAGCTGAGACAGGCATCTCCTGGGAGCAACACGGATGGAGCAGACCTTGATGCAGGTGAGGGAGATGGTAGGAGACTGCAAAGACAGCAGCAGGGTTTGCTGGGGAGATTCAGAGGCTTCTGAATCCTGTGTATGGTTTTAAGGCAAACAAGGTTTTTCTGGTGGTCAGGGCAGTCACCTTTGTTCCAGGCTGAATCACACACACAATCCAACCTCAACCTCAACCACAACCACAGAGTGGTTGGGACTGGATAGGACCTCTGGAGGTCAATTAAAGTACTGAGTGTTCAAAGAATTAACTTGGGAAGGGAGAAAGGGATGAGTAGTTGGCTGCATGAAGTCCTGCAGCTTGAAATTCAGGAAGATATTTACTTACCTTCAAGTCCACAGAGGTATGTAGGTGGGACTTGAGGTATGGGCCTTTCGCATCTAGCCTGTCTGAAAATACGCCACTTTTTGCATTACTGCCTCTTCCTCTACCTGGTTAGAGGGAACATTCACCAGACACACTGAGCATTTAAAGACAGCAATGAGAAGAACTTGCTACTATTTCCACCTTGAGAAGAAGCAGCTTTCTGCCCTGGGGACAGCACAGGTTAATGACTACCTAAGGGGAAGGACATCCCACTCTGCCTGTCAGCTTTTGACTGTCACATTGTGCCCTCCAGGCGGGCATCACTGAGCAACCAGTCTTCCTTGTGGCCGCAGGGAACGAAGGCTGACTAAAGCAATGCAAAAAAAAAAACAACCCTGAACTGATTCAGACAAGCATGACTCAGCCACCATGTCGCAGTAAGTTTATGATGCTGAAGAAGAAATTTACTCTTGAACACATTTTAATTGACACGCCAGATTACATGTACTGAAAGAATATCTTTCAAAATAAAAGATGACAGACTTTCAACATCTGCTCTAATTCCTTGCAACTATACTAGCAGATGTAAACTGTTATGTGTTCTATTAGTAAATATCCTTCCTTTATTTTCTTTTTTTTTTTTCCTAAGTATATGAATGTACTTTTATTTTTTATTATAGCTATAATTATATACTATATTTTATACATTCATGCTCTAATTCTGGATTTAAACAAAAACTGCTCAGGGTGGGCAAAATTCTACTTGTAGAAACGGGTAGGAGTTTTGCTAATTACTTTTGTGGGGCTAGGGTTTTGCTCAATAAGATTACACATGTCTCGGGAGTTTCCAGGAGCAGAGAGACTGAAGAGACTGAAGCTGAAGTTGTGCTTATATGGCACCTTAATTGCAACAGAAAAATTCTGGGGGTTTGTTGTTGTTTTTGAGCTACTTTGCATTTTGTTTCCCCTTGAGCTGATTGAGCGAGGAGTGCTTGTGAGCCCTTATTTTGGCTGTCTCACAGTGATGAGAGAATGGCAGAGTGGAGGAACTGTGCCAGCCCCAGCACTGCACCCCATCCTACAAGCCCTCTGGGAGGGCTTGCACAGATCCATCAGGGTGTCCCAGGGCTGGGGATTAAAACATGTAAAGCTGCTGGTATAGCTGATATTTTTTCTTTGCCAGCAACAGGTCTGCTTGAAGAAGCTGCCCAGCTTCTGCTCCCCTTGGATCTGCCAGTTCTTAGCTCGTGTGCACACCTCAGCCCCTGCCAAGCCCCAAAATCTGATTTAGCAGGGACCAACCTTCTCTAGCTCATTTTCACAAGAGTAGCTCAGCTGGTAAATGCGAGGGCAGTAACCTCTCGCAAAGCGGTGGTGACAAGTACGTGGGGATGATGACCTTTGCCAGTGGAAGCAGCAAGGACAGGATGTCCTGCATCCTCCAGCACCCGCTGCAGTCTGTGGCAAAATCCCTGCTTTTATTGACCATGCAGAATTGGTTTGGTAGGGCATTGCTCAAAGCATATAGCACACGTAGCTGACAAAGTGCACTAATGGAGTGGGAGGGGGAAGCCAGCCTCCACAACAGCAGTAGGCCATCAGCAGATGCATCATGGTGCTCATTCATCCAACATCATCCTCTCCAAATATCCAAGGAAGTTAAAAAGTAAGCTTTGAAGCCAGCCTGGGAGGTAGAAATTGAAGGAGAAGAGAAATTTGCATCTTTCTGTGCATTCAGTCAAAACTGCTCCCGTAAAAACACATAAAAGCCCCTAACCATTATGGATTTGTATATGCAGATTTAGTTCTTCAGCTGCTTTATGGTAAGACACAGAAACCTTTCAACAGAAGCAATGTCACTGTGCTCCATTAGCATGAATTTATTTACATGGCTATCAACAACCAACCACTTAAATAAATCATTGTTAGGGAAGTGGACTACTTGAAGAATGTGGGGCCCATTTGGCCATAAAACACTAATTATCACAGCATCACCTCTCCAATGAATCACTAGCAATGAAACACCATTATGGAAAGTATCAATTTTCATGCACAACTTAGCAACACTGTACATGGTCAAGTAATTGTACCAAAGTGCCTAACAAATAAAACTTTTCCAAGAATATACATTATTCTCTGAGCAAAACCATCTACAAGGAGGACATGGTGATTTTTGCAATTGATATTATGAATAAATAACAGCTCAATCTGCATGTTGCTTATTGCTGCCTGGAAACACGGACAGCTCTTCACTTACAGCAAGAGGAATTCTGTCAAAACTTTTCTTCCTCAGGTTTGAAGTCACTTTTATATGTCTGTGCTTCTTATCGGGCAGAAGACTCACAAGGCCTTTAAAAGCAAACATAATATGGTTTAATGATGTGGATATGCAAATGAAAATATTCTCTGTCCAATACTTCCAGTCACTTTTTTTTTTTTTTTTTTTTTTTTTTACCATCCAGATGCAGCATATCTTAGTCATGAGGCAGATAAAACAGGTTTTTCAGATTTCCTGAAAGGGGGAGAAGAGGCAGTTTAATATTGGTGCAGAACAGGGCAGGGTCTTGATCCATGTGGAAAAAATAAAATAAAATAAAATAAAATAAAATAAAATAAAATAAAATAAAATAAAATAAAATAAAATAAAATAAAATAAAATAAAATAAAATAAAATAAAAATAAAAAATATGCCTTTACTAAAAAGTGGGCATCTATTGTGGATCTTCTTCATGAGTCCAGAGCATCACCCCAAAGCAGCTGAGTGGGGTAGATGCCTGGTGCTCACCAACAGGATGTGTCCATTAATGAGGCAAAATGGGTCCATGAGACTCACGGTTCGTGCTTATCATGGAGGCTCTAGAAAAGAGGAGATGCGACTACTTGTCTCATTCCTGACCTGTATACAGACCGAGAGCCTGTTATAAAGAAGCACTCAGTGATGAATGCACTCCATCAGTCAATGCAGAGGAAGGAACATTTCCTCCTGTCTGCTCATGAAGCGGCAAGCTCGCCTCATGCTGAAATGCACTCTCGCATGGATGTGGGCTTCTCCTGCATCCTCTGAGGACCGCAGTTGCACACTCACACACACCACAGCTCAGCACGTCTCATGTCTAGAGACAGAGTTCTCTGAGAAACCACAGCTCTGGGTCGCTCCCTGTGGTCTCTGTCCCTCGCTGGGGACACTGCTCACTTTCTATGTTCCCAAGAACAGCTCCTGAGTGTCCACGGGTTGCATGTACAGAACCGTGTGCTACATTTCTCTTTTGTTATCCAAGGAAATAGCTTGTTGTGGTGGCTTGCTGTTGTAGGGCACCTGTGACTCCCTGGGATGCTGTTGGGAACAGCATAGCAGGTCGTGGAGAAGGTTCTGGCTGGTGGCTTTGAGGTCATTTACATTCTTCTCATGTTTCCTCAAGCAGCAGTCTTTTCCTGACATGAACCCTGGCTTTCTTGCCTTAACTGAATCTCCTTGCTCAGGTTTTCTTTGCTAACCATCTTTTTACTTTCTTCTCCCATATTTACCTGCTACATGCATACCTGTGCCAAGAATTGGAGGCACAGGTACCTGCCACATGCATATCTGTGCCAAGAAACCCATTAGAGGATGGGTTTACACAGAGGTTGAACAGACACACAATGGCTATGCTGCCTGCTTCACCACAACCAAGTACAGGCCTGGGAGTAGGACATGGGGCTCTGTGACTGCAGACAGGGCAGGCCCACGACTCTTTCCCATGTCCTCTCCATGGATTCTGACTTTTGTGGCCACTTAACTTGCTCCTGGCACAAGCCAGTGAGTAATTCAAAGCCACTGGTGGGCAGCTCCACTTTTGGCAGGTTGGGTGTCTTCCCCGATCCATGAAACATGGCTGAGAGGTGACTCCACACACCAGTTTTCTCCCTGCAGAGACCCCAAGGCTTCACCCCAAGGCTCTTCACCTTAATTCCTCACCCAGCTGCCCCTCGCCATAAGGGTGGCCTGGCACAGGGAATGAGGCTTACCCCTAAGTTCCCCAAAAAGCAATATATCTTCTTTTCAAATTACACACCCAGGTGGGCTATAAATGGAGAGTAACTACTGCACTCGAGAACAAAGGCGTTTGCTGAGCAGCGATAAATAATAAATTGCACAGGAAAAATGCATCCCCTACCTTGGGTTTTGTTTTGCTTTGGCTTAGCACAATTTCCACAAAATTTTGGCAATCATGCTGCCATTATCTTTTGACAGCGGCGGCCCCAGGAACTTGTTCAGCCCGCAGCAAGAGCCCTTTATGTACCTACTGATGTGTTGGTTCACACACAGGCTGCGCGGGGCTGCTGATCTGAATAGCAATCAGATGCCAGCGTACGCCGGCTCTGTGCGAGAGCCGTGGACATTAATAACGTCTCTGGGGAGTGGCTGCAGCTGTAATAAAGAAAAGATAGCTGCAGTGTTTGCACAGCTCTCCTCATTCATACTGAGATGTAGTGAAGTGTGATAATAAGGACTTTACCAAATTTAACTGACAGCCTTGGGGGGGGCGGGGGGCATTCTACATGAGGGAGAAAAGAGAGGAGGAACATTTGTTTTGGCCAGACATAGGGGATTCGCAGGTTTTTTAAAGCGACCCTTTGTTTTTTGGTGGATTTTATTTTCTTCATATTTGAAACAACAGTTGCAGGATGGATATTACCTAAGGGGCTTTGCTTTAGAGCTCTGGCTCTGGAAAAACGTCACAGCACAGGCCTACATGCACATTTTAATCCTCCATCTCCTAACAGCATGGTTTCAAGTGCCTGGACATTGATTTCAGTGCAAAATCACCAATTTTCACAAGCTGGGCACCACTAAGAGCTGCAGGCAGCTCTGTGGCCCCTATTGTAGACAAGCTTTCAGTGGCAGTAAATGCAAGAAGATGGGAAAACGCCTGCAGGTGACAGAAGAGCCTCGGTAATTAAATGCAAGAAAGCTCATGTGGATACAAATGTAAACATGCATAGTGTCAACAAATGGAAAATTTAATGTCACATTGAGAGTTTTTGCCAGCTCTTTTTTTTACGAGTTTCAAGCTAATTGACACTATTAAAGAAATCTCAGTTGCTGGAGTCTTTTGATTGCAGGAGAATCTCATCTTCCACTTCAAATAATGGTTGGACTGCTAGTCCTTCGTCTGAGCTTAAATATCCTGAAATTATGACTTAAGGACTCAGAAACCGAGAGACAAATAAAAGGAACCTCGCTTGTATTAATTTTAAAACTCTTTTGACACTTAATTCAACTGAGGCTTTCAAGGCCTGTGTTGAGCTTCAGTTTTAGCACATCTGAGCGTCTTACACATGCTCAGTGTAAGGCTTTCCTCCACATAGCAAATGTATGACAGGCACACGCGTGGGAGCAATCACACATGCTCATATTAATGCCTTTCTGCACTTTCTGAAGATATCAGGAAGGTGGATGACAAAAGAAAGAAAGTCCCTAAGTATAAAAATGTCAGTGTTTTCTTGTATAGGTTGGTTGTTCCTTTTTTTTTTTTTTTTTTAAGTTTTTGACAGGCTGAGTTGTATCACAGCGCATGTCATCAGCACAAGCCACCAGGCTGCCTCTGTGCAGCTTCAAGCATGGTCTGGGGGAAGAAGAGCTGCAGAAACACTCAAAGGCTTGGGAAGCAGCTGGGGATGAAACTCTACATGTTTGTGAAACTTCAAGCTGCTCGCTACCACGACCCTGTCTGGAGGGCAGAAGCGCTCCACTGCAAGTGCTTTTCTTCACTGTCCATGACAGATTCAGCCAACAATGTGATCCCTCATCTGCTGGCTCATGTTTGAGCTCGTTCCAGCTCCCAGTTATCCAGGCTTGGCTTAGTTCAGAAGGCATGTCTGAAATGTTCAAACAGCAGCCGTGACAGCAGCGGGGCAGCCAGGCCGGCCGCGAGGCTCTCATCTGACACTGCAGCAGGGCAGGGGGCCTGGTCTCACACCGCCTGTAGAAACAGCACCTTCCCCTCCTCCAGCTTTGTGAAAAAGCCCAAAACAGGCTGAGACAGCATGGGCAGGAGAATACTTGAGCTGTTGCAAAGGGGCCTCTCAATGGGGTGCTGCAAAGCTGGAAGCAAACCCACCTACCTCTGTTTCTTAATTCCTAGCCTACCAGGGAGTGACTGTTCCAGTCACAGGAGGGAATCTAAAAGATGTACCACAGAATGAGGGATGCTTGCTTACATGTATTTTCTTCAGATGAGTGAGGCCTCTGAGTCCCTGTGGTCCCACTTAATTTCAATACCTTGCCCGTGTCTCAATCCTTTTCACCATACCTTGCATTTTCTGGTCAGAGGGTCGGTCGCCTTTGTGCAGTCGTGGCAGCACAAGCATCTGCCAGTCCTTCAACATGTGCTTTAGGCTCGGCTTATGTATGTCCAACTGATTAATTAATCTCTGTGCAGCAACTGGAAAATGTAAAGTGCTACATAAAAGATAAGTATTACTATTGCTAAATCTGCACTCGACGAGTGTGACTTGACATAAAGTGGCAGGTTTTATCTTGCTCATTGCTACTATCTGAAAGAGGCCATTGAGAGCAAATTTCGTGAGCATAATTTATTCTCTAGACATAGTGGGATAAGTGGTGCACATGAGCAACTTACGCTGCATGCTCATTGGGAAGCTTTTTGCCTGCAGAAGGTTATTTTTTTTCTCACACGTTGTCCTGCTACCTGTGACTCAGAGCTGTGCTTGCAAAGCATGGCACGGAGGGACATCATATGGGCAGGCGATGCTCCCTGGGGAAATTTGGACTAATAAACCTGTCGTGACATATGGTTTCAGAGCTCTTGGCAGCATACGGAGGGTGGGTTGCTGAAGTAATGCAGCAGATTGTAATGTGTGATGGGGGAGCAGTGACATTCGGGGTGCACAGGGCAGAGATGCTGGAGAGGATGGAAGGAGACCCGTGGTGCTGGAGGTAGAGGTGCCCCCCACCTCCCTCCTGGCTGCCCCCTTCCCACCTCTCATCCAGCCAGTGGTGAAGCCACCTGTGGCTCACACATCACCAGTTTTTTTTTTTTGGATGTAGATATACCTGAGATGGGATAGGGAGAGCTGCTGCCTCTTCCCATGCCTGCACACCTCCCTCAGTCTGGTCTCATACGGGCATTGCATAGACTCCCCAGCTCCTTGTGTAGTCATTGGGGATGAGTGAGGAAAAGGTATTTGCCTTCAGAGGACAATTTGGAAAAATTAAGTACCAAATTTTATGCATTTTTCCGTAGAGCAATCCACCACTCCAGCATGCTGAAGGTAGCTTGGAAGCAACATGCCTCATAACTACATATATTAACTAATATTTATATCTTGTGTGTTTGTTGAGAACCTTGTGCTACAGGGAGTTAATCCTGACTATTCCCTCTGGGCCTGATGGTAATATAAATATTTAATAATAATGATAATAATATTAAAGAGCTTTGAAAATAAAGAACTCCATAAGTGGTTCACACTGGTATTTTTATTAATAGGAGCACGGAATATTTGTGACTTAATAGCTGCTAAACACTTTCAATTGATCTGAGACTACAAAGCCAACATGAGCACATATTCAATAAATTGTACCCATGCTGTTCCAGCATGAAAGTGGGTCAAGATCCTGTACTTGGATAAATACCCATCTCTCCGCGTTAAGTAGGTCAGCCCTTGTCCAACCGCTCAGCATGGCTCGGACCTGAACTAGTACAAAACTGTTTTCACATGTACTTAATTTGTCAGCATTTAAATAAGTGAAGCACAAGGTCAACGGGAACATGACCTTATTTGTTTTAATGGGGAAAAGCAGGAAGGGCGAGGGTTACTTCTGCTAACGTTAAATCCCTGCCGTGTGTAGCAGATACCCAACTATGCCCAAGGAGAGATGAATCAGTGATGCCGCATGACCCCAACTCTTCCCCTTCCTGCCTTTCTACCGAAGTCTAGCATCTTTGCATCTCACTTAATTTCTTTGAGTTTGGCCTTCTTTAAAGAAAAAAAAAGCATGAACTTTTTCCTCCTCTATGTTACTGCTGATGGGTTCTCTTTTCTTTTTCTTCAGCCTTTCACATTTCTTGGCATCTCTTTGCAAAAGAATGAAGGATCCAGTGGCGGTGCTTGTACACAGAGAAACTGCTCATGTAAGCACAAACCTCTGGCTTCTGCCCTTTTCCTGGTTTTCCAGTCCCTGTAGCCATAGCCTAACAGCATGCACGTGTTTGGCTGCAGCAACGTATGCTGGAGGGTGTAAATCCACCTGGTTAATGACTTAAACACCACTTTCTTAGTCAGGTGAAGCAAGGCTCTGCTTAAGATCAAGCTCCCTCCCCTAACAGATGTGGTATTTTGTTTCAGCCTTCAAAGATTTCCCTGGTGTTCTTTCTGGTCATCCCTGTTCCTCATCTTCCCGGGTTTCCCAAAACTGTATAAGAAGTACTTTACTTTTAACGGGTTTTAAGTTAATAAATGATAAATCCAGCCATTGTGGGGTAATGTGTCATAGCCTAAGGAAAAGAGAAAGGTCAAGAGCAAACCTCAGACACAAAATATGTGGTTTCCTTGAAAAGCCTCAAATGTAATGGGGAAAATTTTTCTTCTTGTGCCAAGCAGGGTTTCTGGACAAGCTCCTGAGAATCACTTTCTTCTGGATCTGGTGCAAAGTCCCCAAATCTGCACTTAAAAATTTTAACCGGTCTCTGAATCCACAGGAGAAACAAAAATAAGGGAACCATAAAGATGAGGGCAAAGAAAAATGCCTCTCTCTTTTTATTCTTATTCAAAGCTGTGAAGGGATAGTTAGGCAGTGTTGTGTAAAGGCAAGAAGAGGGGGAAGAGAGCATCAAATAGAGGCAAATGCAGGGGAGGAGCAAGGAAGAAGGGAATCTTTGCTTTGAGCATCAGACCAGCATGCTACAACTCACCATATTCCCCAAGTTTTTTCCTCATGTTAGATCATTTGGGTACTGTCCTAGATGTTGCAGCAACACCACATGGGATTTGCTTGGAAGAGATGGCTATACCAGGGAAAATCAGAAAGAAATTTCACATGTTCTGAAGGTAACATACTCCAGAAACCCTGGCATGCTGTGAAGATGGTGACCTGAAGTACCTCTAGGACCTTAGGTGATGAGCAGAGAAAACATGTTAGTTTTCACCTAGTTAAGGTCAAAGGCAAGTGTCTGGCTTGGCCCATAGCCCTGTGATCTTGCATCCAACACCTGAATGCCATCTCTTCAGATGGCATTCAGGTGTGCAGACAAAGGGAGAGGTTTTTAGCTGTCTCAGCATCCCAAAAGAGTGGGATGGAGTTTTTGAATTTCTTTTGTTGTTTGTTTTTCAAAGTTGTTCCACTTCTTTCATTTTTTATCTCTTTTTATGTTCAGTGTCTCTGTGAGTACATCGCTAACTCTTGGCTTGCAGTGGGCTGTAACTGTGCGTCTCTGCATTAAGGTGCTGTAATGGAGAGTTATTTGATTCAGTATCAAACTGTGCAATATAAAATTATTGAGTAGTCTTATTTTTGAAATAAGTCTTTGGTGTCTCTTACATTCTGATATTGGACCTCTTCCATTAATTTCTGCGTAGTCCTGCATTTGGAAGTAATTTGTGTCTTGGAACTGCAACCTGAAATTATTGGCCAGCATTGTCTATAACGTAATGAGTGCTAGACGTTTATAAGCTTAGCGGGTTTGTCAGGAGAATATCAGCTTCCGCTCCTCACCCTATTACCAAAGGTGTTCTGGCTGACCCTACAGTTGCCCCAGAGTTTTAGTCATCTAGAAGTTTTGGCTTCAAAATCAATACGAGTTTCAGTTATGCTTATATATCTTAAGCAATAATAGCAAAAGTGGTCTGCACATCCGTCTGATGTTGGAGGCAACGTTATTGAACAGCTGACAGAGCAGACAGGAGCTCAGCTGGCTTGGGCATGCTCTGCTGCAATGGGCTTTTGATGGGCAGCATGACATCTTGCTATAGCTGGGCTATGTCCACATTTTATTATTTTTTTTTTTAAAGCAAATAAATGTATGCAAAATGTGACAATTGTTTCACTTTTCCAGCTTGGTTTATTCAAACTAAACAACTGTGCTTCACTTTCCGGAGAAATCTCTGTTTTGTGCGTTCACAGTTTGTAAAGGCACTTTGAACACGCAATAAAGCTGCTTGATGAGAAAAAGGGAATGGTATCAGAGAAGCAGATTGGAGTCTGATTCGTTATAATTCTCTAAACATATAATAGTCATTCACCTCCTAATCTGATAGCTATCGACTCGCTAGGGTTTTCCAGTAGCGTGGATGAACACTGCCAGTAAAGATTTAGCTCCCAAGCTGGGTTCTGTTTCTTCTCCTGGACAGATGATGGCATTGTAACCCTGCTGTATTCTGCAAACCCAGTGAAGGTACTCCCAGAGCGAGATCTTGATTTGATTGTGCTATGCACGCTTTAGCAGCTTAAGATTTCGTCTTTTGCTTTTCATGTCTTCAGTGAAACAGATGAATGCTATAATAGCAGTAGTTTCTAAAAGGAAGACATGAAATTCCTACATTTATAATAAAAAAGTGTTACAAACCTCATTGTAATTCAGACTTGAACTGTTCACCCTGTGCACGTCCAGAAACTCATTCTCTAATACTAGATGCAATGATCTCTGGAGGGAAGTTTTCCATCTGTTTCCTTATGATGTTAAGCTGTTAGTGCTGTTCATTATTTATTACATCTACTGGTGTATGTTAAGCTATGATTTTCTTCTTGTCTGGTATTAAGAATTCAACTTGGTTAGTGTAAAAAAACCCTAGGATTTGCATATTACACATTGATATTTAGCGTATTTGGGGTGGGGGGAGATAGGGGACGGTAATTGCTCCCAAGCTGTTTTTGTGCTGGCAGATAATTTATATTTAATTCAGTGATACAGAGCTAAATTAACCACTTAAGATGGAGATAAATATAGACATGCTATATATAGGTGGAATCTGCCACCATACTCAGATTGAAGAGCATTATCTCTGCTTGATTTCAGTGGAGCTACTGCAGGGTAAGCTGCCTCTCAATATGACCAAGGTAGGAAGAATTGGGCCCATCATAAATACGTATGAGTACAGAGTTCACCTATATGAATGAACGTGTGTATGTGGGAGAGAGGGCTTTTAAAATATAAGCATGCATTTACCAGTGTGCATATTAAGTGGAAGCACACATGCATATGGTTTACTCTGTATTTTCAGATATTCTATTCCTGGAATATACAGCGGACTTGGGTTATTATTTTTTTCTATATAGGATAAATGACTAATTCTCTCTTTGGAGTCAGGAGTGGTTCAGCCCTATTCTCTGTTCCTTTGCAGAAATTATTACCTTTTTCTGAAAATAGAATTCTTGTTGAGTTTATCCTATTTCATCACTGGTTGCATTAAATACCAGCACTTCAGGTGTCACAACATAGCTGGGAGGGATAGTGTTTGTGTTATTATTTGCAATTATTGTATCAGGAACAGCTCTTTGTAATGAGCATCTTGCTCACAGAAATATCTTGGAAGATTTTACAGAAATAAGATCAGTATCTTATTACACTGTAATTAAAATATCAATTTTGGCTGGGAAACATTATCTAGATCAGCCACTGAGGTTACTGTTAACAATACCAATTCCTTTAGAATAAATATATGTGTTTCCAAACTGCATAATGGGAAGTTTTAGCATATCATTCTCACATGTAGTGTCTTTTGATGTGATGGAGAATTGTGGATGAACTGAAATGTTCGTTTTCCTGTCATGTAGCTGGTTCTTTATCATAATATAGATGTTATTAAGATAAAATCTGTCTCTCAGTATTGTAGTATTATAAAACTCAGAATTAGAAATGCTTTATCATTTCTGAAGAACAAAGGCTATGACTGCTTTAAGCAATATCAAAGTCAGACTACCTTTATCAGGGAGGAACATGAAGGGAACCACCAGTATTTGCCAAAGCATAAGTTAATTCTTGTTAGACTTAACACGGGATGTTTGCAATTACCAGGTAAAATAATCACTGAAAGATAAAACAAATACGCTTTCTTAGTGATGTTTTATCACTTTTATTAAGTGGTAGCAAAAATCACCTAGCAGGGAACAAGATTGCTTGATTGTACATCTGCTCCTTTGACTTCCAAGTCAGATGCTTATTTGGAGTAAATCAATACCACTTTGACAAGCCAGTGGAGCTATGTCGACCTACACCTACTGAGGTATACGTGTAAGGTACTGGATTTATAAGTATAACGGTATTATTAAGATGCCCTGGGCAACAGAAAGAAATCTTGTTTTGCACCCATTGGAGATCATCTCTAGAAGTCTGCACCCATTTGGAGGAAAAGTTTAGATGCAATTGTTGATGGATTGTGATCTATCTTCTCACAGTGGCATCATTCAGCAGTTTTTAGAAAAGGACATGGGAAAGTGTGGTTAGTCCCCTTATAGCAAGGCTCATTTGTATCTGCAAAGTCTATCTGTTATGCTGAGGATCTGGAGGTCATCTCTGGAAGATGTTCCTTACAGAGACAAGCTTTCCTCCCCCATCTGACATTGTTTGCTTTTCAGATGGTTTTAAAGGGAAGTTGTGGTATTAAATGAATGGGAAGGCGGTGAAATCAAGCAGTGAAAAGCCAGGAAGTGTCAGCACTAGGGTTTTGTATGCAGGCACTGAGTAACCATCAGTAACAATGTGAGTAACTTCTCATGGCATATGAACAAGGCAGTGCAACCCTGATCTAGTACATTCAAGTCCTAGGCTTTCCTAGTTATTTTTCAAGCTATGAGTTTGATGCCAAAACAGTTGGAGGCACTACATATTCAGAAGGAGAGGTAATTTTTATTACCAATTAAACAAACAAACAAACAAACAAAAAAACATCAAGTGCCCACAATTACTGGATGGATTATTTTATAAAATAAGGATTATATAAAATGGTTTTTAAACTGTGCTTTGACAGTGAAAGTACCTCTGTTGAGTCTTGCCGAGTTTGTAAACCTTTCAGAACCTTTCATTTGCTGTCAGGAAATGATGTATAAAAGTGAGGAGGCTGCTTGCCTTCTGCAAACAGAAATTAACAACATAACCAATGGCAAGTCCTCCATGTTGCCTTGTATCACACTGGATATGAAGCAATGGGACCTAACCACAAATCAAATAATTTTGATATCAGGATGTTGGAAAGGATTAGTTAGGGTGGATTCTTAGTGATTAATATAGTTTTTCACCTGTTTAAAGACAGCTTTTCAGTGTTTTGAGTTCACCCAAAACATTAGCTCCCATGATTGTGTACTCTTGTAAAATCCCATATTCCAGTCAAAGACAGAGAATGAGAAAAAAAAAAAAAAAAAAAAAAAAAAGGAGAAAGGAAGGAAAAGAAATTCTAAAAGCATTTTGTTCAGCCTCCTGCAAAGGTGGAGCTACCTGCCACTACTACAGCCATATCACCACATTTGTAGACACAGAGAATGTCCTGGCATCCTCAGCCTGAGGATCCTCAGTGAGCTGGAAAATCCTGATTGTATTAAAACAAAATAGTGTGGGAGAGGGGTGTGAGCTAGAAGAGAAAGATAGGAAAGAGTGTGACAGTGAAAGCATCTACCTGAGTTCTTCACCTACAAACAGGTCAGGGAGAATGAAGGAATTAAACAGAAGTTATTTAAGACAAAAGATGTTTTAAATGCTTCCTTTCCACTTCTTCAAACAAAACAAAACAAAAACCATCTGGGAAGTCCCAGAAACAAAAAGCCTGAAAATGGGAACATCCAACCTATCCTTTCCTCCTGCTGCTTTTTAGGCACAGAGGGTGGCACAGCATGATCACTGCTCAGGCAGCAAGGTTGAATAGCTCTGTGCCACTTCTTGTGATGGTCTTGGTAAAGATATAATTAACCTCAATGAGAGGCTACCTCATACTCTCCCTGGAAAGTGCACTGTAAGGATTGCAGAGCTTAGAATTTGCCAGGTATACACTTGTGCATATATAAAAAGCTATATTTATCTCATCTTGTTAAATATGCTTTTAGCAGGAAGATTATGCCATCATGGTAGTTACACTCTGAAATGCAACTAACATGGCACTTACATTCTAAACCCTTATTTTCATTCACTTTTAACTTTCTGAGAAAAGTAGCTTTTGCATTGATTTATCATGCTCCACCTGGGACCAGACACGATCATTTTGCAGACAAAAGGGAAGTTTTATTAACATCCATCCAGTCATTTAGCCAATTCAGAGTTGTCTGACTGAGAAAAAGACATTTTCACTTTTAAATCAATCACATAAATTTTGGGGGCTGAGATAATTCATGACTTGCTTTGTTTCATAAAAAATACCATTTTCTCATGGGTCAAGTGGGTTTTTTAGCTTCCCCCTTTCTGAAGAAGAAAGAGCAAATTTAGAAATAACAAAATAGTGAACTCATGCACTTATGCATATGCATGTATGGACCAATTTCAGAAAGAAATTTGGACAGGCAAGAAAATCTCAAACATGGGTCCCAGGTATGCAAGTAACCACAAACACGTGCAAATCTTTAATATGCTCACCAGAACTGTCCACATGCAGAAAGTCAGGCATAAGCTTAAGTCTGTGTTAAACTGGAGTCCTGGTAACTTAAAAGACGGGAGATATTAATTATGAGGGTTGACAAATCTCCTTAGCTTTTTGACTGTTACCTGCACAGCAGTTGATAAAATGTTCAAGCTAATGATATAAAGAAGTCAAATAATGATATTTCAGACTTACAGGTTTATCCTGGGATTAATAAATTATAGGAGTCCACAGCGAGTTGTGTTTGAAGGGATAGCAGCTGGATCCTTGAAAACAGATGGCCTTCCTTGTCTAAGTAGGCTTGATCTTGTCTAATCTTAAAAGCTAAGCAGGTTTGGGTCTGAAAGATCCACCAGAGAATATCTGATGCTCTAGGTTGTTGCTTTTCTATAGCAGCAATTGCTGCTCATAATGTGATGAGAAATTTAATGAGAATTTTGTAAAAATAAATAAATAAATGCAAAAATTATAACTCGATTTTATGTTTTTCACATTATTCCTGGCAGCATATTGCTAGAAATTTGCTGTGTTCTCAGGATGATAGGAATTTAATACAAGCTTCTTTTGTCTTAGTACCTGATGCTTTGTTAAAATGACAAAGAAATCACCAGCCTGCTGCAGTGACCTGGAGCACAAGTTTTGAGAACGATTGCCCATGAATTGAGAAATTTTAAAATGACTTAAAAAAAAAAACAAAACACCTCAATGATGTTTACAATATTTGCTGTTTCATTAGCAGCATTTTTGGTTGCATTTTTTTGTGTGTTTGTTTTGTTTATTGTTTTACATATACTTTTCTCACAGGTATCCTTAAAAAAAGCTGAGCATTTACCAAGCTACAGCAGGACCTTTCAATCGTGATTGCTCAATGCCAAACTAGTCTGGTTCACATCTAACTATTTGCATGTGTAACTGTGCTAGGTGTTGCCACAGGAGGCCACAAGGCTCTGTAGAGCTCATTTTGTGTCTGCCAAAAGAGACAGGAGGAGATCAGGTCCCTCCCTCAGCTCCTGAATGCCTCTTGGGTTGGCAGGCTCTGCCAGACAACACCACTTGCAGGTGTCCTTGGGAATTTGGTTATTCGGCTTTTGAGGAACAAATTTTCCACTTATAATTTTGTATTTTTTTTGTAGGAAATTGACAGCTACTGAGTCAGTGGTACTCAATATTCTAAATAATACTAACATAAAAATGGGATCTGTAAAGATTTAGCCTTTGGCTTTTGTGAGAGAAGCACGATGCCCTCAGGCAACTGGTTTATAGGTGACCACTGTAGCTGGCTGCTGCTAGCTGCTGCCTAGCCACTCGGTGCCATCGCTCACATAACAAACACTGGTGTTGAAGAATGATCAGATTAATTAGTCTGTCAGCATGGAGGGATCTGGTTTATAGCCACTTGACTGTTTGTTATGGTGCTTTTTCTCTGAGCACTGTTAACCACATACAAATGCTTGGAAATTGCACTATTCATGAATCAAGTGAATATGGAGAGAATAATTGTCACTTCCCTAAAATGCAACAATCCCAAATGCTTATATAAGCATCTAGAATTAGAAAAATGCTGTTCTTTTCTGGTACTTTATTTTATATTGTACTGTATGATAGTCAGTGTGGTAAAAACCTATATCAATTACAGCATTTCATTACACAGTAGCACAAAACATAACATCGTATAGTAGTTTGCTTGCTCAAGAATAGGCAACTCTATCTCAGACAGTAATACCCCGTCAGAAATTCACAGTTAAATCATATCAAATGTCTCATTCTGTTGCAATCAAAAGAAGCATTTTTATAAAATCCAGTTGAGCAATATTAATCAATTCTACATAAACCAGGTTTCAACAACAGAAAATTTTACTTCTACCCTAAAATCTCTTAAATGCTAATTTTATGCATGTCAAAGAATTTCTGATGACAATATGTTACCTTTATCTTATAATATTTTCATACTGAATTCCTAAAAATGACAGGATTGCATGCAAGGTTAATATGCATGTACTTACATAAATGTGTTTCTATATCCCCTAAATACATATGTACATACTGATGCACATGCACGACATACAGATACCTATTTGTGATCGCTTTCCCTTTGACTGCAGCGTTGTCCTTTGTAATCCATTTGCCCTACAGCATCAGTTGTTCAAATGTTTTCTAGGAATTGCATGTCTCTGTGCAGACTGTGATAGCAGCTAGCAGTTGTTTGCAAGGCCTCAGACTTCACTTGCATGTGTCTTATTTTTGTAAATATTTTTTTGTTGATGTAGTGGATGGAGGCTTATTAAAAATCCATGTTCTCAAAAGTCCTCAGATCCTGTCCTCAGAGATGATGTGCTATAAATGAACAGAAGATCAGTTTGGGAATTTTAATTTGATGATTTGATGAGATAAAGAGGCAAGAAATAAACAGTTAAAAAATAAAAATAATTTTAAAAAAAGGAATTCTCCACCAAAGTATCTCTTAGAAGGCTTATGCTTTCACAAGTATTAGACAAACTACCAGATAACTCAAGTGATTTATGAATTAGTAGTGCTGAAAAGTCGCCAGTGGAAAAGAAAAAAAATATTCCTCAAATGTAATTCAGTAATTTCCTTAATTTTCATTTTTATGGAAATAATAATATAGAGTAGGCAAAGTTATGGCTAGTTATTAAAGTGTCATCTGATTAAATCACCAATTTATAGAAACATTTAAAAAAGAAACAACGTCAGATCTGGTCTACATGTAAAATAAGATATGGCAACAGTCTTCACAGGAGCAAAAAAATCCTAGCTATGTGTTTTGCCTTGAAGGAAAGAGTCAGGTGCCCCTACCAACTCAGAGAACAGCTGTGACAGTAGCACTTTGCACTTCTACAGTGCCTTTCACCTCACAGTTAAAAAAATAAAAATAAAAAAAATGCTTAATGCAACTGTTTCAATGCCACATCTCATTGACTCTCTCTATGTTTGAAGAAAATTTTGCTCACTCCTTAGAATGTTTAAATTCCTTTGTTTTTGGGAACCAGCTTATACTGGACCAGACTGTACGTTTAAAGGTGCTGAAGTCCCCTGACCAGGATGAGTCCTAGCTCACTGTGACAGCAGCATCAAGTTTCTCCTGAAGGAAAGCTGAGGAGGATGAAGGAGGGGGAGGAATGAGTAGGCTGAGGAAGCAGGTAGGTTTATCAACCTTCAGCCCAGCCACCCAGATATTGTTACTGGCACTGTGTGGTACAGCATCAACAACTGCACTTGCTGCTTCCCCAGGGGCAGACCTTAAAATACCCGTTTGTGCATTGGTAGAATAAGCAAATATTAAAATTGACACATTGTAAGGCATTTTTCTCAGCTGCACCAAATAAAAGTAGGAAAAAAAAAAAAAAAAAAAAACTGAAGCTGTGTCAGATTGAATAAACTACTAGGATGAAAGGAGTGAAGTGATAAAGAGTTAGATACAAGCTACAGAAACAAACATGGAAACACTTTTTTTGGAAAGTGAATGTGGTGTTGGGTCAGTCACCCAGTTTGTTTGAACTATGCTTTTGACTGAATGTGTGATCTTGAAAAAACAGCTTCTATGATGGAAAAAATGGTAGAGAAAGGGGAAGCTGTTGCACTTTCTAACGCAAAACAACTTCAAGTGGCAAAGCTGATTATTAGACATTATTGGCATATTCACTTTATCACAGTTCAAGTTCTACAACATGATTTTTTTGTTGTGTTTGGGAAACACTTGATGCAAAAGAGTATAGATAAGTGTTTTGAAAAACAGATGTAGACCTAAAGAAGACATCTATTCCAAAACATAAGCAGCATAGAAAACGTGTGCCTCATTTTTGAATTATTGGCCTACAAAAGAGTCTTGTTACTGTTCACCTGCTTTTGAAGGGGACTCGTTATATATATATTTTTCAATCTGTCCTAGACATTACTATTCAAGACATTTTTAAATATTATATTTCAGTTTGCATAAAAATATGCATTCGCTTTTTCATTTAATTGTTTAGTGTTTTAACCAGAAGCTCTAAGACATTTCCTATATCCCTGAAATGTATTAAATGGTGGGAAAGTGGTAGGAAAGTGTAGCACAAAAAAAAAAAAAAAAGATAAGTTTTCAGTCTCTCTTTTTGTGCTGTACCTCATAGATTAATTATCTGCCAACTCTTCATTTTCATAAGAATTCACAACATCCAAAATTACACTTGCAGGAAAGCCAATGTAAAATTTGATTTAAATGGGAGAGAGTTAGCTTAATATTTAGTTTTAACAAACAGACAAACAAACAAATAAAGATGCTACAGACTGCCAAATTCTGGTTATTCAAGAACAGCATAACTTAAAATATTTTTTTCTTTTTGTTCACGGAATTCTACTGTAGCTCTTTTAGATGTAAATTTAACCTGATGACTCCCTTCTCTGGCTAATTAACACTGGCTTCACCATCGTGCTTTAGGATTATAATTGGCTCAACTTGCACACTGACTTTAAGACTATACTGTTCTCTTAATTGTTTGACTTCATTAAGAAACTCAGCATTTAACATTGTTTTCCTTTGCTGAAAGAGATATGTAAATTCTGGGGACTTGTTCCAGCAAATCATTTCAATGGGTTCACAGCTTAAAATGTGTGAAAAGCCCAATGGATTTCTTCCATCTGGGCTATATTCATCAGTGTGATATTTTACTGTGTCACCTCGGGTACTGTGCGCAGCTTTGGGTGCCACAGTATAAGAAAGACATAAAGCTGTTAGAGGGTGTCCAAGGGAGGGCTATGAAGATGGTGAAGGGTCTGGAGGGCAAGACGTATGAGGAGCAGTTGAAATCCTTTGGTTTGCTCAGCCCCGAGCAGAGCAGGCTGAGGGGAGGCCTCATGGCGGCCTGCAGCTCCCTCAGGAGGGGAGCGGAGGGGCAGGCGCTGAGCTCTGCTCTCTGGGGACAGCGACAGGACCCGAGGGGACGGCATGGAGCTGGGACAGGGGAGGGTCAGGCTGGGGGTTAGGGAAAGGGTCTGCACCCAGAGGGAGGTCGGGCACTGGACTATATCACTGGAAAAAGTGGACAAGTTTTCAGGCTCTCTCAAGATTCCCAAGAATCTTTTTCCAGTGACAGCAGATGTTCAGTGCAAAGAACCCTTTCCTGTCAGCCTTGCTTTTGCTTGATTTGGGATCATTTTGGTAGCTTTGGGTCAATTCTGTGAATTTGGGCTAGTCAATGAGATCTGGTCTAGCAAGCTTCTGAAGTATTCTTTTAGTGCAACAAAGAAATACATTGAGCTCAGGTTAAGATGGGCCTACTTCGCTATTGGAACTCTCAAGGCCCAGTTCTGCTCATATAGTTCAAACAAGCAATGATAATGAAGTAGATCTGACACATAATCCCTTTTCAAAGGTGCTAAGAGACCTTTATGTGATGTTGCTTTCACAGTGTTCCTTGGAGTTATTATTGGCTCCACCTACACCAATTCGCTCTCATGGAGCCTGACCCAGAAAAGAACTAGTCCATGTTTCATCTGACACTATCCTCAAAATTAAAAAAAAAAAAAAAAAAAAAAAAAAAAAGAGAGAGAGAGAGAGAGAGAAGGATAACTGAAGAGGTTATTTTCTAATGTATACCTTCATACCTTCAATTCTTCAATTGGAAAAGGCATTTTACTTTTTTCTAATAACTCCATCTGGTACTTTTCCAGATGTAAGTCTTAATTCTGCTCTTTAACAAAAACCATACTGGTGTAATATCCAGGCAAAAAATAATAATTAAAAAAAAAAAAATTAAAAATTGCAAAGTGGAACAAACATTGAGAAATCTTTACTTGGTCTTTATACAAAGGTCCTTGTTAAAATGCCATTAAAGACATTTTTTAAGAATCCATCGAGAGACAGGGTCAAGTTAAGGTATTTTGGCATCTGCAAAGTAGAACAGTACTATGAAAGCTCAGAAAAGGCTTTTAAGCTTGACAAGAAGCAAGATGTTGTGTAGGTGTGTTTGTGAAAGAGAGAAGCATGCAAGAAAGTGCCCAAGGAAGGCTTGCTTGCCTGGAACTAGAAGCAGATTTAAAACTGTGTGGGGCTGACAGACTGAGCAAGATCCAAAATGTGATCTTCATAAGCCTGGAAAAACACTTGCCATGCTTACCAAGTCAAATTGTCTTTTCATCTCTTGCTTCCTTCCTGTGACCACTTATAAGATTTAGTCTTTACATCCTCACTTCATTGCTAGGATGGAAACTTGCTTTATTATACTGAAAATTCTCATCACTGACTATTGTGAGCTTCTTTTATCTGGCTGCATTGAGTGGTCACAATGTTGTTGCCTACCAGTACACTCAGATTCTGGCTGCTGTAGGACAAAAAAACACACTCAATTTATGTAATTTAAACCAAATCAGGATTGAAGAAGTTTATTGATTTATTAACAACACCTAATTATCCAGCAATCAGTGAACAATACTTTCAGGATCAGTATTGGCAATACAACAGACAAACCACAACACTAGACTCTCCCACATATGACATAGCAGCTGCATGATTTCAAGCACACAAGCAGTTCCTTTGAGAACAAATCTATTGCGACATCAAGACCACATGGAATCACTTTTTCAAGTGATTTGTTTCTAGCTCAACAGGTTAATTAATTTCTTGAAGTGTTACGGCTTTGCAATAACTCTGTCTGGTATGAAGGTATATGGAGATGCCTAGAACTGAAATACAGAATTAAGCACAGATATAGAATCAAATCTTTTAGTGGTGTGATCAGCTCTCTTTGTGTGTGGTCCTGACTCGCAATTCCTCTGAAATTGTTCAGTCCCTCCAAAATGCATGTGCTTAAATCAGGGTTTGATGGGCTGGAGCCCTCTGTGTCTCATAGAAAGCTGTGTAAGTCTGAGCTTCCCAGCTCCAGCACAGACACATCTCAAGCTCCTGTGAAAATGCTGTCAGCCCTGAATCAGAGTGCAAAATGCAGTTATCAAAACTGGCTTGGGCAGCTCTTCAGCTGGGTGTAAGTAACTGGTCAGTCGCTCCACCTGAACATTGCCAGAAGCCTCTTTTACTGAAACCTGCCTCCTTCTTTTAACAAAATATGCCCATCTGGAGAAGATGTTGTACTTGGTAACCTTGGAGAGACATTTAAATATGAAAGTCATTATGAGCAAGGGTTGCTGAGTCAGAGAAGGTGATATAGAAACATTTTTTCACTATATATATATATATATTTTTTTTTTTTCCTGGAAGGAGTAACCTTTCCAAAATACTCACCTGTGTAACTCCACATCCTAACTACTCACTAGCAGAAGCTTTTTTTTTTTCCTTTTTTTTTTTTTTTGGACCACTCAGATTGGGTGGGTAGACATGTAGTGTTGCTCTGGAAGGGAGTAACTTCTGCAGAGCAAAGGGCCAAGAGATGCAAGTGACACAGGGAAATCTCAAATGCATTTTCTTCCATCTTTTTCACAATACCACCACATGGAATTGAGCAACACGTCTTCATTTCTTTCTGTGTATTGGCATAATACCTCTTTACCCTTCCTTTTCACAGTCACTTCCTTCTAGTGATGATGAATGTAGTACAAACAGCACAAGCATAATAAATTGGTTCTTAATTTCCTTCTAGCTGATCTTGAATTTGGCTGGTGGCTATAAGTGAAGTAAATGTACTAGAACAGTACATGGTAGGGTTTGAAAATAAGGATCTGATTGTCATAGCCAAATAGTCATTATGAGTGTTAATCACCAAAACTGAATTCCAGCATATACTTAACTGCACACCTGTCTGACATCTGGAAAATTGAACTAATCCATTTTATGAAAGGAACTCCAACTTGGAAATCACATTTGCTCTTGGCAGTGTTATGCCTACTATTGTTACAAATAGCCCTGAAGATGATTGGAATGGAAAGGAAATGAAGGCAATCTCCTTTGTTTTTCAGGCTGTGTATTTTGTGAGTTTGACAGCATTTGGAGGGAGTTATTTACCTTGTTTTATCCATGCCTATCTCACATACTGCACTGAGAGGGCTCATGCATGGTTTGCCCCAGGCTCTGCAAGACCGTCTTTACAGAAGCAGAAAGTGCAGAAGGTTTGGCATCAGGGCAGGGGAGAGGCAGCAACTGGGGAAGGAGTGAATCCCACCATGTGGTGAGTTCTTCCATCTCTTCCAACTGCCCTTGAGAGACCAGAGCAAAACAGAGGAGGTTTCATGCTGTTCCTTTCAAAAGCATTGAAGACTCCTTTGGAAGGTTTTGCTGGATTAAAATGTCCAATTTATTAGTGGTACTGTTTCAAAACCTTCAAAATCTTCAGATTTGTTTGTCCATCTATCTTGAACAAAGGAGAGAGAAATGTGTTTCAAACATCACCTAGAGCTTCTCAGGACCCCCTGAGCCCACTGGCAGCCAAATACAGGTATTGCTGGCAAACCATATAAATAGTGCCCCAAACTCAATGTGCCAGAGATTAAACAGAGATATTCATCTTAACATGAATTTGCCTTACATTAGGTACTTTATTATTATTATTATTTCAATTGTAACTGCTAATTGTTCTATCTGCCAACACAACAGTGTATCTTTTATTAATGGAAGTGGCAGTTATTACAGCATAGTATTGTATTTCCTTTCTTAAAAGAATCTACAGAATCTTACAAGCTGATGTATTTCTTCCATATGTCTTAGTTGTTTTGTCATAATAGCAGTAACTTAAAAAAAATACACATTACAAAACCCGAATCAGGCAACTGATTTTAATTTTGGATTTTTTAGTCCTCTTATAATGTGTGATTGAAAGTTTGTGAGGTACTCAGTGTGGTTTATAAAACCCTGTCAAGTGCTTGTAACTTTGGCAAAGAAAGACTTCTTAATACACAGTTTTTAATGTGAAATTACCATATTTTCAGTTAGAAAGAGAGGTCTTTTTCAGCAGCTAAAATTAACTGTTGAAAAACGTTGGAAATGTGCATGGTAATGAGTTCATTCCTGTCAAAATGAAATCATTAATATTAATTTTTACCCTCCTCTGAGTGACTCCTGCACCATTTTTCAAGTTAGAAAAGGAGTTAACGAATATGCAAGACCATTTCCTGCAGTACAGGATGAGCAGGTCTCCCACCACCAGCAAAAGGCTATTGTAAGTGTTGGCTTCTCCTTTGAGAAGTTTCTTCTTCAGTGTTTAACTTTTCCTCTGATTATTTACAGGCAAAACCATCAAAATTACTGTAAGCTTGTTTACTTCTAAAACATGTGATGTACAGACCCTGAGATTGCCATGAGATGGTTTTCTGGAAGGTTTTTTACCAGCTAAGCAGAGCAATACATCTAAGTTCAGACTATTCCCAAGGGACCTGTTTTCACTGAAGTCGATGGAAAAAATCCCATTGATTTCAGCATAGCTGGATCAAGTCCAAAGTTCAGACATTTCCAAGAGGTCTCCAAGTACAGCAAAAAAAATAAGGGTATTCAGAGGCAAGTGATTCACCAAAAGATTTCAGTATGTATTTAGTCTACGCTGATTAAATTACAATTAAGCATACAACTGAAATAAGTATGAATTTAAATGTCTTTAAATCTGTTTATTCTAAAAAATCACATGCCATACCACAGCCACACTTACCAAGCAGACAGGTGACATGGAGGCTTATACATGTGACAATAGCACGTAATAATAAATACGTTTGGTTTCTATGTTAAAAAGTGCAGTTTTAATCGCACAGTACATCATAAAACTTTAAAAAGATGGCGTTAACAATGGTATCTTCGCAATTTAAGAATGTCTTAGTATTTTTAACTGGATGCGCGTTGTTGGCTTTTGTTTTAATATGGGGGGGAGGGGAAATGATCAACTTTTGTCCTCATTTAATGCTAACTAAATATTCCTTAGCTACTGAAGTGACTTAATGACATGAGTATGTGGTCTTATCAAAGTCCCATTATTGTTCTGACAGTATCTCATTTGTATGCAAATCCACTTGCATGCAACTTATTCTTTGGCAAACGGTGCTAGCAAGCCAGTGAGTGTCGTTTTAATTATGTGCATGTCTCTGTGTAGCATATTTGTTACTGCATATGAACATTATGCTGCTGTAACAACTACTGTACCTTATATCATGCTTATGAACAGCGGTGCAGATCATCGTGCAATTTTTATCATGAGTGATAGACGTGCTCTGTCAGTCGCTGTCACCCAAGGGTAATCGCAATACATAAGGCATCCTTTTAAATAAAATATTAATGGGGCACTTTTTTGTGATTGCCCATCTTTTTCATAATGATGCCCACTGGATATCTGTTCAATCAGTGCCTCATCTGGACTTACTTTGCATATTCTTGACCATTAAGAAAAATTAATCCTGTTAGACATGAATTGAAACAGAGACCCAGTGCACCTTTACCACAGAGGACAGCTTTTGCTCAGTAGATGTAGGCTGGCATCAAAGGATGAGCAGGGTCAGTAGATGTGTAGAGGGGGAGAGGAATGGTGTGTATGTAGGGCCGGATCTCCCATGCCAGGCATCTGTCACAGTAGGAGCTCCTTTACAGTGACTGTTTGTGCTATATATACCCCAAAATGAGGGAAGTCTGCTAGGTGGCTTGCAGGTCCCCTTTAGGACACCCCAGGAATCCCTTCCCAGCAGATGTGTGACACTCGATGTGTTTCTGCAGTCTCCAGGATGGGGCAGACAGACCTTTTCCCCGAGGTCCTATGGGCAAACCTTTCTTTTTCTGTGTTACATTGGGCAATATAACAATATAAAGCTGCCCTTGGCGGTTTCATGTCATGAAACCAGCCCAATGCCTTGTAAGACAATCCATGCTAAAGGAAACATGGTGCAAGAGTAAATATTGTCAAAGTTGGAAAAGTGGCTTCAAAACTGCCAGATTTCAGAAAAAAAAAATGAAAAGGACTGCATCAAAATCCCAGCTTCTAGTCAGAAAAAATTTAACACCAACCTTTGGAGGAAAAAAATGTGAACCTATCAGGAGAAGAATAATGATGCAAAATCAGCCGGCATTAATACAGAAGCATAGCGAAAGGACAACGTTCTCCTCTGAAGGTAACCTCAGCTTACGTGGTTAAATGCATGTGGACTGACTACAATAGAGTGTCTGTGTGTGGTGCTGTGGTTTGATCTATTCAAGAAGACAGGGCTGGAGGAGCTGTCTAGGTCATTATCTGCAGTGCTCTGCAATTGCAAGTGCTGTATGCTTGTGTACATGCGTGTGTACAGGAGGTGTAAGATCCACATTCCTGCAAAGCTACCTGCATCTTGAAAAACATCTCAGAGCTACTGAACAGAGACCCTAGTCAAAGAAGACAACAAAACTTCTGCAATTACTAATAAACCTGACAAACTGATTTATGGCTGTTTTTCTTGCTGTGATTTGTTGACAGATTGTTCTTTATGCAAAAATTACCAAGGTTTAAATCTGCATCATATGGCCCCTAATTCAGCTGACAATATGTTACCAATTAAATTCCGCTTAAGCTATCATCAACCAGCGAACCACAGACTGTGTTAAAGAGAATGACAGTCAGATAGCCAGTAAAATCATTTGTGCCGTGATTCCAAAGGAAAGCCTATAAAGGAGGGACATTAAATAACTACATGAAAGATAAAAGAGCTTTTTTTTTTTTTGTAGTGAAAATGAAAATGCTGCCAGTTTTGCGTGTAATGTTGGAGAAATATGGACAGGATCCCTGTCCTTGGTATCCCATATTGTCCTCACATGCAGGAGGAGCTGCACTGCAGGGGAAGTGCTTAGTGAGAAGAGTGTTAATGAAACTTAACCATTTGCCCTTTCATTTGATCTCCAATTACTCTTTGGCTGGACTTAGGCCCTTGCTCTTCGGTATTGTTATTTTCACTGGCAGGGAGAGGATACATTTACTGCCAGGGAAAAGATCGGATCCCACAGAACAAAGGTGTTGCCAAATTAGCTTCACTCCCCCTAGATGTTTTCTTCTTCACGGAGGTGTCACAGAGTGCCATTGGATGCCACGGGTCCCATTCCAAATACTGACAGTGGCAGCACACGACACCAGGCAGTGCACCATCTCATTTCCACATTCTGATAGGCAACCTTACCTGGGAAAGGAGCATTTCACATTTTGCCAAGAGATAAAAACTGCTGCAGACCCAGAATAAAGGTGCCTTTCCTAGCAGCCTTTGGCTCTGTTTGCTCCAGGAAAGAGGACAACTTCCTTGGAGTCCAAGTCATGCCATGCTACGTGGGCTGAGGTCAGCCTACAGGGTGGAGGAGGACTGATTTGGCTTTTGGCTTCAGCACAGCACCAAAGAATTCAGCTGCACAGTGGAAGCATGCCTGTAAATGCTGCATTGTATGGAGCTTCCCACTGTGAATTTTATCTCTCTCCTTATCTCAGCTTTAATGTTGTGGTTGCGTATTAAGTGTAGGTAAGAAGGGGTAGTAATCTTTGTTTAGAAAATTGAGCATCTAACTATTAACCCCAGTGAATTGAAAATTTACTCCTTTTCTCGCTATATGATCATCACAGCCATTATTTACTTAAGAGCTTTTTAATGCTTTGCTGTCTGCATTGATGACTGCAGTGTCCTAGCAAGGGACTAGAATTTGGGATCTCATCGTGAGGTGTCTCTAATGAACACTTGAACTCCCCCTCCTTTCTGTACATTGCAGTACAAAATCATAAGCCAAAAAACCCCATGGAGAAGCAACTAAAATTATAACACTTTCAAAAAATACAAACATCCCTCTTACTGAAGATTACAATGTAAATCAGGAATCTATTATTTCTGTGTCAGTATAATAATATAAAAAGAATTTGCACATGATAAGAGGCATCCTCTAAGGATGACAAATTAGGCATAATAAAACAGTTAGGAAAGAACATAAATAAGAAGACATTTGGGGCAAATCCTCTTCTTCCTCTACAGTCATGCAAATAAACAGCTCGAGGGATACACATCCTGGCTGACAACGTAGCAGCCAGTCCCACAGAGGCTGTTAGAGACCTCAACGAGACCTCAACAAGTCTCTCGTCCCAGCTATCCTGCCCCAAAAAGAAGGGGAGTAGCAGCAGAGTCTTTGGTCTCCATTCCTGTCGTGCCTTTGAGGTCACAAACGTGAAGAATTGCAGTGCCATCTTTCACCTTTCTGTCATCACACAGCACACTGTGCTTGCTTTCTGGGATGGTAAAGCCGAGGATGGAAAAAAGGTTGCCCCTCCAAATGGAGAATTAACATAAGGGCTGTGTATGAAATCAGATCTATGGCTCTGTAATGTCTTCCAGTATTTCTGTGAGGTCTTCATCAGCTCATCTGTACAGGCATATTTTGGTGTAACTCAGCTGAACTTGGTTGAACTCCTTCTCATGTTTTCCTATAAGAAGTGAGAGTCAGTCCCTGTGTGATTCAGTAAATTTTTTCATGCATCAGCACTGTCAGGACATAATGTTTTTGCCTTTTTTTTTTTTTTTTTTTTAAATCTTGCCTGTGCATCAGTGTGTGGTGCTGGAGAAAAAAAACAATCCTGCAGCATCAGGCAAAGCCCTTGCTGACTGCTCTGCTATGGTACATTTGTCAGTGCTTTTCCTGCTTTCTCGTTCAGATTTCTTTCAGTTTATTTTATAGGTTGCCCTGCAGATCGTGTGGGAATGCAGATCAGACTCTGCTGAAGAAGTTAGTCATGAGGGATGTCACACCAGGCACAAGGATAGCTTTCTGTTCTCCGTTTCCTATTTAAGAAGATGACACCGCAGTGGTCCTGTGTGGCTCAGGTCTCTGCAGCCCAACTCTACGGGGTCTGGCAGACTGCACGTTGCCTCCAGATTTCTGTGTGTCTGCGGTGATCGACCCAGGACCCACCAATTCTTGGTATCCTCTGGGATCCACCCAGCCCCCTTTCCCCTAGATTTCCCCTCCCATGAACAAGCTCAGAACCAGAGTGTAATGATCATTTCGGGGGGAGAGCAGCAGTCACCTCAGCTCAGTGCATATGGTTTTTAATTACAGACAAGAAGAGGACAGGATGGAGAAGTTATAGAGGAGCCGGGTTGTCACCTGGGGACCATGTACAGCAGATGGAAATCATAGTGGACTTTGTTGTAAATAAGCACACCTTGTCCCAAAGATTGGCTGCAATAGTCCCTGTGCTGACCCCCATCTTAGCATAGCACTGGCTTGGTGCACCCGTCAGCTCTGGTTCTGGAGGAGAATGGGTGCTTTGGGCTGCTGCTATGTGTGCTTTCTTATATAGATAGCATATTTTTTCCTCCTTATGTGATTTTTCAGATGGAGCTAGATCTGTCCAGAGGCTCACTGGTGGTGAATGCATGCATTAGTTAGACATAATGAACAGCAGGCTGCATGGCATTTTGCAAGAGTTCCCTTCCTGCTCTACCAGCAAACAACAGAGATAACTGCTGCCTCCTAAATTTCCATACTCTGCTTCTTTCTGGGCCCGGTCCAACTTACACTCAAGGTGTCTGGGAAATTTCCACTGTTTTTCATGGGTTTCAGTCTAGTCCATCCTAAGAGAGGGAAAAAAAAAAAAAAAAAAAAAAAGGAAGCCAAAGTTGGGTAATTACCCACTGGCATCTAAGCTGCATGTGCCTATAGGAAGGATACAGGGAAAACAGAATCTGTACCACTTAAAATCGTGTCACCATCTAGTCCCCAGCCAGAGTATCTGCTACAATTCCTAATTTATGCAGTGATTTAACATCACCGTGGGTCCAGCTCATTGAAGCAAATTTATATGCAGGAGCACTATTTTAATCTTAGACTTAAAATAATTTTAATTAATAATAGCTTCCTTTTCCAGTCTGTCAACATATCACCACCTCTTGGCTTTTTAAGAATTAAAATAAATATAGAAATAAAAATATTAAATTATTGCCAGACAACCAGAACAAAGAAAACAGCAGAACCCTGAAGTCTAGAGATGTGAAAAATGGCCAAGAGTTTTCAACTCCATCCTGTCTACTCAACACTGCTGTAGCTAACTCCATCTTATTTAAGGCTTGCTAAAACTAAATGTGGAAATGAAATAATCAACATGCCGTAATAGGCCATCTCATCCTTTATTCTTTCAGTTTGTCCTTTATTCTATCAGACTCTCAGGTACAAGGTTTCTTTCCCACCCCTGGTTGCTATCAAATATCACCTCCACGACTTTGCCTGTGGCATTTATCCTGCTGCTACTCTAATTTTGCTTCCTCTTCACTGGAAACAGCTGCTCTACGTGGGTAGCTCGTCCACAGCATGGTGGGACGTTATTGGGAATCTTGTTGTTAATGTTAATGGAGCTGGTCCAGCTGCTGGCACAGAACATATGGCTTTACAGGATTTCAAACCCAAAATGTTCTCTCTGTATTTCAGGAGCACAGAGCATGGAGGACAGGGCTCAGACACCTCCTTGCTTTTAGCCCCTGGTCTTTCCTGAGGCTTATTCCCAGGAAGGGACATGGCCCCACTGCTGGGGACAGGTGAGATTGCTCGCCACCCTGCTGCTGCACCTCACCAGGGAAAGGTTTGTGGCTCCTCTCTCTATAGGACTGGGGATATTATGGGCTGTTTCACCCCCCATGACTCAGAACTGAAAGTTAGTGTGTCTACATTGCCCTTTCCAATTTAAAGCAGGAAAAAAAAAAAAGTTGTGTTCAGAAACCACCATGTTGCTTCCAAAAAGGTTAAAGTTTACCCACCAGGGTGCCTCTTGAAGGTGTGGGATTTTCAACACTGAATATAAAATGGATGAGGGTAAGACACGCCTTTCTCTTTTTCTAAGGATGCACTCATTTAGTGAAAAGGGGCTATGAGAAACATCCTGAATTACAGTTTAAATGAGTTTAAAATTCCAGTTACTTATAGCTTAAAAAAAAAAAAAAGTGTCTGAAACCAAATGGTCTCAGTGGGGCGGTGCATGGGCAAAACGTAAAATGACACATAATGAAATAAAGTAATTTTATTTGCAAACCTGTTCAGGAGCCTGGTACAGACTGTAACGATCAAGCAGAAGCAGTCTCTCATTTCTCTTGGTGTTCCTTTGCAGAGTTATGTGACCCAAGAAAGAAAACATTAAGATGTTCTGATTTCACCCTATAGGACAGAGAAATACGCTTTGGTTAATGCTTACCATAATTCTATCTACTTGGCTCAGACAGTTATATTTTTATGAATCTTACGTTACTTTCTGTCACCCTCTAGGCAACAATATAGAGTTATTACAGTATAAAGGAAAATGCTTCCTGTTGAGCTTATACTTGAACAAGTCTTAACCAAGTGGAAGCTCTTAATAAAAGGGTAAATATACTAAGGAATAAACAGGTACAGCGAATAAAAAGGAGTACCGGATTTATTGATGCTCAGGTTCATGGCATAGACTAGCGAAAGGTAGAAAACTCCAAGGTAAAGCTGACAGGCCGAGCTCGGTCAGAAATCTGAGGGAGTTAGAGTTTTGTTAAGTGAATTTAGTGCTCATTAAGGGATTTGCGGTGTCAGCATTACCGAGTGGAGTCCTCTCTCGCCCTCACATCAGCAAGAGCGTAGTGCAGCAAGATTAATTCTGCGTCCGTCCTCTTCTTGGCCTCCTCAATAAAATTATCACCCAGGGACCCAATTGTTCGGTGCTAGCCGGTGCATACCTGCTCGCCAGGAATTTAGCTGAGATCACCCCCTCCTTTAATGCGGCATGCGGATTGTAGTGCCCTGCACTGGGCTGGGCTTCAAACACCAGATTAACTTTGTGTTATTTAAAAAAAAATTTTTTTTTTTTTGCTCCGTAATGATTTATTTGCATACCTTTAGTAACTGCATAATGCACAGAAGCCTTTATTGGCTGGCCTGTGCACTGGCATCGCTTCTTCACTTGATGTGTACCTGAGAGGAGGTGTCCTGGTCTTTGCAATAATGGGTAGGGGCAGGCACCCCGCTGTCCTGGGGGCTTGATTGTGCCAGCTCTTGGTGGTAGGAGACCCTTCTACCAACCATTAAGAGCTGCATAGACCTACTGGTTACAGATAACTTCCAGCCTGAGTTGAAAGGAAAATATTGTCAGTGGTGCTGGCTGCTTTCGTTAAGAGCAATGACAATACTTTGGTTCTCTCTGAAATGCCCACACAAATTGTTTCCTTCTGCTTTACATCTCTCTACCATCATTTTTTCCCCTTGTTCTCACTCCAGTTATTTTGACTAAAAGTTTATTTTGCATAGCAGAGTAAATAGAGATCTGCAAATACTAAACAGACTCAAGCAAAAATATTGGTGCACATGTTCTCAAATTAGTTACATGGAGTGTGGCTCTAGAAAACGCTGGTGAGTTTGGAAAAAATGAACTTGGTCTGGCTGTGTATCTTTCCCTCTCAGCCGAAACCAGCTAGATATAATTTTCATTCTACTGGAAACTATTCACAATGAGTATACAAGTATATTGCAAACCCTCTTTTCCTATGGCCCCACGTGGCTTTTTAAGCCCAGATATTAAGCCTTCCTCAGCATTACCTTATCCTTTCGTCCAGACATCATTCAAAGGTACAGTTGACTTTCTAAATTACATCATATGTAAGTAGATTTATTTTTCCTTTTCTGCAGATATAGTTTAATTTCCTTTTCCAATTTGCATGGGTGCACACTCATAAATTTTAAATATATTTAACCTCTTTTCAAAAGACCCTTTGAATTTCTCTAAGGTCTGTGCCCTCTGAGTTGGATACACAATCTTTTGTACATAAAAACCCACCAAGACTTCCAGAAATGCTGCATTAAACACCTCCCTGCCTTTCCAAACGGCTCTCTCTTTCCCTCATGAAACAAAACATCCCCCTGCATGATGCTTCTGTTAGCCTGTAATGGAGAGACATTTGTTGGGGCTTTGCTGGAAACACAGTTCATCGAGTACCAAAATAGTGAGGGAAGGTCAGCAGGGCTGTCCTGGGCCCCAACAGCCATCCTGCCAGCCCACAGTCCTGGACATGGCCCTGACCAGAGCCCACAGCTGCTGGAGGAAGGCAGAGGAGATGTTTCAGCATAGCAGAGATGGACTGACCTGTGCCCATGGCAAGTCCTCTGTCACTGCCTGAGGCATTAAGAATTGATGAAAGGATCCCACACCAAACGCTTTATTTAATTTTTCTTCTCAAGTGCCTGTAACCTCTGAGTAGTCACCTTGTCATGCAGGTGGCATTACCACCATCACCTCTCTCTTGTTCCTCACGATTAGATTTCCCTTTAGGGGAGCAACCCCTTTGGGAAGCCCACATCTACACCCACTTTCCAACCAGAAGATGAGGATGAACTATTTCTTTGTCTTGCCAAAGAGAAGGGTGAGGAGCAGAAGGCTCCTCAGTAGGACCTACCTCCCAGGCAGAGTGCTCCACTCAGGTTTGGGGTAGAATAGCTGCTGGGGGGTTGTATTAAACCCGGCCATGGCTGCAATTGCTTGTTCAATTTGGGTGGCCAGGCTGGGATAGCGCATTTTTCACACCAGAGGTGACCTGGGGAATGCAAAAGGTGGCAATGGGAACCGCATGGAAGCTGTACTTCTGTCTCCACTCCGCGCCCCATGGCACATCCTGGCTGCTGGTACCCAAGCCCAGCTCACCGCAACACCAGAGCCCCTCAGAGAGCACACAAAAGACCTGTGGTTTTTCAGCGAGGACCACCTGCCTCTCCTCCTTGTTTTGGTTTGTAAATGTAATTATCCAAAAACATATATATCATCCTAATCTTTCCCAGATGTCGTGGTGTTGGCTTCATTCGGGTCTTGCCCGTGCGGGCTGGAGGGGAGCTCGCAGCCTGCCTGGCTCGGTGTGGAGGGGGGCGAGGGGCTTGCTCTGCTCCGATGCCTTTGTCTCCTGCCTGCTCTGCCAGCACGGAGGTTTTCTTTGGGGAGCCACTGCTCCGAGGATGCTCTGAGAGGATGCAACCTTAAAACCAGCGCGGTCGCAGAGAATGATAATGAGGGCGTTTATTAAAGTCGTTTACCAGGCAGGAACAGAGTGCACAGGAAGCATAGGATAGAAGAGAGTGCGGAGTAATTGCTTAACTAAACCTGCTGCTGCTCACAATTTCAGAAACCTTCATGGGGAAGATAAAGGAGAGGTTAAAACACGCTTCTCCCCTCTGCCCCCATCCCATGCCTGGCCCCACAGCAGCCGCCTCAGCCCTTGGACCCCTGGCCAGGTGCTGTGCTGGGAGCAGGGTGCATGTCTGCCGGTCCTACCCATCACCAGCACCGCAGGTCGTGCCCTCCCCATCGCCCAAAAAGCCCCCATCCAGCAAAAGGGCTTTGTTCGAGCTGGCCCCCAGGGAAAGCCCAGTCCTAACGCTGGGCTCGGTCCTTTTGTTTGCAGGTTAAAAACTTGACCTTCCCCTCCCCTGAGCCCCAAACGGCCCTCGTAGCACTTCTGTCCAGCAATTACATCTTCTTTTTAGATCTTACTCAGGCAAACAGAAGGACTGCGATAACATAAATAGGTCTCAAAACCTTTTGTGTGGGGGAAAAAAATACACAGGAAAGAGAAAAATGAGGGAAAAGAAATGCGTGTGTCTCTAATTGGCATAATTCCTTCAGCCCCGGCTCATAATTTAAGACGGATCAATTCTAGAGCTGACATGATAGATGTCATCATCAATACTCGGAAACAGCGATTTATATTTCTTCGTTCAGGGACACGGCCATCGACGCACCTCGGTGGGGGTCCTACATGCGAGTCGGGAGCAGGATGTGGCCGGCAGACGGAGACTTGACTGAGACTTCCAGCCACGCAACTTATTAAAATAATAAATATTTTCATTATCCATGGAATCCATTATACTTCTCTGTTTTAGCAATAGTTAACTAATAATTTGGATTAATTACCAAGCTAAATCATTAAAAATTAAATCCATATATTTCTTTTCTTTAAAAGAGTGATAGTTTGCAACCATTTGTGTATTACGCATGTTAAGTGGGAGGGTGATGAAATATGTTGTGTTAACTGAGCTTTGACAGCATCTGTATCCATGCCACATTATGCTCTGGTCTTATCAAATCTCAGAAGCTACTGTGTATAAATAGACTGTGATGATATTTGCGGGAGAGAAATCATTCACAATAATTTTTTGGCATCTTCTGTAGTGACTAGAGAAGAACCGTCTAACGAATATAGCATATAATAATGCAATAAAGGGGTATATAAGAGCCCGGGATGAGGAGCACTTGTAGTGAATCAGAGTTATGGTTCAGCACACGCTACCTATCAGACATAAACACAACTTTCATCCTAAGGAATTTCAGAGCAGATTGCAAGTGGAAACGAATAGGGAAACCCAATTCAGAGGTCATTTTGCTCTCTGCTGAAGCAACGATTGGCACCGTGATGGACTCGAAGACATATAGGTACGGGGGGAAGTAATGCTGTCCAGTGAGTAAAATTATTTATGAATGTGCATTTTATTACGTTTGGAATACTAAAGTAGGGGCTGTGCAGCAGCACAGACTGTGTGTTACTGAGCTCAATACAGGAAAAAAAAAACTGTGAAACTGGATAGGCTGTGATATACAGCTGGCTGGACTAGATAATCCAGTGGTTTTACCTTGCTGTAAACTCTACGAGGTTATGAAAGGAGCTACGTTTAAAACTCCATTAAGCTTAAGCCTGTAAGTATCTAATTAAAGTGGGGCGCTGTACTGAAACTTAAATAGCAACATTCTTGTTATAAAACATATTCAATGGACTACTTAAGAGCCCACTGGACAAACAAAACACATCCTAAAGCTCCGGGGGACTGATTCTGCAGCACCTACTCTAATTCAGGAGCACGTGTCCCTGAGGAGCCGGTACTGCTTGGCGTGGTGACGAGTTGCAGGAGCAAGACTAAATAATGCTTCCTGCCTTCTTCATCCTTTGGAAGAGATTTGTGTCTGGGCTTTATGTAAACACCCACCAAGGGACTGTATATGTCATGTCCCGGCTTACACGGGAGCTCGGAGCGGTTGCTGGAGCTCTCTGTGAAGACTGACTTGCAAAGAGATGTGCATTGCATGCTGAAAAAAAGTGTACCTGTGCTCAGTGGCCTTCCTTCTGAGCAGGGTATCAATCTGCCCTCTGGAGGAAATGCTGATGGATTAGTTTTTTGGGGCAAGAGCACGTCTGCGTTGGTGTGGCACAAGTGGGGTAACGAAGGAGAGAATCATGTCCTTGAAACACACTGTACCGATGCTGAGGAATTTCCTGTGCTAGTCACCAGAAGCTTGTTTAAAAATTTCTGTATCTTACGGTACCTCTGGAACTCCTTTCCTGGCCTGTGAAAGCGTTCGGCTAAGGTCCTGTGAATTCCCTGAGAAATAATTCGTTGCTCACCGGGTGAACGTTGTTTTAAAGGTAGGTTATGCTGAAGAGATACTAGAGAGAGATTTTTCACACAGGATGTGAAGAATGTAGTATTTCTCACCTCCCCCTTATTTTATGTTGCATTAAAATTATCTTTACTCTTCCTTCAGCAGTTGCTATGCCGCACTCAAGACAGAGAGTCTGGGAAGTGGGAAATGTCAACTTTTAAGATGATGTTCAGCTTTCTTGTTACACGCATTCTTTATGTAATGGTTTTGAATTACGTGTTGTTCACAGGCTTTCAGCTCTTCTTAGAAAGTTAGCTTGACTGGGCACAGTTGCTTGCTTATTCTTAATAAAGAGTTGATGACACTGGAAAGAGCCCAATAAAGAGCTGAGCAATTTCTAGGTGAATATTTAAGAATATACATACAATGAGCAGTATTAGATGACACATAGTTTATTTGTATTTATACAACACCATGCTTTCCTAGAGAGGCAGGCTTCACTCCCTGCAAGAGCTGCAAACCACATCACCAAGTCCCACAGCAAGGGGTGATCGAGGGGGATTGGTGACTGCAGGAAAGCCACAGGTTGCAACAGGCAGCATAAAATGTGTTCCTTCAGTCAGAGGCCCGAGCTCCTTCCAAATCTGTGCTCATTTATTGCACATCACGGTTAGGATCATGCTATGCTTTGTCATATATGGGACACATCATGGAAAAGGAAAATTCAGGGCTGGAAGGGTAACCTGCTGGTGTGGGATCGTATACAAGGAGCTTCAAAAATGCCGTCAAGGCCAGCACTTGGCTGCTAAGTTGAGATTTTCAAGTGATATTAATTTCAATGCAGTTAGTCTTGATGTACTCTGCTCTGCCTGAGAATCGCAGCTGATGGGAAAGAAAAGAACACAGCAATAACAATATACATGCAAGAAATGTAAAAGAAAAAAAAATCTCATGTATTAAAACATATTAAAAACATAAAACATGCCGCCTATATTGCTATCATTATATATTACCGCCTGAAATTTAATTCACTCAGTGCGGCTCACGCTGTTTGTTTACTTTTTTTCTATTGATCTTGGTTTGGGTGATGCATTTAGGCTACAGAATTTCACTTCCAACTTTCCACCAGGCTTGTGCGCTGCCACCTGTTAGCACCACAGCACGCCTCGCACTTCTCAGAGTGGCCTACGGTCAGCTCCACCGCTGATGTAAAGAGGGTCTACCTCCAGTGATTTAGGCTGCAGAGACAGCCCAAGCCTCCCCTGCCCTAAATTCCACTTGGAGGGTGATTTAAGCACTGCTGCAAATCACCGTGCAAGCTGGGGCTCCGTGGGAGAATCGGGTCCGTGCTGCGATGCCAGTTGCACAATCTCACTCGAAGCACGGAGAGTGGTGCAGCACGGGCCGTGGCTTTAAAAGGTCAGCATAAATATGCCGCCCTCACTCCTTCGCTCGTAAGTAATGTCTGTGCTGAGAGTTTTTACCTGGTTTTCAGGCTGTCTTCAGCCGCACTAACCATTGTCCCAGAAAAGGCTCTTTTCAGGTGGTTTTACTAATGCTGGACCAAGCGTGGCCTCTGAGCTGGCCTGCTTTTCTGCCTTTTCATCCTCATCTTGACGCAGTTAGGCAGGGTGGGTGTCTCAAGCCCTGCTGTCCCTGCCCACATCCTTCTCCACCCCACCGGGAAGGTGAGCAGCCAGAGCAGGCAGGAGCCAGCTCCCGCGGGTCCCTGAGGCTGAAGATGTGCCACTTCCACAGGGTCTGGGGACTTCTGGCAGTAGGAGGCAGCACCACCTTGGCTGTGCAGAGGCACAGAAGCAGCTCTGGAGTGGCTCGGGATTTTCAGAGGGCTTGTCGAGAGCCTGCTGTATGGACGTACGGGTTTTCAAACCTTTCCCTTGGAGCGTGTCTACACGGCAGCCCGAGCTGCGCCTGCAGCTGGTGCAGGGTGACCAACACGAAATGAAACCTGGCTAACTCGGGAATGAATAATATATAGCCCCACAGCCCCAAAACCGGCCCAGAAGGCTGTAGAAATGGGGCTGGCAGGGCTCCACGCGTGCCAGGGCACCACCTTCAGCCTCCAGCTGGCTTGGCTTGCTCTCCGAGAGCAGGGATCTCCCAGAACAGGATGGCCCCGCGGATATTCGCGCTAGCACCATCACACCAACAGCCCCCTCCTGCCACTGCGGGCTTTGCACATTGTTTCTCCCTTCTGTGATGACATGGCACTTCTCTGGCAGCTTGTCGCTCGCTGCTTAGCTAAAAAGCATGATTTTCTGGAAAGTAACACGCATTACCCTCCCCTGATGTGAGGCAGCAGCTACAGATGGGACAGCCTGCCCTAACCAGCCGGTCAGATCCCACAGGCAGTGCTGCGCTCAGGCTGGGCGCACAGACTGAGTTTTTTGGGTTTTTGCTCTCATTGGGTGGCAGGCACCAACCGCTGGCCCCTCCATTTCTAACCAGACATCCCTCGTGTTTGAAGGATGTGCGTGCACCCGGGTCTCTAACCTGCCGTGCAGATTGACGCAGACTTTCATGTAGATGGAGCCTATAGGTGTTATGGTTCGTACAGGTCTAAGGAGGAATCAGTGTGGGATTTGCACAGGTGTAGCTTATCTCACGTCCAAGGAGGATGCAAAAAGCGCATTAACCCAACCCTAGATCATGGCTGAAATGCCCCACGGGCAACAAGGGCCTGCGTGGGCACCTAGGGCTGTGGCTGGAAGTGCATGTGGGACGAGGCCCCATGGCCATGATACAGCCACCCCAATTTCCATGGGTGCATTGGTGGTGCGCGTGGGGCTGGGATCACGAGTGGGACCGGGATCACGCATGGGATTAGGATCACGCGTGGGGGACACCAGAGCGGACTTATTAAAAAAAAAAAACACAATAACACCCCAAAATCCCCCAAACAACCCCGATCCCAACTTCTGCCGGCAGAACATTTTGGGGTGCAAGTTGCCACCGGCTCCCCCTTTCCCCCCCCTTCCCCAAATGCCGCCGGCTGTGCCCTCCCCCCCGCGTCCCCCCCATGTCCGTCCCCCCCCCCAGTACCGGGCGGGCGCTGCGCGGGCGCTGCGCGGGTGCTGCGCGGGCGCAGCTTGCGCGGGGCGGGCGCCGCCTCGGCCGCGCTCCCGGCGCGCAGGAGGGAGGGGAGGAGGCTCGGGGGGGTGGGGGGGGGGGGAGAGCGGGGCGGGAGCGGAGCCGAGCCGAGCCGAGCCGCTTGCAAACGAGCGGTGCGCCGCGGGTTTCTTCTTTTTTTTATTTATTTTTTTATTATTATTTTTATTTTTTATTTTTTTTTTAATTTCCCCCTCCTCCCCCCCCCCCTCCCCCCCCTCACCCCCACTCCGTTTTCTGGTGGTGGCGAGGAGGGGAAAAGGGGGAAAAGGAGGGGGGTGTCCCCCGCCGGGGTGCTCCGCGCCCCCTCGCCCTGCCCGCGGTGCGGTCGAAGATGCGCCCCGGACGCCGGGTGGTCGCAGCGCGGCGGCGCTGACATCGCTCACCATGGACAGCTTCGACTTAGCTCTGCTCCAGGAGTGGGACCTGGACTCTCTGTGGTGAGTGCAGAGTGTGGGTATGGGGTGGCTGTGGGGGGGGGGGAGAGAGAAAAGGGGGTGAAAAGGGGGAGAGCTAAGAGCCAAGGGGGCTGGGGGGAGGGGGGGGGGTGCGGTGGGTGGAGGGGGTGCTGCAAGCGGGGGCTGTGCGGTAATTGGGGGCTGCGATGATTTGGGGTGGGAGGGCGTGCGCGTAGCGGGAGGGGTGCGATGCGCTGGGAGGGGGCAGGAATGGGGGGGGTGCGGTGAGGGGGTGCGGTGCCTCTGCCCTAGGGGGTGCAGCACCCCGGGAGGTGCCCCCCACCGCCACTTGTTCCCCCGAGGGGGGCAGCGGGCAGACGCCCCCTCCCCTGCCTGCCGGGGGGAGTGTCCGGGAGGTGAACCCGGTGCTGGGCTGCGGGGGCCCCTGCACCCCCCTCCCGCTAATTCCCGGTGCTCCCCCGCCACGGGCACCCCGGGGGCCGCGCTCCCGGAGCTCAGCCCCGTTCCCCCCGCACGCCCCTTTCGCCCCCTCCCGCTGCCTTCACGTCCCCCCTCCTTTTTCTCCTGCCCCTCTCCCCCCCTCAACCTCCCCTCCCCATGCCCTTGACCTCCCCCTGCGCCCCCCCACGGCCCTGCCCGCCCCGGCGGCGAGTGCGGGGCTGCCGGGGAGGAGGGGAGCCAATTTCGAGAAATGGCATTAGCGGCTCGAGGTGGGAAGCGCTGCCCTCCCCCTCCACCCCTCACCTTCCCCTCCCCAACCCCACAAACCCCATCACCGCCCCCCTCCGCATCACCTCCCCGAGGCGCTGCCGCTGCCAAGTCCCGGAGTTTGCTGCGGGAGGCTCGGCACGGCTCGGCACGGCTCGCCCCGTCGGGACGGGGCTGCTTTTGGGCACGGTTGGGGCCGGGGAGGAGGCGACTGCAGCTCGCATGCAGCCTGCTGGCTGCCTGCTTTGGGGAGAGGAGATGAGTTTCGCCCGAACTCAGCGGCACGCATCCCTGTCCCTCTATCTCTCAATTTCAACGTGTTGTGGGATCCTTGTCACCCGTCTGGAGGGTGCAGCGCCCGCTTATCCCTGCGGTGGCAGGTGTAACAAAATCAGCCCCGAGGGTCCCACGGGTGAGCTCTGCTCCTTGCAAAAGAGACCTCGGGAGGATGGGGACAGCTCGTGCTGCGTGATGGCAGTGCCTCGAAAACGCGTACGTTGAGAGCATCCAGCCCCATAAAACTTTTATACTGCTGGGGGAACTTTAAAGAGCAAGTATAATGCAAAATTAGTTACTACACCATAAAAGTTTTTAATTACAGTGCTTCTGCCCGTGACACAAGTTAAGGTTATGTCCTCGTTTCAATTATAAATACCAATATTCGGTTTCTACCCAAACTATAGCATTTATCTCTGGTCTGGTTTTAAGTCTTTAGTCCATACACACAGTTTTACTATTAAATTCCTCTCTCTCTCTCTCTTTTTTTTTTTTTTTTTTTCTATTAAACAAGAATAGGGGAAATAATACTTTCATGCATTCAAATGCTTTTCCCTTTCTCGGTGAATGAAGGCAAACTTTGGAGCAATTTGCTTTTTTTTGCAGCAAAAGTGTGATGTTCATTAGTCTGTTCTGTAACCTAGCTGTTGAAGTAAATATTGAATTTGAAAAGCTAACAATGTAACTCCGGAAAGCCGGGGCTTTTGACTGTGTCTAGCAATTGCTGCTTTTCACAACCTTTTTAGTACACCTTCTGACTATTGTGGAGCCACTTTGAAATGACCACCGTAAGCATAAAAATGAGGTACAAGTCCAAAGAGACATCAACCGCTCGCCAGCTAAATTACATGCTTAAAAATGTCTCTATTGGTGTTAAAAGTGATCTTGTGGTTTCATAGATTTTTTTTTTTCCTCTGCTGTTGCTGTTTAGAAGATAGGTTCAAGAGAAGGGCTTCAAAGAGCACATTAAAAGCCAGAGTGTAGTAGCAGGCCTGCGTTCCTTGCCAAGCTCTCACCCCTGTGCACGGCTTCAATCCCCATGTCTGGAGCAAGGAGGTCGGATGCTTCAACCAGAGCTCCTCCGTGGAGCAGGGGCTTATAGGGGGTTCATGTCAGCATTGTTTTGGTGCCCGATGGTTTGCTCAATGGCCTTGACTTGGAGTACCCAAGATCATGGGCTGGAGGCCTGTCCTGAAGCACTTGCTTTGGCAAATGCTTCTGAATCATTGTTTTGAAAGTTATACAACTGGTATTTTAAAAAAAATATAATAAGAAAACACACAACACAATGCAATGCAAACTTACAAAGGTGCTAGTAAAGGTGCTGCAGCATCTGTGCAAAGGATGCTGGGCTGGTCTCTGATTGCAGGCAGGGTGCCTTCAAATGAGAGCGATTGTTACCAAAAAGGAAAATAAAATATACCACACAGATAACAAGCGAGTGCTTCATGTCAAAGAGCAACACTTAAGAGACTTAATTTTCTCGTCAGCAAGATTGAATGTTGTCCTTTATTTTTTTTGAATGTTGGTAATAACGACATTTTGCGCACTTAACTTATGACTGAAATTCCACTTTTGGCAATATTTGGCAAATGTTTTCCTTAAGAGTGCAGTAATTAAATATTAACATGCTGTTCTAAAGTGCTTCTTTTCTTTATTTGGTATGTTCTTGGAAAATCAAAAGAGTATGGAAAGGGATTTCCAGATGAACAGTAGCATGCTAATCAATCCTCATTGATTGTTACTTTTGTACTGTTAATGAATTTGCTCTCCAATTAATATGTGTTGTTATTTCTTTTACTCTGCTGTAGCATCAAAAATGTAGTAATGTATTGTGTTGTGGCTATAACATAGTATTGAACTAGTAAAGTGAAATGGGAGAATATTGTAAGTCCTTTTCTACTAAAGAGTACTTTTTCCAGGTTGTGTTGATGCCAACAACACTTCTGCTTCCCAGAAAACTACTATAATTCAAATAGTGAAAGCTGAGTACAAACTCAAATAGAAAATTTAACAGAACATAAAAATCTGTGGTGTAAACAAAATTCATGCCCATTTGGTAAGTTTTTTTCTGGAACGTTTAGGGATGATCAGCCCAACTTCACTGAAGGCTTCATAACTGCTGACTAACAAGTTTGTCCCAAACACATGGCGCTAATGACTTTGAAGCACAGCCCCGTCTCCTGTTTTTCTTTCTGCATGTTTTTATTTGACTCCAGTGTGTGTAGTTTGATTTGTCCAGACTTAAGGAGGTGGATTCTCCAGTGCCTTATCATCTAGTATTTGTTTACGCCAGAGAAAAGAGATGGAAAATCTCCATTAGTGGTGTTATATATTCCTTTTGTACAGCAGAAAGCATATTATACATGACAGAAAGAAGCAAATGAGCAGACCAAAGGACTTAATTGGAGTGCCAGGACTAGTTCTGCATTACAGACATTCATGTTGTTATTTGCCTTATTTAACAAATCCCAATCAAAATTCAGCCAGCTCCTTAACTGTGCACCTAGGTTTAGGCGCAGAACTAGCTCGAGGGAAGGCCATTTAGTGAAGGGTCTCCTCACGTGCCTGTGAAAGATAAATGCATAGGTTAAAGTTTTTCGCATTCATTAAAACCAATTTACATATTTACTAAATTACTTACAGTGTTGTGTCAAACAAGAAAATAATTTTGAGACAATTTTTGATACGTTTGTTAGCCACAAACAAAACAGTGTTTGTTTAGGTGAAAGAAGCCAAGTATATAAACAGTTTATTTGGTACTCATCTGATACTTCTGGATATTTTGAGATAGCATCAGTTTTGTAGAGGTTGGGTAGTCATGTAAAAATGTATAGTTGTGTAGCTTCCAAGCTGAGATCAATATCAAATGCCACGGTGTAAGGTGGCCCAGTGTGTTTTACAGACCTTGTATTGAATTACTAGTTCATTTGCTATCTTTGGGTCTGTTCCTGCTCCATTTGAAGTCAATGAAAGTTTTGTTTGGAAGTTGCTATTAACAAAAAATGGCTAGACATCCAGCAGTCTTATAAATGAACCTTTTGTAACTTCTTGATCCCAGGTTGTCTAGCTTTTAGTCACTACATTTTATATTTGTGTAAGTCAAGATTTTTTTAATTTTCCTCTTTTTTTTTTTTTTTCAGGTAGCACAGTGTTTACTGGGGATGATTTTAGAAAGCTAATTCTACAAATGCTTCTTCAGTCAAAGTAGAATATCTAGATGTTTATTTTCAGATAATAACAAGTAGCTGTTTTGGGGGTGGAGGTGGGAGTCACTCAAGCCATTCTCTCAGTAGGGTAAGATGCTGGGCTGGCCTAACCTTATACAGACAATATACAGCAATTTTGTCCCTCTCACAAAAAAATAAAAAAAATAATTAAGTACCTCCTTTTATCCCCCATCTCCTTTACAGCTCTATTCCAGCCTATGTCTTGGACTTTGTCCCTTATTTCTTTTCTCTTAGCTCTTGGCCTCTATCTAGCCTTGGTGACACTTGAAATCCTATTTGTCTCATTTCTGTCGCTGTGGTGTTTTCCCTTCTGTCTTCCTCCCCGTGTCAACTCATGGTTACCACCTTCCCCTCACTGAGAACCCAGCTAAAAATTTGCTCTCTCTGTGATGATTATAAGTTGTGAGCAAACAATAACAAGAGTAATAACTGTAGACTGTTCCCTTCCTTCGATTTCACAGCATGTTCTTTCTTCCCAATGCCTGTTTTTTAGGCTGTAAGTCCTTTGGGTCAGGAATTGCTTCCATTGTTCAAGTTTTTTTTTTTTTTTTTTTTTTTTTTTCTTCCTTGCAGCACTGAACAAATTGTATGTGCTAAACATAATAAGTATAAATCATAAGAAGTGAGCTTTTTCATGGCCATAATACTTTATAAGTATCAGCTGAATAATATTATTTTAAGAATACATCTGTAGGGCCATGTGAGTGCTCATTTTCTGGATGTGATGTACCACATCTTCATCTGTTTTAAGTCTACAGAGCTCTACCAAGTCCCCTTTGCTGTTTTATATCAGATAAGTATCTGGCCCATCATATCTGATTTGCAGTATGCTCAGTCACCTTTCTTAGAACATATGTATATATATATTTATCCCTATACTTTGTTTTTGTCTGATAAATGAAATTTTGATACATCAGTTAGACAGGAAATGTGTTTTTGTATCTCTCCACTGAGGAGTGTTTGAGTGCCTAGGCCCAACTGTTTGAGGCAGGAGGATAACAGCTCCTTGAGCTTTCCTGCTGACACTTGGACTTGCAGATTTGTGTTGCTCTGGGTGTGTTTTCCATGAGAAGCCAAGGCAGAAACCTCCCTAGGTTATTGGAGGGGATTCAAGAGGAGGCATGAAGTGCATGTGGCATTTCACATTCTGTGTGAATATTCTGCGGAAAACACCAGGTTTCTTAAAACTAGTGGAAGAGATATATGGGCTATTAAGGAAAAAAATAGACACAGAATATAGGCTATGGGCACATCTTTCACATTTCATGTTCCTAATACATGGATGTATTAGGAACAACATCATACTCAACTTCACAGTGCAGTCATTAGAAAAACCAACAGCTTAATTGCAAGGCTTTTAACCTCATATAACAAATTAATCCACTTGCATCATATTTATGACTAGGAGACAACAAAACATGGATAAAAAGTATTCCAGCAATTAATTCACAGCATGTGTTCAGAGATACCTAGAAGTCTGGTTATAACTTTCTAAACAATATGTGTAATAAAATAAAATCAATAGAAATTAAGAAAAAATAATATTACATACAGCTAGAAAACAGGGAGGTTAAATTCTTCATGAGATGAGTGTCCCATCTAACAGTCGACAAATTGCAACTTTGAAGTGACATCCTCACAGAATGAGATTTCGAAAATATAGCATTTTCTATGAAACCCAAAGACAATTTCTTTGTGTATGGGCTGTTTAGCTGTAAGGCTAATTCCAGTTGAAAACCAGAAGGGTCCTTTTTGTGAAAATCTCAAAGTAGGAAAAGGGAAAGCTGCAAGCTTCCTGGATTTTGAACAAAACTAGCTCTTTGAAAACTCTGCCCTGCTGGTTTATGGGAATTGCTGTTTCAGAGCCACTGCCCAGGGCTGGATTCCCTAGGTGACATCTCCCTTAAAATCCACAGGTCACCACGCTGGCCAAACCCACCATGAGCCTTGCTGTTCCTGCCACCCTGGCACTGTCCCGTGGAGGTGGTCCAGCTGCGAATCCAACCCAAAAAGACAAAGAGGTCAACTCCCAGTTTGCTGTGTGTTGGAGGTGGTTTATCTGACCATCTAGACAACATTTTTTGTTGGCTTTTGAAACTTTCCACTGTGTTCTAGTGGAAAGTTGCATGTTTATTCAGAAACTGGGCACTCTCTGCAAATATCTTGGGGTGACTGGAAAGCACTGTTCCATTAAATGTTTGAAAAAAGTGAGCGAATCAGCTGTATATGGAAAACAATTTTTGCAACATCACCACCGGGGCTACTAACTGATCTTCTGTCTGTTAAAATCAATGTTAGGACACTGATTACGCTTGCTGTGGCTGCCTAAGGCCTCAAGAGAGCAAAAATGGACACTTGTAGTTGAATACTTGGGTAATAATCTATATAATCTCTGAATAATTTGTGGGTAGCAATGAATTCTTGTTTAGGAGAAAGAGTGAATGAACTGTAACAGCAGTTACATGAACACGATGGCAATTACTAACATTCTGTGCTAAACATTTTCTATGTCTTTCCAGAGGTAAAAATACATGAGACAGATATTTAAGTTCCTCCCCTACAGCTTGATATCTCAGCTTTACCAATATCTTAAACAAACAGTTAGTGACTTAAGTTGACTGCATTTTATTTTGTTAGGAAGATTTTAACCTGCATGCATGTACCAAGGACCTGAGTACGGATGCATCCTGGGAAATGTGACAGTAGGAATGCAATTTAAACCTATCCTCAGAGACACTTTATGTATTTTTTAAAAAATAAATTAGTTTCAATGCAGCAGTGGTGGTCTCAGCAGACAGGAAACATTTACAATTATGCAGGAGGGACCAGAAATCTCTGCTAAGAAGCTTTTTGTTGCCGTGCTTTGTTTCTCAATAACGATGATCCACAACTGTAAGTATTTAAAACTAAAAACAAGAGGGTTGTATCGGACAAAGACACACATCTTCTTAATGTAATCCAGTCTTTCCGTGTGGTTGTTTTCACATGTTTCGGCCCAAAGAAAGAGTCCTTTGTGGCTCAGCCTAGTTTGACTGAATGGCAGGACTGGACAAATAGAGGATGAAGGGCAGTATCTTCTTACACTGCATATGTTTTGATTGCTTTGAGCTGTGATCAATTCTTATTGCATGTATCACTCTCTAAATCCACTGGGGAGGAACTGGTGGCCTTCTTACTCCATGCATTGCTATGATGGTACAGTCTAGCTGCCAGGGAACGATGACCTTATGGTGGTATGAAAAATGCAGATATGACAGACAGATAGATGAGGAAGGAAAAACATTGGTGAAGTATGCATTTCCAGCATTCGGACTTAGAAGTCATCTCGGCAGCACTGTCTCCTACCATTCATCTCCCAGTTTCTATCCTTGCCTTCCTTGCTTTGATCACTGTAAAGGTTTTGGGGAGCCTGTACTGATGCATGAGCATAGGCAGATATCCTAAACCTTTTCAATGAGGATTTAAATTCTGCTCAGTCATTGCCAGACAGTGCATACCTCATAGCAATGCACAAAGAGAAGGCTGATTTTTGTCTATGCCATTGACCACTTCTGATTGACCACAAGGGTTCAGATCTTTAGATTACAGGAAGGCGTGACATAATTTGAATTTTTTTTTTGGTCTTTTGTCTTAGAACAGCAAGTGCAGTAGACAGTTGAACCTCAGTCCAGAAAAGAATGAATGAATTCTGCTGTCAGAGATACTTTGGAGAAAAGAATTATATTGGTATTCTTCCAATAGAAGGAACAGTTTTACATTTTTTTGTTTCTGAAGCAGTCAGCGAGGGAACCTGTCATGTCATCAACTGTTTTTAAAGGACAAAGTAACAATAAAAGCTAAGTGTGCTTTTCTTCATTTTTGTTTGGCAAGGAGAGTATAGCATTTTCTGGAGGATGATGACCTTGAGTTAACTAAATGTCACCAGTTTAAAGAGTAAATTAATGTTACAATGTGCTTTGTTTGTGGTTAGGCTTGAAGGCTGTCAGGAATTTCTTAGTACAAAAGGTGATTGTGTGTTAGTCCATTTATTTAGGCTCCCTGCAAGAAAACCACCATGATCCCAACTGATCTGAATTAGCATCAACATGTTGCCTTGTGTATTTGGATATACCAATGTGTTTTGCAGCTAGCTTATGGATCTCTACCCCTTTTCACTGAGTAGATCAGTCCAAAAGGACCACAGGAGCCTACATTTTTTCTTGGTCATTGAGTCTGAGTGCTGCTGCCTCAGATCAAAGAACCCTTTTTTAAGAAGGAGTGAATCCCTTTAGAAACTGGTCATGTTCTGTCTTAAAAGTGACAAAGTTTCAGGGTTTTAGGGTTTGGATTTTTTTTTTTTTTTTTTTTTTTTTGTCACTGCCCCTGATTATGAAAATCTGTTCTGAAACCACAACATTTGTAGGAAAAATGTACATGTTTCCAATATATGTACATTAATGTATTCCTCCCCATTTAGCACAGATGATTCTGCAACATCTGAGGTAAAGTGGCATAGAGATAACCCCAAGAAAGGAAATTATAGATAAATGCAGTTCCTTTCAGACCTGCACGGGCTTTTGTAGATCCAGGCAAGGTGTCTTTTACAACACTCTTCAAGGCTTTGCATTGCACAAGAACCTACCAGTCTGGGCGCATGGCTGCGTGAACATGATTACATACTACGTGGTAGAAATGCAAGCTTTTCTTGTTGTTCTTAGAAGTATATAAGTAGCAATATCTTGAACTAATTACAGCTGATGTAAAGCACATTTAAGGAAACCCATTAGAGGAGAATTAGAACTAGAGCAGATTAGCTAGTCTTTAATGGCCTTGACTGTAGATCTTTTGATGCCTTGGTAGCTTTTCTAACACTCATTGCTCATCTGTCTTGACTAAATGACTGAAGAGCTTCTTTCAACTCACAGTCTGGTTGTAATGTGAAAAAATTGCTGTTTTCAGCTGAAAAAATGATTATCTGGAAAGGTAAACTATACTGAGTCCTGTACTATATTTGTTGTTGAGATTTAAAGCATTATTTTACCACTCAGTGTGACTGTGTAATAGAAAGAACAATCTCTAATATGCTTCCTTGGAGCTATTAATTATTTACTTTCTTGAAACACAGATCATAGACAATTCTACATGACTTCCCTTCTTACAGACTTTCTTGTCTCTGTCTTTATTTTTGTATGCTTTGCAAATGCCTGTAAATTCATTTTCACTGAAAGGGGAAATAAGTAATTTAGACTATTGCAGCTGTTTCATAATTAATTAATTTCAATTTAAAACAATCAAGTAGTGCCCATCCATTGTTCTGTGTGCTTTTCTGAGGCACTAAGATTCACAATATCAAAATAAGTTCCAGATGGAAGCACATACTTTATAATCAGAGAAAATAATCTGTTCTTTCCAAAAACCTGAAAAGTCCTGCCCTGATCAAAACAAGGTATTAGTCTGAAGTACATTTATCAAGTTTTTAGCCATTATTTTAAGAATTACTTAAAAGTACCATTTTTACATCTTATATAGGGCATTAACTTATAAATAGAACTATAGAGGGAGAGAAACAGTGATGCAGGAATGTTTGTTCATTCATTTCCTCAAATACTTCTGGCATCGTTTAAAATGTAACAAGGCTCAGCACATTTTCCCATTTTGGCACATTGTTTTCTATAAAAATGAGAAATATTTGCAATGATAAAACATATCTTTGCTAATAATCAATAAATAACATGTTCTCCTGAGGAAAAAAAAATACGGTAAAATGAACTAAAAAATATTGAGCAGAAGGAAAGCTGATCAAAATGGTACACTGAGAAGTCCTGTATGTTCCCATATGTTAATAAATGTTAGGGTTTGCAGAGGAACTTTTAATATGGCAGTTTGCAATAGGAATAAAATGTCTTTTCTGAACACAAAAGACACTTATGTAAGAGGTTTCTATTATGTAAATGTTACTGTTATTGGCGATAGCCCATTATAAAGAAACGTTTTATATTCCAAAAAGCATTTACAAATAATGGGATAGATGCAGCAGTCTGTAGTCCTGACTTGGACAACTTTCTCTTTGAAGTCAATGGAAGTTTTGCCTGAATAAAGGTGGAAGGAATTAGCCCATTCATTATTATCTGAATTACATCAAGAGTTGACTGCTAAACAATAAAATCATGATTCATAACATAACGGCTTCACTTAATTCTTTTGTAGTCTTAATATATCTCATTATATGGTACTTCTGTTCTTTCCTCTCTGTGCAGTATTCAAATTAATAACAACCACCTTTACATAACTGATGGTTAGACATGTTTTGCTGCCTTAGCAAGATCAAAGGATTTTATATACCCTTTTTGGATAGATACCAAGAATAGGGTGATCAATCTCTTCTGTAACCATTAAGCACAGTGTAAATATCTCAGGGTACCCAATTAGACACAAGTGGTTTGCCAGATGCTGAGAGCATCACCAGTTGTCAAGAGCTTCCCAAGTCTGTGGGGCAGCGCAGAATTTATTAGGGATTAGTGGTGGTCTGAGTTGTCACTCCACTGATTTGTGCTCTTTCAGCTGTGCCCTGCCGTAAGCCACCTGTATGATGTGCGGAGATAAGGTTCGAGAGGCAGATACCCTGCTTTCCTCCAGGCACCTCGGGGTGGGAAGGAGGCAGGGAAGGATGCTGGTGCTCCAGACCTTCTCTTCCTGATGACCAGAGAGGAATGGAGGTTAGAATAAGGGAGACAGCCAGATGAGAATGGGGAGCAGGAAAGGGCATAAGAGGAGACTGAAGAGAGCAGCCTGAGACGAGTGACCCCCAAAATGGCTTTAATCCAAAGTTGGAGTTAACCCCTCACCAGGAAGCCATCTGTAGCCTTAGGGCTTTAAGAATTCTTTTTATCTGGAAATGTAATTGAAACAAGATGTGTAACAGCTGCAAGATGTCAGGTTTGTCAAAGTAACTAGAAAAATGAGTTGTCTGACACGCTCACACGCAGCAAAGTAACCTATAGTTAAAAAAAAAAAAAAAAAAAAAAAAAAAAAAAGTATAAATTATCATATGTGTTAAAAAGAGGAAGGAAAAAAGGAAAATAGCCAAATAATAAAAGATGTGGTTTATTCTGGAGCATGCATGATGTGAGTTAAACCACTTTGAATGTTTCCAAAAGAGATAACAGCTTAAATCCTTACCCCCAAATGAAACTGGTCATCTTCCCATCATGACTAGTATTTCATTCACGAACTAGAATGGTAGGTGCTCTGCATTTACCCATGATAATTTATGCATTACTTCTGCCTGTTGCTGTCCTTGTTATTGCATCATTGGACTTTGCATCTTTGGTTATGGACACATATTTGCTGCACCAGGTGCTGTACAGGCACAGAACAAAGTTGGTTGTGGGACAAAATTTTTGCAGACAAAATGGAAGACAAAAGACCATAATGGATATAGGCAAAACTGATTGTGAAGGAAAGATGGAGAGAATAACCCTAATAAACAGTGGGCACAGCAAGCTACCAGCCTGGCAGTGCTGCCAGATGTTTGAGCGTGGGCATGATGGGGAAAAAAGCCGGAACTTTCTTACCAGAACTTCAAAAAGAACAATGAAGTGATTTTGTGCGTGTTTATGAGGGCTCCTCCCAAGCATGAGTGACAGCACAAGGATACCCTGAAGGTGCAAGTTGAAAACTCGGAGGGTGAATTGCCCTACTGGACCAATTGAAGATTAAAGACAGCTTTTTTTGGTAGTAACTTTTCATAATGATGGGGATAGCCCACACAGAGCCTTGGGTGATGAGGACAAGAGGGAGCCAGGGAAGAGCTGTAAAGAAAAAGGGGTCATAGTCAAAACATCCTGCCTAGGAAAGGCTGCTTGCTGCAGCATTCCAGCTGGAGCTGGTCCTCTCCTGTGAAGTCCAATTGTGCAAGCTGATATATGTGTAGCAGCAGAAAAATGCTCTTAACAGAGCTCTCAGTAGATGAGTATGCTAAACATGTCAGTAATGCATTGCAGTTTAGGGTGTGAAAACTAAAGAATCACAGAATGGTTTGGGTTGGGAGGGATCTCAAAGACCATCTGGTTCCAACCCCCTGCCATGGGTTGTGCAGGACTCTCCCTTGTTGGGTAGCGTATCTCAGTGCTGTGGTGTTATCCGTGGGAGGGCTGGAGCCTGAGGTCATGCAAGGCCAAAGGCGATGAGTGTGTTTGAGCAATCCCTTCCTCTACCCGCTTCCACAAAGAAATGCCGCCTCCATGTACATGATGCTGCAACCTGCAGAACAACCCAGGACAACTGCTGTGAAGTGCTGTTGAAGATAACATGTTCAGCTGCAGGAGCAGCAGCAAAGCCAGGCGTTTGTGTGGTGGAGGCATGAGGCTTTGTTCTGCAGGCAGAAAGCCCCTGGATGGGTGAATTAATCCTCCAGGTAGGATAAGGAGGGATGGTACTGGGAGGGAAGGATAGTCACGGGGTTGTGAGAGAGTTCCCTGAGGCTGTATGCAGAGATGCTGGTAACCTCTCTCTTGCTGGGAGCTCTTGGAAAATGAGCTGGAAGAGAAGAAACTCCTCAGGGCTGAGCTTACTGAAATGGTGATAACTATTGGGTATTCTTCAGGGCACTCCAGCACATCATCAGAATATGTGTGGCCCCAGTGGGAACTAATTAAACATACCTATTGTGGTATTACCATGGAGTGTGGAGTGCGGCTGCAGTATTGCTCCTTCAGATCAGAGAGTGTCTTGGAGCCCACACCTGGATACCAGTCAAATGCACCCTAATTCCCACTTCCAGAAATGAATTGGAAACACACCTCTCACACTTTCTTTTCTGCCTAAAAGAAAATGGAATTCTGTTTTTTGAGCAAATACGTAATACAAGTGTTTTCATTTCCTTTACTCATATTCAAATGCAAAAACCAGCTAATAAAATTTCAGTGGTGCTTATACCGTAATTTGGTTGGTGAAAGAAAAGTCGTCTGTTAAAGCTCAAGTCATCGTAACTCATTAGGTGCTAATGTATCTGCTCCGTGGTACAGGAACAGACTAGCACTATTGAAATGCTGCTAGTTCGCCCTTAATGTGCTCACAGTTCCCTCTTGAGGATTGAAAGTACAAACAAGTTTTCTCACAGTACGCTTTAGGAGTATGCTAAAGAAGCTGTGTTTATGTTACCCCAGAAGTCTTTGTCTGCATGCAGAGAAGTGCAGAACCAAAGTGAATCCAGAAGTTTGAGTACGGTTGCTGTATTTCCTCCTCGTACATCTCAGGAGGAAAGGTGATTGTGTGTGCTCACAGATGTCCCGTGTATGTGCAGTAAATCCAACATGCTCTAAACATGCTGGCCTTGCTGCACCTGGTAATAAACCATTGCAATAAATCAGGTGATCTGCACATGCATAATAAATCTGATGCACCTGAATGCAGGCACACAGGATGGACATGCTGTGCACAAACTGGCCGCTTTCCAGGTCTTCTGGATGTCAGGCTTCCGCTGTGACTGGCTTACCTAGGAGTCCTGGCGAAACTGCTGACTTCTGCTTTTCATGTCAGAATTTCCAGGGCATGTCCTGGAGGGGCGGCACATCTGGGAGACTAAAACCATGAGCATCATTTTTTAGTGTGCCCATACCCATTCAAGCCAGGATATCACCCTGAGAAAAAACAACTCCACACCTACAAAGGTGCTCTTCCTGATAGCTTAGGCATTTGTGAAAATTATATCTCGAATCCTCACAAGCTCAAATCTATTCACCATTTGATTTCTTTGCACAAAAGTTTTGTATGTTTCAGGTGAATGCTCTTATCACCTCAGAGTATGGGCATCCATTCAGTTAGCATCAAAACGTTAATTTCATAGGAGAGCTGTAGCTTAAAAGCTGTGAATGTACAAGGATGTTCCAGAGGGTGGTGAAGGTCAGGGTGTCTCAGGTGGAGAGGGATCAGAGCATGGTAGTCCCACACTGTGATTGTGTGCTCCCCTCCCATGCCTGAAGATGTTCAAAAGCAGTGAACATCAGGCCACAGTGGAGATACTAAAATGGGCCCTAGAGGTCAACTGGCCTGGTAGAAATTATCTCCATGTGATGGAAAACAGTGTGGCCACGTGCAGATTGCCTGTTGGAGATGCTTCTTCTATTGATGGGAGCTTTTCCTTTTTTCTTTTTTCTTTTCTTATCTTTTTTTTTTTTTTTTTTTCTTTTTCCCTTTTTAATCTGAATGGGAGAAGGAACAAGCTCCATTGAGAAAAGGCAGCAGCAGAACTGCAACTGACCAGATCAGTGCTTCCTTTACCCCCACCTCTGCATTCATTTGAGGGGTAAAGGACTTCAGACCTGTAAGACAGGATGACTGATTTTATAAAAATGAAAATATTTCCCTTTTTGCTTTCTCTGGCAAATGAGCCTTCTTTGCCATCATGATATAGGCTGCATAGAAATGTAGCTGGGGACTGTGCTGGATTGTAAATCACTGCACTTGTGTGTAAATAAGGAGTACATTCAGAGGAAAGATGTTAGCATGATTTCAATAAACCAGAAAGCCTTTAAGATATTATGAGACCCTACCAAATTATAGTTGCAAGTCTCCCTGAGACTTTCTCTCTGTGGTTTTCTGTGCCAATGCAGGACACTGCCTTTAAGCTAATTAGCAATTCCGAGCAAAGTTGGAAGGAATTCATGTTTTTCTTCAGCTGGGCGACATGCTTATCAAGTCAGCTACCTCCAGACTGATGCAGCAGGCTGCCAACAGACTTGTCACAATTTATGAAGAGAGTTTTGTGGTGGAGATAGAGAGTATAATGAAAACCACATCCACCAATTAAACACCTACATTTCCGTTTGGAGTCCAAACAATGGATGGCTTTCCTTTTGCAAAAGAGATTTCTCAAATCAAAGCAACTCAGAGAAGAAATATAAATTAGGAAGGGAGTATTGAGCAGATCTTTAATGAATCTCTGGCACAGTGAAATAGTGAGGCATGACACATTCATGAATATGATCTAATTGCAACGATTCAGCTCTCAGCAATCAAGAAAAAGTAAAGCAACAAAATATGGGACATGTTCTGGTCATGTCTTCAGTACATGTGATATTAATCTTTCCCAAATGGGCAAAGAGTACACCTGATGCTTTTTGTAGTAGTGTGCGATACATGGCTTGAACACCACAAAATTAGTATCAGTAGAATTTTTACTCATGTGAACAAGAACTGGCCTTAATAGTGGCAAGACATAAAAAAAGGATCTTCAAAAAAAAAAAAAAAAAAAAAGGTTGGGGGGACACAAAAGGACTTGTAAAGCAGAAATCAGACGATGAGGTGGAGCCAGTTTATGACACACTCAGCAGTACTGCGTATAGAGAGGTAGCAACAGGAGCTTTGGGAGCTGTTTTCATTGAAGAAAATCACTAGTATCAAAAGATTTCATTCTGGGGACACAGAAGAACAGAACAGACACTTCAGAGAAAGGGTGTCAAAATTAATTTTACATAATTTTACTGACAAGACTCAATTACCATACAGTTGATACAGGCCAGATGCAGTGAAAGATATTGCAGAAATACACAGAGTGATGATAAAAACAAATAGTATTATTATTAACACTGGGGCTGTATTTACCTGAAGTGGTGCTCTGATATTTTTTGGCACCACTTACAATGAGCATTGCAGCAGTAGGTCTGTAAGCAGTTTGCCTGTATTCATAGGGAGCAGCATCTAAGTCCATCCTGTGTTTTTGTCAGGAAGCAAGATGTTATATTTTGGGCTCAGCATCACATGAATAAAGCCATGCTTTCCCTAGACCTAGGTTCATAGGGTTAGGTGCTACACGTCAAGCTCCACTTCAGGCTCTGCCCCTCCAGGCTGTATCTACATGCGCAGAGCTGCCTGTCATCATGGGCTAGATGAACCTTTCCTGAGGGCACGTGCAGCGTACATTTGACACTGACAGTGTTTCAAATGAGTGCTGCTTTGGGAAGCTGTTGTATGCACTTCCACCCTTTTTCTTGCTGCCTGGGACACCTGACGGGCTGACAAGGAGAGGGGCTGAGCCAGACTCTTCTCTGAGGCTGCATTTTCTAACGATGATAGAAAGTCAGTAGATCATTCATTGTAAAGTACTTTAGACAGTAAGACATCTAAACCTGAAGTCTGCGATCTAAGGTGTGTGGTTGCTGAGAAAGTCAGTCAGTTAAGGCAAAAGGCATAGTTTTATTGCTTATGGGGAGCACACATTAAGGGAGCACAGAAGAATTGTAGGTCTCCAGTCTAAAGAAAATACAAGAAGCTCTGGAAGGTCAAAGTACAGCACGTAATCCACAAAGGATGCTTGTTAGCAGCCTGAAGACATACATACCTAGGCTGGAAGCTGAATGGGGTACTAAGGTACTAGCTGCCTATCTGAACCACTAAAAATCCCTTTCATTATAGCTGCTATTTAATATGCCTAATGACTGCCACATCAGCCAGAAATAACTCTGCATTGTTTGGAGACCACAGCTTGATTTTCTTTGTTTAACCAAGTGCTGCAGGTTTATGCCAGGAGTTTAATTTATCTGGTTGTGTGCCATCAAAGCAGATCCTTACTTCAGCCTTTACAGCTTCTAAGGAAGGTGCAGTGTAATGGTTTGTGCACACAGTGTAGGCAGAATTATCTTACTGAAATCATTAATGCAGAAACCCTACACAATCCAATCAGTGCTTTCTGGTAGAAAAGCACTTTTCCCAGTTTTGCTAGCGCACATGCCCAGAGGCAACCTGGGGACAAGCAGTCTCCTCACCCCAGGTACATAAGGGCCTGGAGATGCCCAAGATGTACACGGCCCACAGACCATACTGAATGTCACACATATACAGCTCTGGGATGATGTTGCCTGAAGGAATTTTTGTCATGGGCTCCCCATTTTCTTATGCTGGTGTTTTAACCACTAGGATGTTATCAAAACAGTGTGCTTGGTGGTATCCTTGGTTTTATTTTTGAAGAGACTTTGTGCCCTCATTGTCTGACTTAAATGCCCAAGAAAGTACATGGATGGGACTCAGGTTGTGAGTTCTGCTTTCTCAGTGGACTCTAATCACAGCAAAACCCAAGTTCTCTTTGACATTTGCCTTTGGCGTGCACAGGGTCTGGCTCCCAGAGTAGCCTGCTGGGTATTGAGGACCTTGTTGTTGGGTGTTGGCTTCTCACCATCCTCAGCATGGGGAGTTTGGGCAGCCAGTGCAGCACTGTGAATTGCCTTTGGGACCTGAGTGCCCAACTCTGCACCCAGCCACACAGTCTTTTAAGTCTTTTAGGAAAGGTTATAGGTCTTAATGTAATTATATTTATTACGTTTAATGTTATCTCACCATATTAATTGAAATCAACTGCTTCTCTCTAGTGAGGACTGATAAATGTTATTTCAGAGGGGACAGCAACATTGTCACTATCTTTTCGATTTTCAGACAAAGAATGTTTACCCAGAAAATATACCCAGTTTTGTTAATGCTGAAATGGTCTAAAAGACAGAAGATAATTCTTATCTATTCTATTATCTAATCTATTTAGAATAGATTCTATTCTCTTATCTAATCTATTTAGAATATTTCAGGAGAGTGCATTACTTGTGTCTGAGTGACAAATGATGATCTGGATTGCACCTGCTAGGTATGTGTCTGGGGAAAAGGCATGTGCAGCACGTAAGGGTAAAGGCATGCATGTCCTCATGCTCTCACGCAGGAACTATCCCCTATTCAGATTTTTTTCTGGTGAGACATAATAATTCCCAGTAGACAACAGGTCAGATTTCTAGAAGAATATCAATAACTATGGGCTTGCCTATATGAGCAAGCAAAAGACTTGAGGATGTAAACTGAGTAGCCTGCTGTACAGTCTGCAGGGTGCTGGCACTGGTATGTGGAAAATTACACACATATGTGCCATTATTTAACTGAATTTGCTTGTATAGATGTAAAATACAGCTAACATAATGCCCATACCAAATTTAAGGCATTTCTTTTAAAAATGAGAGGTGTCACTATACGGTAGTCAAAATTAGTGGCTTCTATCCAGACTTTGAAGATAGCCTTTATCTGTAATTGGCAACTTCTGTCATCCTCCTCAACCTGGTGCAGACATGAGCATGATGCACAGATTTCAGCATTAGCAGTAGCAGATGATTTCCTTCTAGAAGGAAGATGGGGACAAACAAGCATCCTGTTCTGTTCCTTTCAGCAAGAACATCTCTGTTCCCGCTGCGCTCGCTCATTCCTTAGGGCCAGTCACACCAAACAGTTTGAGATTTCACACCTAAGGCTTCTTCCACTTGCCTGTAGCCACCTCTGGACTGTAGCAGCAAAATCTCTAGCGGGTCCAGCTTTTTGCTCCCTCTCTTAGTCTTTTATATAAGCTCTACCACCAACAAAGGCCTAGGGCCCATCCTAGGGCTATGTTGTGTTGTAGGAGAAAGGGAAGATGTGGTGTAAAGGGTTTCCTGGATACCACCAGTATCCAGTATTTTCTCATCATTGAGAAGCAGGTAGGGAACTGAACAGCAGCAGAGTTTCTGCCTTGAGCCTTGTGTTGTTGGAGGGCTTCTTAGGGCAGGAATATTTTTCTGCTGGTTGTGGATGGTCTCTGGGATCACAAAGCAGAGTAGGGAATCTGGCTGTTAGCGTGTATCCTCCCTAGACCCCAGCCTGCTTTCATGGACGCTGGTTATTTCTGGAAATGGGTAGAGTGCAACATGTATACATTAGTAGAATCAAGTCCTTATGCTGTTCAGGAAAATTTGGCTCTGAACTGTATAGCTAAAAAAGCTGTCTGTCTGAGCTGCTTAGAATACTGCACAGTTTTTGCCAGCTGAATAAAACCAATAGAATTTCTATGAACAGAAAGCTTTTGACAACAGTCTTTGAATTATGAGTGGCAAGAACCATTCTCTTCATTTTTAACTTCTAACCTATGATGTATAACGCAACCCTCATTTGAGGATAAGAGGTTAGTATCTTATTGACTTGGCTTTAAATTGCATTTCATTGTATTAAAGAGTATCTGTCATTTTTTTTTTTTTTCCTCTGGAGCTAGATATACTGTAATGTATGAAATATTTGACTTGCATGTAGCTGTAAGGCTAGACTTTGGAAAACATTCAGCTGCAAAGCTAAAATGGTATTTAGTGAAAACATTCCAGAAAATTATGATTTTACAATTACCTTATTGGTAGTTTGATTTTAATGTAGTTTTCCTGATAGGTACCTTTGTACTTAAGGATTGTAAATTAATTAGACATACTGTTTCATCTACTCAGGAGGCAGGAGAAGAGCTGAGCTAATAGCTATGGGAGTGCTGCACCAATTTGAGACTGAGGCTAAAATGACATGATAGAGGGAGAGGTTAGTCCTCTCCCAAGGTTGTCACTCCTGGTCACATTTTAATGTGAATTTATTGGACTGAAAGAGGTTAAAGAGGTAATTCTGCACAAGAAGAGAGAAATTTCTAACATAAAATGGAACTCATCAATAGTCCTTGTGTCTATAGGGAGTTGTCAGATTCCATAATATTAACCATGTAATTAACAGGATATATAAAGTGATGTGCTTTCAAATAATTTATATTTCAGATGCCTTTGAATGTGCTAATAATACTTTCCCTACTTTCCCCCCCCCCAGTCTGTTGGAATCACTGCATTCTTATTTATTTATTTATTTATTTATTTTTCTTCTGTATAAAAACCCTTCACATCTATCAGAAAGCTCTAACTAGAGCTCATTCCCAAGGGTGACTTAATGGACAAAGTATGGATAAATCCACATGACAAATCCACTTTACAATATGGCACAGCTGGCATTCTCTGCTCAAGTTCAGCTCACAAATAAACTTGTACAGAAACTGCATTGATGCAGAGTGCAGGTCAGTGCATATTGCTTCATCATGTCCTGGAAATGACCTCTCATGCTGCTGGTGGTGATGCACCATCTTTTGCATCTCCCTTTCAGACGAGTGAAGGTGCAAGGGGTTGTTTGCAGAGCACTTTGGAAGAAAGTATTCATTTGATCTTGTTGGAATTTTGTTGCTTTTCAAAACCTCAGTTTTCAGTCCTTAGTGACTGGGCTTTGCATACTCATAGGTTCTACACAGACATTGTCAGGACTCAGCATTTATTTTATTTTATTTTTTATTTATTTTTTTTATTTTTAATGAGCAATGTAGGTAGAAGGGGAAAAAAGCTTTCTCAGGCTCTGGACTTAACCAAACTAGACTACATTGTATGTCATGCTTTTACTCATCAGACCCACTGCACAAGCTCTTTGCTAGTGTTTGAACCTCCCTCACACTCCCCTTAATAGTGTTGGGCAGAAACACCCTGATTTTCTATAGGACTTTTTGGAAACCTCAGTCAGATTTGGTTGAAATCAATTAGCAGGTTCAAAGTCACTGCTGGGAAAAGGGGAGCTGCTGATAAGACACTGTGGTCTTATGCTGTGTTTCTTTAGGGAACCACACTGATCAAGCAATACCTGTCAACCTGTGGAGCAGAACCGCATTAAAAAGAAGTATTTCTTGTTTCAAAAATATATTTACTTGGAACATGGAAAAAAAAAAAAAAAAAAAAAGTGCAGGCTGGGTATTGGCTTGGAGCCCAAAACAGATGCTCGCAGGACATTTCCTGCTGCAGAAAATCAGGCCTTTCAGCAGAGGTAGTGGGGAGATGGCTGCTTGTCTGCCAGGGGCAGTTATGCCTGCACCAGGTTTTGTGCAGCCCCTAGCACAGGAAGAATCCTGACTTCTGGTGTCAACAGATAAAGTAGTGTAAACCTACAAAAATAAGTGGAAGGGCAAAGGCGGCCAAAGGCTGGACCTCAGCCTGAGGCAGCTCTACCTCCCCGTTGCGTGCTCTGCAGCATTTTGAAGGCCAGGCTTTCACCGTTACTGTCTTCTGCTCTCTTTGCGTGCCAGAATCTATACTTGCATGTAACATACTGGATTTATAAACCGACTTGGCTGCTTGATAGTCTGATTACATTTCACTGTGACTGAAGAGGAAAATGCCTTGTCTAGTTGCTGGACACCGGCCTAAATATAGACCCATGCAGGAACATAATTCTGCTTGGGGGGCAGCTGAAGAGTTTCTGGCTAGTTTGTCCTGCTGTCTAGAAGTAGAGTATGGGAAAAAAAATACCATTTTCATGCTCTCCTGTTGTAGTAGAAACACTTTTTTTTTTTTTTTTTTTTTTTTTTTTTTTTTTCTTATAGCTTTGATACATTTAACTGATAAAGTAATGGCATTTTAGACATATTCTAAATCTGAACATATTTATATCCAATGTGGACAAAGAGCAGTATTTTATAGTAACACGTACAGCTTATCAGAAGTTGGAGCCTTTTCTCCTCCTATAGCCTGGCCATGCCATTGTGAAAATTCACTTATATAACCGCATCCAGCAACCGAACAATAAAACATTTCCAGTCACCCTACAAGTTCATTTCATAATAATTTAAAACTGCCTGTTACAACCAATAACTTTGGTTCTGAAAACCAGTGCAGCAGTTATAAAGTCCTGGCATATAACTTTTCATGGAAGGCAGTGGTTTTATCACAGCCATGAACACGCGAGTGACCTGGGGCATAAAATTACTGCTCAAAAAAAAGAAAAAAGATCTATCTCCACAAAATGCTCAGATATCCACTTATAACAATTACAACAATGATGATTTCACATCTGTTAGGCAGACAGTTTTAATCTGTAAAAGGTTAAGTATTTGACAGTTACTTGTTCTTACATACAGATTAGCTGCTTGAGGTTTTAACCTTTAGATGTACTTAAGCAACTACTCTTTAAAATTTATTGTGTAAAACCACCCAAATAGAAATGGTCTCATTACTTGTAACTAAAGAATACAGGTCTGGGAGACTTTTCCCTCCTTTCTTACCAAATTGCTCAGCTAGCTTTGCTTCTTCCTTTGTGTTTAAAAATATTTGTACACATGCCACTTCAATTTCTACAGCCACCGCTTCCTAATTAAAGGATAAAAGAAGGATTCTATGATTAAACTTGTGGAATCAGTTATTTCTACTTAATAAAGGATTCTGCTTGAGAACATTATTCCTGCACATTGAATTTGGTGAAGTACCCTGAAATACAGAGAGAGGGAAAAGAAGGAGAAGGTATGAATCTTCGTGTGCCCTTTACACTTCCCTGGGAGTGGAGACAGAGGAATTATTTATGTAGCAGCAGGAAGATCTCCAGATTTCTGCAGATTTTTATTAATATTTCTGAAGTATCATAAAACATCGGACATTTTAAACCTGTCACAAGGAAATGAATTAAATTAAAAACTATCACGTGGAACTCAGATGGATGTGTTTTTTTCTTTTCAGGCTAGCATTTACACAGCTACAGTGTGTCAGTGAAAAGGCTTTCTCATTCACAGAAATACGTCTTCCCATCCCTCACTTTTTCCTTCAATATATATATTAGACTACCTCAGTCTTCCTGCCATGTTTCTCACAGTCATGAACTTCTTGTTCTCCCAAAATAGCCATAATTTGGGTCCCTGAGAATATGGTCGTGGTGGCCTTGCAGGGCCATCTTTTATGGAGAACCATAAACCTTCCTGAACAAGCTTTCTAACATATCAGGCACAAATGTGTTTCTTGTATTAGGCACATAAATGCTCTGTATCTGTGATTTTAGGGGATTTAGAGATAAGAGAGAAACCCTACTTGTGGAGAGCTTTCCCTTCTTTCTCTACATGTAGTGTCATGACTCAGAGTATGGTTATCTCAGTGGTGGGTGTGTAAAGCTTCATATTTACCATGGAGAGTAATGTATTGGTAAGTGCTCTGTAGAGGAAGCACGTGGAGGGCATGCAGCTAATGGAGTGGATGCAAACCCAGCATGCACACTGGGCAGCCCCATGCTGCTCAACAACAGTGATGTTGCTCTATAGACCTGCTCATCCTGCTACCTACATGCTCTGGTAGACTTCACTTTGGTCACCTGTGCTTGTGGAGGCTGGCTTTTATCTATGCAAAACTATCCATACAGAGCCACTCTGGAGGAAGTTTTTTCCATTCTTGCAGTGGCAATAACCATTGTGTTTTTATGCCCCACTCACCTTGCATCATTGTAGATGAGACTGCAGTAGGTCTGCCAGCCCCATAATACTGTGGACCATTTCAACCCCATTAAAACCTAATGGATATATAGTGACTGTAAGTGTACCATGTGCCAATTAGAATATTTAAACTGGGCAATAAAAAGGAGTTAATAAAATCACATTAGAACTTGAAAATATGATTTAAGGTAACTTTTTTTTTTTTTTCTTTTCTTTTTTTTTTTTTTTTCTTTCTCTTTAGATGTTTGAACAATAAGTTTTTTAAAGAAAATTACTCTGACATTCTTTGAAGGCCAAGGAATATGCAGAAGTATGCCTTCTTTCCGTATTTTCTCTATATATTTCACTATATATTTAGCAATCTAGTGAGTCTTTTCCCTCTCACATTATAATGAACTCTTTCAAAACTGATAGCTAGTGAAATCATATGCTTAGCTATATGTTTCACTCCATACATAGAGCAAGAAATTCACTGAGAGTACAGAATGCCAGTGGCACTAATATGTAATAGTAGCACTTTTAAAGTTTTTTCATCCTTCTGTCTCTCTGGGATTGCCAGTCCCACCTGTCTGGTCTCTAAACCTCTCTACTGGTATTTAAATTAAAAAAAAAAAAATACTAGAAAAATAGTGCGTGAAATTTTAGAACTTTGCAACTGGGAAATTTTCACCTTATTTGTTAACTGAAAAGTAAATAGAACAACTTATTTTCTCTTCTTTTGAGTTTCAGTGATGCAGGATGCAGTATTTCAGTTCAATGTAAGAGATTAGAGAGCTATGGGCCAGCCGCACACTGCTATGAATTGGTAGAGCTCCATTAACCTCAATGGAATGAGACCAGATGATTGATGGTAGCTATGGCTGTGGCCTGCATCTTCATCAGAAAACACGAAATTCATACATCAGCTATAGTTGTCATGTGTGGAAGCTATTATTGAAGTTAATTGAATTAATTCAAATAAATATTTATGTTTTAAGCAAAACAGTTTATGTTCTAATAAGATAACAAACACATTTTGCGCATCCTTTTCTTTGCTGGATTTTCTTCCCTACAGATAATGATCTTTCAATCTCTGTTCCATAAATATGCATGTCATGTTCAGGTTTCTATTTAAATGCATGCATGAGTAAGTAGCACTGAATTTGATTAACTTCATTAACAATAAATAATGAGGAATACTATTTTAACTGTTTTAGAACAAACACTTACTCACTGGGCTAACGTTACTTGCTTGAGTTACCTTCTTCATCCTAATGGGATTGCACACTGGGGTAAAGTTACTCAAATATGTATGTGTAGGTTCAGTCTTTTATTATGTAGCAACCTTTAGAGCTTTTACTATCTGGCAAGCAATCATTTATATCCTTTTTAAAAATATTTATGGCTTCTTTGACTAATTGCTTCTTACATGACTTAGAGCCTTTTGCATTGGTACCATTTGTTAAAACACATCCAGAAGCAGGCAGAGCAGAATCATTTTTCAACTTTTTAGTGTCATTTTTATAGACAAATAACACTTGTAAATGATGGATAATAGCCAGCAGAATGCTGTGTTGTATAAAATGAGCATGAATTATATTTGCTGGGAGATAGAAGGTTAACTTGCCGATGAACTAATTGAGGAGCCTCATGGTAAATGCAAAGTGGTGCGTGCACATTATAAACATGTCTTGAACTAGCTGAAAGGGGTATTTAGGATAGTTCTGTATTTCAGGTCTTATTTTGGATACTAGCTGGTCTTTTCTTAAAAGAATAACCCTCAGAAGCCCTAACGAATCATAACGAGCCTGTAGGAAGTACAGAAGGGGAGGCAGAGCAGGTGTCTTTAATAATAGGACATGTTAACCTGTCACAGTCTTGGGGAGAAGATCCCTGTGCTCCTCCAAGTCCGGTGCAGGTTTTGGTCACTTCCATTTGCAGTTTGAACTTGAACATTTGTTTCGTGTCATGTAAAATACTGCTTGCTTGGCCAGTATTTGAAAAAGTCACTGCATTTTTTTGTGTTCTGCAGTTCATAGTTTACATTTCTGCCATATTTTATGGCAGAAATCAAAATAACTGCCTTTCCTTTACCCAAGTAATATATGCAGTTGTATATTACAAACCTGTGTGACTGAATAACTTTTCTATAAGAAAGTGTTTGACAGATGCCAGTTAATGTCAAGGGATACAAATGCTCAGTGCCAAGAGATGGCAGAATATATAAATCAATCTGGCTACAAATTGTTTTTTGCATAAACAATGCAAGACTGTGACCTAAGAAGACCTTATGCAAGTGCTTAACTTGATGCATCGGACTGGTTTCAGTGATTTAAATGGAATTATTCAAGCATTTGAAGTGCGAGTCTTCACAGAATTGGGGCTAAATGAAGTAAAATCAGAGTTTGGGCTTGCAGGTTCAATGGAGGCCTTCAGAGATCTTTTTTCACTCACCCTAAAAAATCCAAATGTTACGATCACTTTCTGATTAGACAGGTTGGATCCAATCTGTCAGTGCTACCTTGCACTTTACCAGACATGACTGCAGAGTGGGGGACAACCTTTGGTCTGTCTACTGAGTGGAGACTCTTGCAGCCGGTTACTTGCAGGCATTTAACCTTTCTTGTTGTGGTGACTTCTTCAGGTGTGGGCATGGAGAAAGCTGTAGACCCTCTGAACTGTTGTGATGGTTTACAGCTGGTTTGTGTCTCAAGACTTGTCAGCATGTCCCCCATGATATGATCAAGCATGCCTACAGCATAGCCAGAATGAAGGCATCGTCCTTGTGTGTCAGCCATGTGCCAGCTCCTGTTGTGAGCTGAGCTCTCTTGCACTGGGGCACATTTTATACCCACAATGTGGCAGGTGGAGCCCATTGTGTGTTAGGGATGAGCACTGTGGCTGCTGTACTTGGAGGAAGAGGAGCAGAACAGAGTCCTGCTGCGCCCACCCAGTTGCAGGGGCAGGCACCAAGGCTATTAAATGCCTCATCACTAGTTTTTCCTCAGGACCTCTGTGTGCTCTCTGAAGCTCTGCTGAAACAGGGAGTTTGGGATGACCTCAGGACTCAAACCCATGTTCCCATAGAGTTTTCCAGTGCTTTGGTAGGGTTTGCTTGCCCCTGTGGGTCACTGTAAATACTTAACATTGTATTTACACATCCTGTCTTTAATTTTTGCAATGGTTTCAATTTAACTTTTAAATAAATATTTAGGGTGGGGATAGAAATTAAACAGTTGAGCTCCTGCCAGCATCCATTTTTTTTGTCCTTTTTCAAAGGCACTCATGAGACTCAGATGTAAAACTCTGGATAATATCCTTCCAGTTATGGCATCTGGCTTCTTGGCAGCCTCTTTGAGAAGTTGGCAGGCTTGGTGTTGCCTTTAGATCCAAAACTAGCTCTCTGGTAATTTTTTTAAGATGCTTCTCCTTCTGCTTGTCATTTTTGCTTGGTTTACCTTTGATTCGGAGGAATTTCTGCATTATAAATCATCCGAGTCCATGGTGCTTGCCCAGTTTTCTGTGCTAGCCAGAATTTTATGGCAAAAAAAAAAAAAAAGGCTCATTAATGGTTTAAAGATAGGTACATATACCTATTTTACAGTGGTCTCCAACTGTGTACACATTTTTTTTTTTTTTTGAGTGAATCAGAATAAAGGGAATCTTAACACCATTGGACTGGAATAGCCTGAAAGTTTTGTTTCAGTAGTTTCTTTATCATTGCAGTAGCACTCAGATCTGTTTTTTTGAAGTGGGAGCTCTTTGGAAGATAATGCAATAGTTTTAGTACAAAAAAAAAAAAAAAAAAAAAAAAAAATCATTTATGTAGGGAATGTTTGAATACTGCCACACTTCAGATATTTTTTTTTCCTTGCCATTTCTTTGGCTTTCAGGATCTAAACTTACCACCCTGTGGATCCTGAGTACATCCTTCAGTCTCTTATAACTCTCTGCTTTCTGTATTTTTTTCTATATTGTGCATAATGAGCAGCTGTGGATGTGTGAGCTTGTGCCTGCGTATGAGCGTGTGCGTTTGGAGCAGTATTGCCTCAAGGCATCCAGCAAGTCCATGGAGGGGAGCTTATTTGTGCACACGTACACATGCTGTGGACTGCTACTGACAGCACAAAGTCAGTGTGGCTCCCCTGCATTGCAAATATTCAAGAAATCAGTGTCTGTGTTTTAGTTTGCATCTTTATTGCCATGCTGCTCCATGATGTGCACTCTTTCCTGAAGCCTTGGAGAGGGAAGGGCTTGGAGTCTGTGATATTTCCTTCTGCACCCGGGGAGCAGTACTGCCATGCGGAGGCCAGCACTAATTGAAGCCTTTCACACCACAGCAGCAGGAGCTAGCACCAGGCATGCTCCCCAGGCAGCAGCGTCAACTTGCAGATAGTGTCAGATCACAGGCTCAGCATCGCGGAGTCGTCGCTTCTCCAGCCCCAAGCGAAGGCTGAGTGCCTTTCTCCCTCCCACCACATCCCTCAGCTCTGTGCCTGGGACGCTGGCTTAAAATCTTGCTGCTTTCTACTGGGAGTGATAAAGAGCACTTGGCTGTGCCTTGCTGTTTGTGGTGGTGGGTTTACACTGGATGGCAGATTTGCAAACCTCTTGCAGTATCTTTGGATCATTCCCTCTTCTTTTGGAAAAGGCAGTCACACCTCATTCTTTTTATTTATTTATATTTTTTTTAGGGTCAGGAGAGGGAGAAGAGTGTAAATGCAGTGCTATATACACAGCTGCCTCCAGCTGCAAAAGCAAGGCAGAGTGCCTGGGTGGCTGGGCAGGGCAGCCACTGGTGTGCTGCTGCCCACTCAGTGAACCTCAGTAAAATTACCTGGGGGTGTACTGAAAAAAAGCAAGTGAGAAGCTCTGATCTGGGCCAGCATTGCAAGCTTTGAGAAAAATACCAGGCTTTTCTATGTTTTTTGTTTATTTGTTTGTTAGTTTGTTAGTTTTGTCAGAATACATTCTAGTGGAGCAGAAAGAATTAGACCAGGGTGAATATTTGGTCAGGAAAGCTGTATCATTGTTCTTTAGTCAATTCTTGCACATAAGAAAACCCTTTCAGGGGTTTCACATTGAACAATCTGGAGAGCCAGCCTATGTTTAAAAGAAGGTGTATGTCAGAAGGAAAATATTAGAGTGCATCAATGTACTTCTCTTATAAATTAAGATTCTTCTGAAGTCTCCTTGCAATTTAACACCTACAGGCTCCTTTATAAAAGGTACACATCTACTTTACATGTATATAGCCTAGCACTTACAAACTCAGGTTCATTACAACTGTAAAAAATGCGTGTCAATGTATTACTGAGTTTAAAAAAAATAATGCAACCAGCATTATTTCTGTTTTAATTGATGATGCCTCTTCCCTGTTGTTGCAAAGAGAGTCACCTAATTACTGAGGAAGGAACAACATGCCATGGTCAACATTTCATCAGTGTACCAGCCCAGAAAACTAAGTCCAGCTCATCAGTTTCTTTGAAAAAAAAAATAAAAAATTACAGGAATCCAAGAAATTCTACAGAAAGCAGAATTATTCAAAGCCAAGACACTTGAGGAAAGGCCAGAAGTTACTTGTGCATAGGCTTGAATATGTTACAAAACACTGATTTCTCCAGTTTAATTATTGACTTTATAATAAAGGCACTGCTCAGAAATTTTGACTAATTGCATTCATTTTCAATTCCCATTTCTTTTAATTAGTTATGACTCAGACTTGATTTGTTATCTTACACTTCATTATTAAAGATAGTTAGCTATTGGAAATTGCTGGTGCACTTGGTATAACCTCCCCGCGCCCCTCGTCCCGCATGCAAATACAAGAGAAGGTGCTGTCAGTGAAAGGTCAGAGATGGTGTCCATCAAGCCAGCCTTTGTTATCAGCTGCCAGGCGGCGTGGGGAAGGGCAGCACCAGAGAAAGGATGGCCTCACTGACTCCTCTAGAAGCACCAAATGCAGACTTTGAAACATTTTGAACCCATACATGAGCTGGCTCGGTCCAGTCTCAAGCGAGCTTTCATCACTGCAGTTGATCCCTGTTCCTTTTGGAGGAGGGATAAGCTACCATAATGTATGCTCATCTGGCAGGGAACTGACTGCATTCCCTCAGCCGATTTGCCTTGACTTTCAACAGCCCCTGTGAAGAAAAATCCTCAATTGCAGCAGTATTTCTCTCCTCTTAACCTACAAAATAATTGCCTCAGCTGAGATACATCTCTATTAGCTTTTTAAAAATGCTGACTTTTTAATAGCAGCTTTTTTTTTTTTTTTTTTCTTTTCTTCCCGAATTACATCAGACTTTCTATTTATACACTGTCTTCTGCGTTGCAGTGGATTAAGAGAAGATAGGTCTGTGATCTTTGGCCACACAAGATACTGTCTTGGTTCTTATTAGAGGCTTAGATTTTCATCATTTTTGCTATGTTCTGCTTCTTAAGGAGAAATTTAAATAGGAAAGAACGCCTTTTGTGGTGGAAGTTACAAAATGTGGCCAAGCAGTCCAAAATGTGACTATTTAAATCCGGGTGTTTGATCATTTCTTTTACATAGCATTGCTGATATGCAGAGCTGTGGTACTTCATTCTACAAGGAGAGGTTGCCCCAGTCTTTGGGAAACTTTAACCACACAGCCATCAACACCATTTGGACAGCATCTGCTGCACACTCTAAAGGACCATAAACCATACAACCACTATGCCCATGCAGCAACAGTAAATGCAGCAGAAATGCATCAGCTCTGATCGCTGAATGTTGAACGAGGCAGAGCGCCTTGTGAGGTAGATCTCATTGGGATTCCCGATGGACTGTACAATTGCATCTTCAGCTTTATACTTCAGAGTACTGAATTTTGTCACAAGTGATGAAATAATGCTATTCAAAAGCAACAGTATGTAGTACTACCTGCCAGTATCATTTACATAGATTAGGAAAATCAACTATCAATTAAAAGCATAACTCTTCCATTTTTGATTTTTTTTTTTTTTTAATCCTCACTTCAGGTTTAAAACAAAATACTTAGGATGAGCTTCAGGGAAATTATCTGTAAAGAATTTTTACAGCTGTCCTCCTTTTTAATTAGCCAGAGTGGATAGATAATTCAAGTTTCCCTGGAAAAAAAAAAAAAAAAAAAAAAAAAAAACACTCAAAAACTCATATTTGTAAAGGATAAAGACATTAACTTCTTGTTCCCAAGAAGTTTAAATTGCACTTGGTTTGCAAACTTGCAACTCACTGTGTAATACAAAAGGGTGGCTCAGGATATCCGTGGATGATGACTGTCTGTTGTAGTTTCATATTGTGCAGATAACTGAATGAGCTGAATGTTTATCTGAGTATTGATTCTGAGTTTATGAATGCTAAAGACAGTTCTCCATGTCAGCCGTTTAAAACCTTGGATTAAAATGGCTTGTCTTGTTGCTTGAATAAAATGTAATTCTGGTAATCTGCAATTACTGAATAAGCATTAGCAAAAATGGGAGAAAGCACTGAGGTCACAGAGAGAGTGATACCCAGTCACTGTATGTATTTATTAGTGTCACCTACGAAAATTTATGAAGCAAAGTAGTGCTGAAAGAGTTTGCTGTCTTTCTAAGCAATGTTCATTTGAGGAATTGCCTAAGATGAATGGGTTTGGCTAATTGAATCATACACTTTCAGAGTGTGCTACATATAAAACTAGACTAGGAAATAAATATAATTAAAGTAAACATGCCCTTCTAATTAGTAATTGTTTCTGCTGTTTTAAGCAAATTTCAGTGGCACAAAGTAGCTGTTCCAGTGTAAACCTAATAATGGAGGCTGTAATAACAGGTGTAAATTAACACAATGGAAAACATTTACAGTGTAACATTCTAAATTAAAAATGACATTAACAAGTCTGATTTTTTAAAAGCTGTATAATTAACATTTATTCAACCCCTGACAAATTAGTGCTATACAAATTCTAAATGATTTTATTTATAGCTTATAATATTTTTCATGCTTTATTTTTATTAAACAGTAAATGGAGCGAATATGCTTAATTTCTCCAAGAATAAGTCATGTAAGGGCAGTGATAAAGGAAAGACAAAGAAAAACAGAAAGCAAAGATATTTACCCAAAGGCATTCTTTTTATAAGTGATGTGCAGGAGTTGTTTGAATACTTAACAATATCATCAGAGTCAGTATTCTTGGTGATGTATTCTCAGAAATAAAACATTGTGAATGGTTTGAGTTTGGAGGAATGCAAGTGCAAACAGAATGATATCTATTGTGCAATAAAATACTTTGATTCCCCCAAGTGCATCCTCAAAAAAAAGCATAATGTACTGCTAAGTGCTTAGCATTGATGTTTGTCTCTACAAATAAATATTACCAACAATATTTTCTTTTTATGATGGCAGCTAATAGAATGCCATGAACAGGTACAGCGAAAATTTCCAAACTAGAGAAAAAAAAAATTGCTTGCCTTAATTTGTGACTAAAGATGCCATGATTTCCACATTACAGAAGATGTCTCATCAGATTCCCAAATACATGTCAAAATGGTATATCTGCACCTTAAGCACATTTTTTTCCTCCTTCTTGTTGATTTTATTGTAAGCCTGAAAGCCTGTAAGAGTAAAAAAAAAAAATAAAAAATAAAAAAAAAGAGTGGGCATATCTGCTGGGCATAAGGATATTGTAATTTTTTAAAAAAAATTTCTTTTATTTTTTTTTCCAGCTTGCTTATGAAAAGGAAATCTGCATGTCTAATTTGCATTGTCTAAGAAGGTTGCAGTGAGGAGGGTGTCAGTCTCTTTTCAGGGGACAAGTGACAAGATGCAAGGAAATGGTCTGAAGTCGTACAAGGGGAGGTTTAGATTGGATATCAGGAAGAATTTCTTCAGAGATAGGGTGGCCAAGCATTGGAATGGGCTGCCCAGGGAAGTGGTGAAGTCTCCCTTCCTGGAGGTATATAAGTGGTGTGTGGACTTGGCAGTAAGGGACATGGTTTAGTAGTAGGACTCAGTAGGTCAGGTTGATGGTTGAACTTGAAGGTCTTTTCAAACCTAAATGATTCCATGATTCTATGATAAATTGCAACACATGGTAGGAGAACTCAAATACTGTGACCTCATATTTCCAAAAGTGAATTTGTTAGGCTGCAGTTGCCTTATAGCTGCAAGTCCTGAGAGAAGGTGAAACAGTAGCTGTTTTCATGTACAGTGAACCTGTACTCCAGGGCTCAGCTATTGAGGTGTTTGGCTCCTTGCCAACTGTGGTTTTCAGTCACATCCTGGATGTCCCCGAAGGCCACACTGATGACTGTTTTTCCGAGTCGTTTCTGAATGGCCTGTACTTCATGTTTGGCTTTATGTATGCAGTTGGGCATAATTTGGATCTTATTCAAATCTTATCAGGAATAAATTAAAATAGTACACTTGACATGAAAGGGTTATGCCATTTATATCACCTGAAGACATTAAAAATTTGAGTTTGGGGACTGAGGGACCAGTTGTGACATTTGGTCATAAAATCCTCTTTTCTTTGCCTGTCATTTGCCTTCTCTGTTGTTGTAAAAGAGAATTCAGGCTTTTTGGGCACCACAGAGTTTAAGAGATCAAAAGTAAATTTCTAATAGAAAATATAAGCTGGTCTGGGTAGCAACCTTCTGGAATTTTTAGCATCAGAGATTAAGTTCCTGATCACGAATACAAGATATTTTAGAAGCTCTATTTGTTTTTCTCACATCTCCTTTTGCATGCCCTGCATGTCCCTGTAGCAGCTAAACATGCTTCATTTGGAGATGATGGAGAATATGTTCCTGCTCTCACATGGTTACAGATCAGTTTCTGAATTCTATGACTAAATACAGAAAATTTCTCTGTCCTTTAGTGTATATATTAAAATTGTGACCACAAAACATTATTCCAGATGCCTGTCTGTGTAGATCCCTTATTCCATCCTCAGCTTTGAGGCAGGACAAGCATACCTGGGTCACCCTGACTGATAACAGTACAACTTTTTTAGCATATATTATTCCCTCAAGAAGATTGTGGAGCAGCTGCATAGGTGCTAGGGACTTCCATAGGCCCCCAGCCCAGAATTAATCTGTGTTTGATATATGTTCATCATGGAGACAGCTCTCTACTGCTGGGAAGTAGTCACCTTATTTTGGTACATGCTAACAGGAAGATACTCATGGAGGAGAGGTTTCCCACATGACAATGTAAAACACTGTTGCTCACCTGGACAGAGGACAGGGGGCTCTGTTGTTCACTGGGTGTTTTCCTATTGTTGTTTATTTTGTGGATTAAACCTGACTGAGAAGGTGAAACCTTAACAGTGACAGGCTGGATGGTGGGGACTGGGGTAGGAGGAAGACCAAACAACCAGTTCTTACATAAAGAAGCTGTGAAGGAAGCTGTGGAGTAGATAGCCAGCCTCTTCCAGCACTTCTTTTTTTTTTTTTAGTTAGGTAGCATTTCTAAAATCATACCTAAATCTCCACTTCTGCAAATTAAGAGTGACCTAGCAAACAGAGAACACAATTCATCACTGTCTGCTCTGCACCAAGTTTTTATAGGTGGGAAGATCATTAACGTGTGTCTCCCAGTCTTTTCTTTTCTGAACTAGACAAACCCAATTAGTCCTTTTCCATACCTCACTCCATAATGAACCTGTCTGTTCTCTTCTGGGCTACACCATGTTTTCCTACAGCAGAGGCCCCAAGGACAGACACCCTATTCTAGAAAAACCCATTCCCCCTCCATGACCGACCTTTTGGATGCAGCACAGTTAAGGCTCAACTTTGTCCACCCTGCAAAGCAAGATGTAGGTAAAATAGGAGAGACTGTTTCATTTGTTGAGAACCAGGGCCCAGCCGCAAGCCAGTTTGTGGAGAAGGTTATTATCAAAACAGCATAGGCAATAGGAAGAAGGTGAAAGGAAAACCCGGAGGATATGAGATGTTTTGTGTGCTTGGATTGCTAAAATGTGACCCTAAAGGACCATGAATCATTCAGCTGGTTCTTCTGCTGCAGGATACTTTCTGGGTCATATCAGGTTCCGGGAACCTACAGCCTTGTACTTCTTCGTTAAGACTGGTGCTATTTTTACATGCCCGCGGTGTTTCACAAGTAAATTCTGTGTGGCGTTGAAGATGCGCAGTAGAGAAATTGCTCCTCCTTGTAAGCTTTCATGACAAGGGACATTAAATAGGCTACACAATATGACAGTTCCCCCACTGGAAATGGGAGGCTATTAACTCTATAATGTTTTTTTTGTCTTAAGCTTCAGACAATCAGCTAATCTTTTAGGGTTACACATTTTCTTTAGCATTTGAGCAAGTAAATTCATTAAGGGATATGAAGTTCTGGAATTTCTGTTTTGTTTAATTTGGCCCCAGGGAGATATGCAGAGCAGCATATTTTTTCTGTTCTGTGTATATAAAATGAGATATGTCATAATATGTTAAACCTAGGCTTTTAAGTTGTTAGAGAACACATTAATTTGAAATGAATAAGTTTAAATAATAATATTTTCAACTTGATACTAAAGTCTACCCAGCTCAACTACTCCTTTTAATTTAGTGCATTATCCATTTCAGAATTTATTTCCTGAGTTTCTAATGAAATTTGCTTTCTCTTTATCGTGGTGTGTTCTTAGTATCAAATTAGGTAGGTTAGGTATTCACACATCAGGAGCAGCAAAATATTCTGCAGGGTCATCTAAAAATTCAGAAGCCTTTGACAAACCTTTGTTGCTGAGTTGCTGAGATATTATTTTGGTTCACAGCAAAATGAGCATGGGTATTATGACAACTATTTCATGGTTTTCCAAGAAACAGTCTCAATTTCAAAACTGAAGAAATTCTCTGAACTTGTTTTCTTTTAATTGTATTTAAACATATATATGGATATATTTATATCTTTATGTAAGTCTTTTGCTTTCCATCATCTAGAAGGAAGTAATTCACTTCCAGGAACACCATCTCTCTGACCTGGAGAGATGTGTTTACTTTTGGTGGAAAAAAATGTGGTATTAGAGCTTCCAGAGTCATCCCACGTATTTAAAATATTAAACACCTTCAGTGAGGTTCAGATGTAATTTCTTTACAAGAATTTGGTACTGTGGGGGGCTTATTGTCATCACTTCTAAGACTGCAGAGCCTGAGAGCATGTGAGCAGCCAAATCTAACCTGTGTCATTAGCATCCTTACAAGCATTTGGTTTTAGCATGGCGTACATGAGTTTCCATGAAGTGCATGGATCACTATATGGCCAGGATAGAGCTTATCTTGTCATCAAAATCCTATCCATTCTTAACCAAATGAAGATCAGAGGACTGTGGAAATTTAGGCTGATAATCTGGCAATATAATGATGCAGGATGGGTTCCTCCCATACTGCTTTTCTGTCTCCTGCAGATCTCCTACCTTAAGCATCACCATTTTGCTGGCTTTTCTGAACTGGAAAATCAGGAGAATTCCTTCACCCTTGTTTTCACTTTGTTCTTTTGTTCACCAGTGAGAAAATGTGCATTTTGACTCCTTTTGGTTGTATTACCCTATTGAAACAGGAAAATGTTTTTATGCATAACCTGTCAGAGGAGGATTTTAGTCCTCCTAAGTTATTCCCATGAAAACAACTTCAGCGTGCTTTTGGGGAGGACACACAAATTTGATGTGCTTGAATGCTAGAGTGAGAAAAAGTCAAATGGAAGCCTAATGCTTTAAAACATTTCAGAAATTTGCAGAAAAAAACAATCCATGGATTTCTAAGCTGCCTAACATAATAAAAGGTGATCTTTGCCACAAAAGATTCAAATGGAAGTGCTGTAGACATTTACAAAGCATGTAAATTCATGCCTTTAGAATAATATATACAACAGATTCTTCTTCATGCTCTTATAATAATATATAGAACTTAGATACCTCTTCCTGCTTTCAAAATGAAACATTGAGTAACGTCACTGTTATACTATACAGGTAAATGATATCTTTATAATTTACCTTGACACAAATATGCATTTATGAACTCAGACTTAAAATAAAATATACAATAAAAATACAGTATTTCTGTCATCATCTTTTCTTATTGTCATTAAAACTGGAATTTTCTGAGAAAAAACAGTCAGGGTGAGACATCTGTTGGAGAATGAGGACACGATGTTTCATCCTGCTTCATCAGGTCACTGGCTTTCCCATGTTGGACTGGAACCAGGCCGATGCCCTTCAACACACAGCATCTGCCTCTTTGGCACAGTCTCTTCACGGGCATCTCTGAAACAGCCTCTGCATCTAACCCCGCCATTAATGCTTCTGGGTAATCTTTTATTGTTTTTGTGTCCATTGCCTTCCAGTTCAGAAATATCTAAAGACATTCTAACCTGCTTGAAACTGGGGCACTCACACAGGCACGCTATTTCTGTGAGTTAAAATACAACAGCATATTTTGTGTATAAGCTTTGTACCTTTATCATGTTTATCATATAAGCATACCTTCATCATGTTTTCCTGATGTTACATTTGGCCTGGATTTGTAGCATGGTCATGTCACCACCACTCTTCTTAAAAATGAAATAGAATGTCAAGAAAGGCACAAACATTAATGATAAGATTGTTTAAAATTTTTTTTGGATGCAAAGAGAGAGAAAATACACTCATCCCTTTGCATGTCACTTAAGAAAAGGAGTGCTTGGGTGCTTTTCTCTGTGACTCTGAAGATGGGCAGCATGAATCATGATGTAGTTGCCTTCACAGGCAGAAAGAATTAGAGCTAGCATGGGTAAGGAGCATACATGATTTACACCAGCCACAGAATATGAAAGTTTTAACATTTTCATCATTTTAAAAAAGAATTTTAGTAAGAATTAGTAAGAATTTAGTAAGAATTTTTATCCATGTATAGATATAAATTGCTCTTTTATGCATGGGTATGCTGGCTTTGTCTAACTTTGCTTCTTAATTTGTTGGCTACATGTCAAAATATGATAGAGCTGCACAGGGTGATCAGGGTGTAATGAATAAGAAGCGTAAAGCCTTGTGATTTCTGTGCGCTGTGCAGCATCATGCAGGTTCCAAAGACAAGTGGTGATATTTGTAATTGGTCAAGCAATAAGCCTCAGTCTAGTTTACATTGTCCACATTCAGAAGGAAGAACTGGGAAGCAATTTTCATTTTGCTGCAGCTTAAATATAAAAAATGTATTTTATAGAAGCTAGCTAGTTGCATGGTACAATGAAATCTGGCTGGTACTCGTTTCTTATGAAAGGAGGGTGGAACACCCTCTATAAAGCATTTTTTCATTGTTTTTGGACTGAAGTTGTACACAACTATCATATTTTCATGAACCCAGACTTCTTACAGTGGTCTGCTTGGTTCCATTAAAGCAAGCTGTTTGCATACATGTTAGGTAGATCGCTAGATTTAGCGTAAGGTTTTGATTCGGGTTTAGGTTTAGGCTGAGATTTAGGTTTAGGTGTATATGTCATTCCATTTTCTATTCTACTTCAACAAAGCTGAATGAAGACAGAACCTTGTAATTCCCCTTAACAGGATTTTATGCTTTCAGACTCATACAAACAAAATTCTATTGTTAAAAACAATCGTGGTTTCTTTGTATAGTGAGCTATATATTAGGTGCTCATATAAGCAAAACCAGAGGTTTTAGTGGATTCATTTTTGGACATTTGCTGCTGGATTAGTATTAATTTTATTTTTTTGTTTGTTTGTTTGTTTATCTGTGCAGCTGGCACAGGGTTTAACAACTTTGGTTGTTGCTTTACCTGCATGTGAAGTCATAAACATCATACAAGTTTATTTTTAACCTGTAGACATGTTAACACACATCTATTAAACATTTAGCTCAGCCTTATCTGGATATTGTGATGATTCTTCTGTAATACTATTTAGTATATAACATGCTACAGTAAGGTCTCCACCTATCCATTAAAAAATAAAATAAAATAAAATAAATTAATTAAAGCAAGGCATCTCAAAACATTAATTCTATTTCTACAGAAAAAAAACAAACTCAGTGACTGTCCAGTGAAGTTCCCAATAAGTGATTTTCTGGGAATACATAAAATCTGATGACTTATACACTGACTTGTTCATTATTTGTTTCACACTGGGGCTGTTGTGTGGTTTCCATAACACAGTAAATCATGATTTAACAAATAAAAAAGATTGTCACCCAAGATCCATTTTAAGCCAAGTGAAACATAATATAATATAAAATTTACATCGTTTTCTTGATTAACCCTGATGAACCTTCAGTCATTATCCATTATAGTAAGAGTAAATTGGAAATGTTGCTTAGTTAATAAAACATGTATAGACATTTTCATGAGTCATAGATTTGATGGTTGCTAACAGCTGACATATTCATAGTGAAATACTGTACTTTGTCTTTCCATGAAAGTACAATACTATATGGATCTGAAATGCTGTGTCCTGCATGGATCTGAAATGCTGTGTCCTGCACTTCACACAGGAGGCAGCCAGTGCTGTAGTTTGGAGCCTCTTGGACATCAGATAATTTTGAATGCTGATCTGAAATAACGAACACACAATGTAAACACAGACAAGATTTTGCAACCTTTACATTTAGGTACTGAGTCTCTGCGTGACCTTCAGTCATGTTTCATTGGGGCTCTTAACAGTGCCAGAAGGTCTGGAGCTTAAAATATTAAAACTACTGAAGAAGTCTTTATCATCTGTGGAACCCTGTAAAGTTTTGCTCTTTTTGCTACTGTGCCAGGAAGGTTTTCTAATAAACAATCTTGTTACCTCTGTAGTGGCAAGATACTCTTAGATCTGGCCTTAATGTTTCATTACAGTCTTTGCTTTTGCTACTTCATCAAGTTGCACCAGAGTAAATTGTTGATAACAGTTTTCTACTGGTTACAAAGCCCTGAATTATGATTATTATTAATATATATATAAATCTGTGCTATGTGAAGTATACCTCAGTGTACCTCTCAGTCCTGCAATTAGCTGTGGATAGATGCATCACTGTTCAGAGCCCAATTGAAAGAATATCCTGTCTGAGCTGCCAGAGAAAAATGAGAGCAAGGAGGTTTATTTTTTTTAAAAATACATATATATTTTTAAAAATACCAAGAAGTCATTTTGACAGCTTTTTCAGGAAGCTTGTTTGTTTGTTTATTTAAATTATTGAAACTACTACTGAAAATTTTCAATGTCTGAAGCCCAGTTTTCTGCAAATATGCCAATAACAAACACTGTGAATAAAGTATTAAACATTTACGGCAAAATATCAGACAGGTTTTAAAAGGCCAGATTTTTTCATTACATTTAAAATGTTTAGAACATCCTTAGAAATTATGCATCAACAGGAGTAAATTCAGCTTATTGCAAGATTCAGTCTATATACTCTTCAGCACGTGCACCAAGACTATATGAATAATTTGCCTATGTATGCACATCCCCTATGGAGATGAACTGGATAGCTGATTAAAATATATATAATTTTGGACTAAATATGATTGAAAGGAGCTCGAAAAAGAAGTTTCAAGGAAAACCAAAACCAACAACAACAAAAAAGAAACCACACACACAAGCTTGGCAGAAGATAACTGGAACAGTTTCCCATGCGTAAGGACTTGAGGGAAAGTCATGAAGCTGAGACAAGGAAGGTTCAGGTTGGATATCAGGGAAAGGTTCTTCATGAAGAGGAACAGGCCTCCCAGAGCAGTGGCCATGGCACTGAGCCTGCTGGAGTTCAAGTTGCATTTGGACAATGCTCTCAGACATACGGTCCAATTTTGAGTGTTCCTGTGTAGATCCAGGAGGTGGACTTGATGATTCTTGTGGTTCCCTTCCAACTCGGGATATTTTATGATTCTATGATTCTAAGGATGCCATAGGAAATCATTGCCAACAGGAATCATTGTGGAGAAAAAATAGACAAGTGGGGCATTGTGTCTGAAATCTTTGGCATCATTCTCAAGGATGTAATACAAAACTGGATCAGATGAACAGCAAAGTTAGGTAAAGCCTTGTTTAACAGCCCAGGGCTAACTTAGCAATGTTAAGTTAGGCAGAAAAAGAAGGATTCCTTATCAATGCCCTCAACTCTTGTATTTTTTAACGATAATGTAAAAGTAACATTAACAAAATCAAATGAAAGAGCTTTACTGTGCTTTGCCTGTTTTGTGATCTTTGGTCTTGCTATTTTTTTTCTCTCCAGATGGAAAATATGGATGGGGGAGCAAGAGGAATAGTGTCCTCTATCTCATCTGCAGTATCTATTTCTTGACAACTAAACTCTCCATTTACTTTCAGAGTTTTCAAATGTAATTTTGGATTGTGGAAAAAAAAAAAAAAAAAGCAGCTAATTCCAGGTGCAAGCTTATTAATAGTGGTGAATTTGTAACATATTAATATACTTTCAAACAGTACATTGTTAGAACAGTGTACTGAATTTTCCCATAAAAGTTTAGGTCTTAATGTGTGAAATTAAAGGTAATAGTAATGTTCTGCTTCTCACTTGACACACTGTTGTTATTAGATCTCCATGCATTATAGGTAGCTTTGCTAGCAGTTTTAGGGTTATAAAAAAGAACAAAAGAATTTAATAGAAAAAAAAAAAAAGAAAGAAAGAAGGAAATAGTAAGGCATTGAGTGTAGGATTATCTGTTACTACTGAAAGATGAATTTTTTGATATCGATGTATATTGTGGTTACGGTTTGGTAAATTTTTATAACGTAATGAAGTGTTTTTTCCTGAAACTGTACAAAAAATATAAAATCAGAATTATGTCTCAATTCCTCTCATTGGGCAAAACTTTGCTGAGGAAAGAAAATGTGCGTGTTTTATCTGTAGCAGAGCAGGAATAGCTGTTCTTGCACCAGCAGATGTTGAACTAAATTGGATTCTTTTTTAATGTTCCTCTGTTGTGATGTTTACTGCTGTGATTCAACAACCTAGATTCCAGTCTCAATTGCCATCGTAGGTTTTTCTCAATATTTCAACACGTATTTAAAATTCAGTCAGGTTACATGCAAAGCCCTCATATTTTAAGAGTGCCTCCAAGATAACAACTAAACACACAATTAGCCTTTTCTTGGCTCTTTCCAGTTGCCCAGCATGGCTCCTCAAAAGACCTGCCTTGGACACTCAGATGCTGATTTTGCAGATGTGGGATATATATATATATATATTTCAATATATATTTGTTTGGTGGATATGATATACTTAACCCTCCAAATGCAGCCTCTGGTTTCCATCTCAGCATTTCCAGGCACATAATTAAAGCAATCTTGCACCTTACAGCCCGCACCTGCCACTGAGCATGTGGCCATCCCAGCACAGCTCCATACGAGCATATTCATGTTTGCGCGGCAGTGTTTCATGGTTAATACAAATCATAAACAGGCTGTAAAAGATGAAGCATCAATGAATCCTAGCTTTAAAATTGCTGGAAGCTAGAAGTTTTAAAACTGATACTGCAAAGTGAAAAATGAAATTTAACCAGGCATTTTGGTGAAGGAAAAATAATTTATTGGATGTAAGATGAAAAGCTGTGAGAGTAAACATCAATCTCATCTTAGACACATGTCATTGATTGATGTTTGCTCTGTGCTGCTGCCTGGAGGTAAACTCTTTGAAATAGCAAAGTAGGTACTTTATCTGTCTGTGGGTAGGAGCACAGTTTGCTAAGTTACTGTTTTTTTGAGACCCTGCTACATCTTTATGTTCAATCAAAGAGAAAACAGTAAATCAGAGTAATTGCTTTACCCCACGGCATTTCTGTTTGTAAATGGGAAAAAATACTGTAAAAATCCTCAAATTAACTTCTGCTGTTTAAGCGAGATAAAAAGTCTAAAAATAAAATAAAATCAGTTGCGACCTAGGAAGGTATTTTATTGATTATGTCACTTGGTCATCAAAGGCTGCCCCTTTGTTATAATCGAACCAATACTTCAAGTGTCATTAGGGAAAACATTTACAGCTCAAAATGTAAGGCTGCCATCTCTAAGGGCTCACCGTATCCCATTAGCAATTAGTTCCCAAATAGGCATCATTTATACTTAGCTGAAAATGGAATTGGTACTGAGAAACTGGCCAGCAAAAAAACATGGATGTGAACAGTGGAAGAGAAAACAGACAGTAAGTGATGGCACTCCGATGTTGTCAGGCAATTCAGCAAGAAAAATAACCTGAATTGTTGTAATTAAATTGTCAGAATTTGACTGTTTTCTAAAAATGTTTGGGGTTATTGCCCTTACAAGGTCCCAGGTTGGCTAGTCCTTTCGTGTTTTAAAGTATTACAGAGATATGAGAATGATAGCTCTATTAAACTCAGACCCTAATTTCCATTCTGAATTAAGTCTTATAATCACTGTCCTGCATAAGGGCTGAGATGTTTTTATTTTATTTTATTTTATTTTATTTACTTTTTATTTACTTTTTATTTTGGTGTATGAGTTTTTCCCTGGAGTTACTCTTTTTAGTTACTTTGGCATAAATGTGGTAATTCAGGGGAGAAACAGGCTATTAAATATTTAAGAAAATATCCTCACTTTAGCCTGAAATTTAGTATGTTGAATCATGTGCCAGATTACAATTTGCAGGGAAATGTTGAGAATAATCAGAAAGCCATTTAAAATTCTTTTTTTGAAATATTAGCTGCTTTTTTTCATTGTTTTGAAACAGTTCCAACTTTGCACATAATTCAAAAATGACTGTGCTAAAATTTCATTTAAAAGATATATGTGTCCTCACAGAAAACTTGTTCATGGGTCTAGCTTTATCCTTGAAATTGCCATATTTTTTAGTCACTTGCAGTGTGAATTTTGGGTTTGGATTTCTTTTGTTGTTGCTGTTTTTGTTTGTTTGTTTGTTTGTTTGTTTTGTTGATCAGTTTTGTGTTTTGTTTTCATTTGGAAGATGATCAGCTTTGCACACACCCTGGGGATAGTTAAACCCTGCACCTGGGGGACTGGAAGTGATATTATTTCCACAGTGATGGGAGGGGCTGATGCCATCTGACGGTGTTTCACACGGAGCCTCTTCATCTGGTAATGAGAAAGGAAGGGTCAGTTTGGGCCCAAGTGAGGATGTCTGGGCGTGAGCTGACAACATCTGGGAAAACAGCTCAGCCTTTGCAAGAAGCATTTAGGTCTTCTCACAGGAAGCCCACAGGAATTGGGATTTTGCTAATTTAAGAGATCTTTCCATGTCACTGTGAGTCATCAGCTCTGCTTTTGTTTTTAATAAGTCTAGACTTCAGAAAGTTTTGTATGAAGTACAACGTGTAGCTGCTGGGGCAAAGGAGATCAAACTCCTGGGTCACAAACATCAACTGCAAATAAATAAGCTGCTTCTGCTATATCTATATTACAATATTTATGTGCATAGGGGGTTAGAAAGAGGCTGTGGGGGGTGTTACAAAAAATAATCTGATAGGAGGCAAGGGGAGCACCAGTGATCTTGCCCCCTGTTTTCCTACCCAGGTCCTTTACTGTCTCAAAGCTGCCAGGTATTAGAGGATGGTGATCTGGTGGCCAAATGACTGTATCTCTCCTGAATCTCCCTTTGGGGATGTGGTGATTTTGTGGTTTCTGGAAAAGTTGAGCAGTATCATTAATGCCCACAACACAGCTATGAAAGTGGGTGATACTTCAGTAAAGGTGCAGTGCTTCAGTTTGTTTAAAGTGACATCTTCTTTGGAGTGCAAAACTTGGGGGTATTCCCTATGGCTGAAGGACAGGAGAACATGTTAGTATATTGTCTCTATCCAGGTAATCATGGAGGTTAGACCTTTTATTCCACTAGTTCCAAATAATGATGTCTGAGGGAGGGCAAATTGAGTCAGAAATAGTGTGCTTTGGAGAGAAAAAAAAAAAAAAAAAAAAAAAAAAAAAAAAAAAAAAAAAAAAAAGAAAAGAGAGAAAGAGAATCCTCAACACTTAAAACTTTAGGCTTTTTATATGATTGCTTTCAGCCTAGCCTGAGACTACATAACTCCGTGGACTTTGTAAGAGATTAAATCCAGTCCCAGGTATTTCAGGTAAGGTTATTGCTCTGCTCCTAGGCTGTCCCCTGAGCCGTCTGTGTCTATTTCTAATTAAGGACTAAAGGATATGGTTCCTTCTGATGTCAACTGTAGCGTGAAGAAAACTGTGGGTACTTCTGGCAGTGCTGTGGTGAGGCTGGTGCTGCCACCACCCTCCCAGCACAGGTCAGCTCTTCGGTTCAGGCAGCTCTTGTGGGGAGCAATGACCAAAGAGGAGGTGCCCAGAAAGGGAGCCTTCCCAAAGCCATCACAACAGCTTGGCATTTATTAAATGTGCCTCCTCTGAGAAGTGTGGCAGCCCATTGGCATTCTGATCTGTACAACACCAGAGAGTGAAATTATTGAGGGTATTCCAGGAGAAGCAGAGAAGGTAGAGCTGCTGTGACTGGGATGATGTGTGCGGGAAGTGCTCTGAGCCTGAGAAACTGGTATTTGGATGTAATTAACTGGTCGATGTTTCCTTTTCAGCATGTCTCTTGGCAGATCTTAGGGCTAAGATGAATCAAAGTGTGTTTTTTAAAGCAGTGTGCTAAATTCAGAATAGTGCAATTTTTGTAATATAACATTTAGTCATATATATCTTTTGCATGTATTTGACCCATCACTCACGCTTCAGTTCATGTCCTTTAAGCATGAATTTGAAACAGGCACTGCATTAAAAAAAAAAAAAAACAAAAAACAATACATGTATCATTTAAAATCTATTTAAATTAACCCCTTTCGAGTTTTACCTCTATAAAACAAATATAAATGACACTGACTTTTGAGAGATGACTGGTTGTAAGTTCTTTGGTTACCCTGACTTGCAAAACTGCTTCAACATTTTGGCTCACAGTACCAAAACTCTTAACCTATAAAATGATGTGTGAGTGTGCATATAACATATATATATATATATATATATACATACATGTACATATGTACACCACATGCATATGCACAGATGCTCCAATGGGGGAAAAAAAAATCTGGAGATATTTTGTGAACTACACAGCTTAGCTATGGAAATGATAAACATAGTGTAAATGGTTAAAAGGTACATGTGCATTTGGGATTGTTTTAAATTACAAATTAAAGGAAAAAAAAAAAAAAAGAAGGAAGAAAACTATTAAAAAGAATCATTTTCCATTAACTGAAGTGTTTGCAATAAAGACAATTGTAGCAGTTGGCAGCGTTCTCCTTGAACCAAAATAAATAAATACATTTGGTGACATGCGTTCAAGGAAATGTGATTCTGCAACATTCATGCAAATAAGGAGCAGCCTTGCAAATGCTGGAGATTTCGCCATCTGTATTACCCAAGGAATACAACTCTCGTAGTTCTTCCCGACTTACTGCTTATAGATGGCATATTAGGCATTGTCACACTGTTGCTCCATTTGCATAATCGTTCTGAATTATTGCAGGTTGTGATTTGTGGGGCCAACAGTGAGTGTCTCATTCAGGAAGGGGTTCAGAAATCTGAGGACTTGTATGTCTTCATCAAATAGTTCTTCATCAGATGAAGGGATATTAGAGACTTGTGTGTCTTCATCATATAAAGGGATAAAAAGTCCCTCCACTTCAGGAGTATCACACCACAGCATTTTTAAATTTGTGTGAGGCGTAGTGAAGATCGGTACACTTGTTTACTTCCTAGAAACTAGGTAGGGATCAGTATTATAATTAATCTCAGAGGAGCTGCCCATCTTTATTTGACTGCAGGCTACAATCCAAATGCAAAGCATCTGAAAGAGTCAACAGGGGATGGGGAAAGGCAGCTGAGGATGAAGTTATAACTGGATCCCTGCAAGTTCAGAGGGAAAAAAAAAAAAAAAAAAAAAAAAAAAAGTAGAAACAAAAACCAACACCTAATAACAGTTATCCCTGGTGGCATAAAGCTTGCTTTAAACACAGAGATGTTTGTTAGAAAGTCTCTTATCCCGGCTTAAACAATGGGAGTACAGGGAGATGGCATGTTGTTGTGCCTGAGGACTATTGGTCATGCAGGAGTAAATGACAGCTGCTTGGCCTCCTAGCCTCAGTGGTGTGCACAGTACGTGGTCTCTTATCTGTACCCCTTTGGGATGCCTTTGCTAGTCCCTTCCTCCTGGAGGATGGTGTTTTCCTGCCCCAAACGCCACTCCTATGAATGTCTCCTCATTACACTGTTTTTTAAAGAGGGAGTATTAGTATGAATAACATGCTCACAAAAAATATAGTATAAAAACAACAGCAACAAAATTACATCCGTATGCAGAAGAAAAAAAAAATTGGTTGTTAGCTGTCTTCAACTTGCTGTACTAAAATCCTGTGTTCACAACAAAATTCTGCTCAGTCTTGGGCATCTGCCCTTAGCTGGCTATCAGGAGGGTCACCTGAGAGCCCACCAGGAGCTGGTCTTATCCCACCTCCTAAGTCCTCATGTGAAACCTAGTTGTTAGGGCAGAAGGAGTCCATGAGGAGTAAACAGCATTTATAAGTAAACATAAGGTTTTGTGTTCGTTTGTTGACTGCTAAGGCATTGTTTCTAAATCCTACTAGTGTCTAACATGTCCTATGTATTTTCAGCTCTCTCAAGTCTTGAATTAGAATCAGATAGCTGTTGGCCTTTTTGCAGCCTTGCCTGAGGCACACTAGGTAACATCACGTGGTTAGCCAATGCAACATATGTTTTGCAAACTGGGAAGTGGTTAGCAAGGCAACATTTTTTTTTTTATTAACACATGGTGCACTTACATGACATTAATATATATTTCTTCTTTACAGATTTACAGTGCCAGAAGAAAGGCATTAGCTGAGCTAGGCAAAATAGGCAATCGGCGCGCTCGTTACATTTTACTGAAATAGCATGTAAACCACACTGCATGCCTTGGTTTCCTGTGTGATGGGAATAACAGCATGAAATGTCTAAACCTGTGTTGTTCTGAGGAAATTTAGGGAAAGGTTTCTCTGGTTTATGATGTCATGCATTATACCATAATTCTGGGGGGGGGGTGGAGAAGGGAGGTTTTTTTTTTGTGTGTGTCTGTATTGGAGCCAGACTAATTCATTTCTAAAAATTAATACTGTTGTTGAATGCAGTGATTTTATTTCCTCTCCAGCTACACTCTACCAGCCATACATACACTATCATGCCAGTATTCATTTATTCGTGCTCTGAAGTTGTGATAGTGTCAAATCCATCAGAAAGAGGAATTGTTTCAGCAGTAGTTTCACGACTTGGCTGATTAACAGAGATCAGAAGAAGCAGCCTAACTGTGGAAACCACTACAGCATGTAGTTTTAACAGCTCTTTAGGGAGCTAGTTAATGAAAGAATCACTACAGAAACACATCCATGTAAAAAAAGGAGCATTCTCATACAACACTCAGAGGATATGTCATAAGTGGAAATATGTTCATAATTTCTATTTACTCATAGCTGTAATTACCATCTGCCTTAAGAGTACTTTCAGTCTTTGTCAAAGTTGCTTAGATATTTCCTTTGTCACATTTCAAGCAGAGAAGTTCTGCACAGACTAGATCCTGCCCTGTGATTTCTTTTTTATTCTTCTGTAAGAATTTAATTATCTATTCTCTGTGTGAAGAAAGCATCAGCATTCCCAGAGACCTGAGCCTCCCCAGCCTGCTTGGACTGGCATTCATCTGATTCATGTTCTTGCTTATTTTTGCCATCTGTCTGCAAAACAGAGCTCTTCACTTTTAAACTCACAGTGGTTTATATGTTGCCCGCTCATTTTTAACTCTAAAAAAAATCTATTCCACTTTTTGCTGCAGTGTCTATGAGCCGGATAGAAACGTGCTGCGCAGGAAAGAATGGGAAAGGAGAAATCAGGAGGCCCAGCAGGAGGATGGCACATTTAACACAAGTTACTCCCTCTTCAGTGAACCGTACAAGGTAGATGCTTCCTGTCTGGGTGGCTCTTTATTTATTTATTTATTTTTATTTGACAGTATAAAATCACAGCCTACAGTAAGGCATTGTCCAGGTCTCAGCAACCTCCCACAAGTACCAGCCTCACAAAATTTGCATAGAACATTTATGGTTCATTGAGAATTGGATTTTTCTTATATTAGCTTCTTACAGTGTTCAGCAGCACATGAGAATGAAATAAACGAGAAATATCCTAACAATATTTGAGGTGGCATTAAAACTAGGAGGTGAAGGTGATGGTGCCCTGTTTCTGCAACACTTAGGAGAAAGTAATTGCATTAGAATTGTGTGTGAAGGACAAGCCATACAGTAAACATTATGCTCTGGCCAAGGTTAATGTGATGAAATATCTTGTTTTGATTTTTTTCCCTATAAGCATTACTAACAACATTTGTCTGCTAGGCATGTTTTGCCCTCAGCAAAGGCAGAAGTAACTCAACTCCTTGTTTTATCTCTCGTGGAAACACTTAATGCGATGAAGCACAACCATCTCTCCCCACCTCGTGTTAGGAGGGCCAAGCAGGATCCTCTGCACTTAACTGCTATGTCCAGAAGCTTCCAATCAAGTCCTTGTGAAGGGTAGACCAGAGAGCAGCATCCCATGGAGGCTGCTTCTCTCCCCTAGATAACCCATGACTTTGATGCACACAGGCAAAGCTATGTGCTTTGGGTGCTTTAGTGCCTCTTTCCAAGAATCATATTTGGGATCTGGCATTTGGCTCCTGCACCTGACTTCAGTGCTTTCGTGTTTCTACCTGTGTGTCAGGGTCAGCTTTTAACTTGCTATTCCTTCCAGATTGTTGCCGTTTCTAGTCCCTAATAAAAAAGAAAGATCTACCACTTTCAAACCATGTCCCTTGATAGAAGACAGTACTGTCTGCCTTGAAGCTGACTTCCAGCTGCCCAAATTTCAGATTCATTACAAAGACATTTAGAAATCATGGGAAATGTCTTGAACTCCTCCTTACGGCTCCACTTGAAAAAGTCTACTGTGAGACCAATCAAGGACTAATACATGGAAAAATGCCTGAAAAACTAAAGTTAGCTGTCTCTTGGCATTTAGGGAGGGCTCCGCTGCAACAGGGACTAATAATTTTCCATTTGGTAGGTCCAAAATAGACCCCTCAGAAAAAAAGGGCATGTCTTTTTGCTGGGTCCCTGATACTGTTTGTTTATTTATTTATTTATTTATTTATTTATTTATTTATTTTTAGTATGATATTTTGCACACCTTGATTATTACCTGTGTCCCAATTACTGACTGCCACAGACTTCATGTATCATGGGCACATCAGTAGTTTCTGAATTATTTATGATGTTTGAAAACATTTGTGTGCAACCACAGTATAATTCCATCCACTGTAATGGGAATGGACAAAAATTCATTGCATGCTCTAAAAGTAGTGGGTACCCCACAAGAAGGTCAGAATAAAGGCTTCATCCATACTTCTCACTTTTAAACACTATGGCTCTATTTTGGACTCGCCTGTAGAAAAGGTGCTGCAGAGATACATCCTACAGCTGACTTATTCAAGGAAATGCTGAGAAAGGCAAAGCCCAGGATAGCTGTATAAGTTGACCACTGTTCTTCTGGCATGACAGTCACAGCTGCTTGGGAAGGCCAGTCATTCTGACAGTGTCAGACACCAAAACTTCAACAGTGGGATACTCTGCATGTCATATCCATACTGACAATGGACCTATTGGGCTGTCTGACATCATCTGAGTATTTCTGAGCTCTCAGTGTGGGGATGCAGAGCTATGCCTTCATCATTTTTATCTTATTGTAGAGAGAGACAGAAGAAGAAGTAACATTTCTGTAAAAGCAAAGCTGAAACTGACTCTTACCTTATTTAAAGACTGTGTACAAGTTTTAGATGTTTCCACAGGGGAATGAAGCTACAGCAGACATTCACTGCAAGCTCTGATCAAATTCAGTATTCCTCTGCACAGCTTGAGAAACATGAGCTAAAGCCAGAGGATTTGCCATTCAGAAGGCCATATCTGAAAATCAAAGACAGACTGGAAATCTCTTAAATCTTGTGTCCTCTCTCACCTTGACTTGTCTCACTACTCCTGAAACATCAGATTTTCCGAAAAATCTTGACTCTTTGGGTTGCCCCTTATCCTCTTTATTTCAAAGTATCCATAGCAACCCTCTATGAAGGATTACAGGAAATCCAGTGTCTTTTTACTAGAAATGTCTTTTAAAGGAGGTAAAAAAGTTGGAATTTCATTCTGGATATTTTCTGGATAGAATACTTTGCCTCATTAACCATATCAGTGTGTTGTTTTTTTTTTTATGAAGAAAAAAAAAATCTGATGTCCTTCCATGCAACCATCAGGTTTATTTTTAGAACTGTTGGATCCTGCAAGTCTTCAAATGTATGGATACATCTTACTTAGCAGAACATAGAGCAATGTAAGTTAGAAATGTTTGCACAGAATGCTTTTCCCACTTACTCATTTTGTGATTGTTTTCCCTATGTGAATGATTAAATAAAGCCAGCAGTATTTCAGAGCAAATAATAGGACAAACTTTAACATCTAAAGCTCATAACAAGTTACCTCAGATCCCATCTGTTTCCTGGGAGAATGTAGGTCAGCTCTTCCAGATGAGCTCAGCTCAGCACAGAATCTCACTTCAGGACGTCCCCAGTTTATCCAGAAGGAATAAACAACACCAACCAGTTGACAGCCCATGCAATGATAGAAACGTTCAGTCTGTTTGCTGCTATTGTGGTTATCTGGCATCTATCAATAAGATGCATCTCTGTATGACATACATATCTTACCCATATAGAAGAAAATATACTAAATTCTCTGGGCTGGTGATAATCTACAGATAATCTGCAATTAGGCTTTTATTTTTTCCCATTCAGAAAACAGCAGTCAGAAAGAATGGACCTTCTCTTAGGGAAGCTGGGCTTCCTGCAGCAAAACTTAGACATAAATTCTCTTACATCCATAGATCGAGAGGCAGCTGGATAGAGAGCTGTCTGACAAGTTGTATCAGGGGCCCTATTCCATTCTGTGGTCCTTGTTGACATACTCCTGGAATTTGAGGAAACCTGAAGCACAGGCTGGCTGAGACAGGCTGGGCACAGACCCAAGGGCAGATCTCCATCCCTTGAGGAAAGATGCAAATGCACCTCTCTGCAAGGTATCTACACAAGTTAGAGGATCCACAGGAAATGCAGAAGAGATCCACTCAGTAAAGAAAACTTCTCTGTGCTTTCAAGAAAATAATTCTGCTTGTCCAGGAGATGCCTAAGTGTAGAAACCATTTCATTGACCCCAGGAGACACATATATATAAGTCCAACCATCTTCAAGATCAATCAACCTAACTCCATATAGCCATGAATCTTTCCTCCAAGCAGCCCAGGATCTCCGTGCTGGTCGTTTTTTAAAGCTGATCGTTTTTTATTTTTTTTCCTCAATATCAGCCAAGCACTCCCACATAGATGCCTTCTGTGCCTCTTAATCTGCCCACATTTTCTACCCCAGTTAAGGTTGTGAACTAGACAACTCATTGCATCTGCAGCACTTTCTTTTTAGAAGTACATGATGCTTCCTGCTTTTGAAGCCTCTTTAGTAATAACCTTTTATCTGGGACTCCAATGTGGTTCCAAAGAAAGAGAAGAAACATCCCCTTCTTAAGCCACGTGCTGTCTGTGAATTAATGGTTCATATTTCTTTGTGTAGCAGGTTACTGTCCTTGTGACAACAGCTGCATATGCAGAGAGAACATCAGGCTATAGAAGCTGATCCATCTTACAGCAAGTTTGCAAAGCAATGTTTCAGATGCAACATTACTGAGCTTTTCCCTTCCCACTTCCCTTCAACATATATTATTGAGGTGTATTCAGCTCTGTTAGACAACATTGTTACTTGCATATCAGAAAGCTAGCCATATATTTTCAGTAGTTGCAAGGTACTCTCCCTGAAACTTGAGGGAACAAGTTGCAAGCAAAACAAGACTGTTTCTACTGTTGACATTTACAAGGCATTTTTGCTTGGACCTAGTTTCTTTTTAGAAAACCCTTTAAAGAAGATTTTGAACAAAAGCAGTTTCAGTCCTTTTCCCTTACAGTTTTTCTGAATTATTCAATTTTATTGGAAGTCTTAAAAAAATAATAAAACACTTTCACATTTCCAGAGTGACTGGTATTGCCACTATGTCCTTCATGTTTTTATATAACTTTAAGTGGGTCTTCTCTCCCTTTACCCTCTTCTTTCTCCAAGAAACTGATTCCCTCTTAAACCAAGATCCATCTCAAGATCCTCTTCGCCTTCTGAAGCCAATGGTTGTTTCCCCATCCATATTCCATGTCTGGAAGAGAGAAAGGAGAACACCACCAGCTCATTAATGTCTTCCTCTGGAAATGTAAAGCAAAGAACATCACACAGCTGATTCTTGGCAGGGTTCAGAAAAATTTTCACTGCAGAAAAGCTAATGATACACACTTTTGCTTGCAGAGGCTTTTTAAAGAAATATTTTTCAACCCTTCTCAGTATTTTTCTTTCACTTGTTATATCTCTTTGTGGAGTTTCTGCCTATTTAGTCAGGAAACAAATGGGTGATTTCAAAAACAACAATTTATCTTAAAGCAGAGAAATGTTGGCTATGTCCCTTCTACAACCACTGAGTATTGTGAAGAATCTGGGGGATTCTGTTTTTTTTTTTTTTTTTTTTTTTCTTCAAAGAGGCAAGTGCCTTGGAGTAAGCATCTCAGCAGAGTACTTTCAAAGAAGGGATGTAATGATCTATAGTTTTCCCATCGTGCCATGACCTGTCTTCAAGTCACCTCACAGTGTTTGGCTGGCTTAGACTGGGGAGTTCATTCAACAATTACACTGGGCCTTGTGAGGCTTCCCAGTTGCAATGTGGAAACTTAAGCAGGCAGAGAAGGAAATCAAGAATGCGATATTTTCATTCATGGCTGAAGGATAGCCTGCACCGGGCTATAGGAAAAGTTTTATCATGGTCAGATTTAATCCAAACCATTCTGTGGAGTTGCAATAATAAATTTTCTAGTTTCCAGGTAATATATTTTAACTACAGCATGATGCCAGTGATAGATTTCTTTTTTTATATACTCTAAGGCCCTTTATAGCTTTTCCAGTTCAGGGTAGATTTAAGATGTTGACAAGTGTCTTCAGAGACAATAAGGATTTTCGATTTCATCCCTCAACGCTGCTGCTGAATAAGGCAGTGCTACTTCAGTAAGGATTTCAGCAGAAGCAAGCAGGGAATTTTGTTTGTCTTACGTTGACTGTTGTGGAACTCTCACTTATTGTTTTGCAGACCAACAAGGGGGATGAGCTATCAAATCGCATCCAGAATACCCTGGGCAACTATGATGAAATGAAAGACTTGTTAACTGACCGATCAAACCAGAGCCACCTTGTTGGGGTTCCCAAACCTGGGGTTCCTCAGGCATCTCTCCCCAAGCCCGATGAACATCTTATTGCAGACTCAAGACCGCCACCTCTTCCCTCTATTTCCAGCACTTCTTCTTCCACACCAGCAGCTCTACCCACGCAGCAGAGCAAAAGCACCACAATGGGTTGGCAGAAGGCTGGGCACAATGCCACTTCAGAGGGCCAGCAGAGAGCCAGCAAACATGGGCACCACTCACTGGAGTCACACAAGGGCGACTTCAAACTGGCGAACCAAAAATCCAGTCTGGAGAAACTAAAACGCTATGCATCTAGTCCCACTTCCTCTTCTTCCTCCTCCAACGCTGCTCAGCAAAGCTCACTGAGGGCCACACTAGGTGACAACGCCAACAGAGTGCCACAGCCTGCGAAGCTAAGTTGTAACACAGAAGGAGGAGCTCAAGCGCAAGAGAGGCCCTCAAAGCACGGCGGCGGGCACTGTGTCCAAAACTTCCCACCATCTCTTGCTTCGAAGCCCAGCCTGGTTCAGCAGAAACCAACAGCCTATGTAAGGCCGATGGATGGTCAAGATCAGGCCCCTGATGAGTCTCCAAAGCTGAAGTTACCAGCAGAGACAACCAAGTCATACAGGGGAGTGCCTTCTAACAAGCCTGATTCGGCCAGGACCAAGTCAAAGATAGCAAAGTTCAGCATTCCTAAGCAAGAAGAGGTATGTGTTTTGGTGCTTTTTATGACATCCCATCTTGAATAGGTGGATGAATGGAAGCTTAGAACTGCAAGCTTCATCTGTCTCTTCACACATTTTTAAAGTCTTAGTTTGCATGTTTAAATTTTCTCTTACTCTTCTGACATTGACGTACTATATTGCAAATAGCAGCCTCACAGTAATGTAAAGATATCTCAAAAACAAAATGCTCACTGTCTTTAGGATTGTAACACCTCCTACGGTGGCACTTTCTAATAGTACACATTCACTGACTTCTTTTTTCTGAATGTCCATATATAAAGTCTGGATATTTTTAATATTTCTTTTTGCTGGGCTTGTGTGTTACGTTGAACTGTTCATATTTAGTTTACTTTTTTTTCTCTTTGGCAAAGATTAAATGAAGTGGTTGTGATAAGAAATAGTTTTGCTATCCTCAGTGACATCAAAGTAGTTTTACAATCTAAATAAACTACATAACAATATGAGATCTACAGAATAGATGAAAATGTAACCAATAGATGAAAATGTAACCATGAGACTCTCCTTTTAGTTCCTTGTATCTGTTTCTGTTTCAAACAGATTTCTAAGAAGACTGGGATTTTCTTCCTAAAGAACCACAATCTGTAGAAAACCAGTCTTGCTACAAAGATTAGAACATGTCTAAAAAACCTTCTACACAATATTTCTGTTATCAGCAGTAGATTATGATGGTAACTGCTTGGAATTATTTTACGTTCATTTATTTCATATTCCATTGACTTCAATAGGACACCATATTTATTGCTTGTAGAATCTGTGATTTTCTGGTTTTCAGTTTTTTGAATGGGGAGGAAATGGTTGGTTTTGGCAGAATGAAGGATGATTTCTTTTGGGGAAATGTATTGAGAGCCTTGTAAGTCAGTACAAAGATGGTCACATCCTCTTTTGTGAACTGATAGAGCTACCATGACTTAAACAATTTATAGTATTTATTGGAGTAAATGATTCTATTTGACTGAATCACTGGGAGAGTCTCAGAGCAGAGATACTGATTTACTCTTATTTGACAGCTGTGCGTGTCTTGAGTTGTTTTTAGTTTTAATATTTCTGTTTCTGGCGTTGTTAAAGGAGAGGAAAACTCTCATTTTCAGTGAAGTTCTCTGGCCTTTTAACGCCTGTTTTTCAGAAATGGAGTTGACTGTTGTATTCCCCCTTCAGTTTGGTTTAGGAAGTTTCTCTGGAAGCAATTACTTCTCTCAGCTCCTGTAGGCATTATACCTATGTGGGTTTTTTTTCCCCTCTAAGTTTAAGTTCAGTCAGTTCCAAACAACTCTGAAGTGATGTATTATTCCTGAAAAGTGGTTGTTTTTAGGCTCTTAAGCAAATTTGATAAGCAAATTTAGCATTTATAGGTTGCTGTAATTGTGCAGATAGATCAGGTAATGGCATATACTAATATCCATTTAGCTATTATTTCCTCCTTCAGACTTGTGCTTCTATCTGAAAGTGAGAAGTATTGTTAGAATTAAAGAAGCCTGTGGCAATTGTCTGAATCTTTCAAATTTCCCTCTTTACATGTATGCAATACCCTAGGGACCAGTTTGGAAAGCGGTTTTGATAGGCAATCATTTGCTTGTCTGAAATTCAAGATTTACCATTTGCATTCCAGAGTTGCCTACCTCAGTAGGAATGAAAGCTTTCACTTGTTGTATATGATCCATAATGATGCATAAGGATAAATTATACTGCAGTTTCTAGACATATAGACATATTTGACATTGCTTTAAACTAACTTGCTTAGATACTGATGGCAATGTAGGGTATGGTAGGAGAGCATGGACTACAGGGTAGCTACTAAGTGTTCACCAATTTCTCACAGATCTTGTGGAATGCAATATTTTTGAAACAGTATTTGATAACATAATATAAAAAAATAGCTGAAGTTGAAGGAGGTAGACAAAAATGAGGTTAGGGGATCATAAATATGACAGACGTATTGTTCAGAAGAAAATAGTAGATACTATGGGTGGTGTTGGAATTTGAATCTTGAGCTAGTGAAAGACAATGATTAGATTTCATATTTAAGGGCTGAAAGTCCTGGTGATAAAAGTGTCCATCTTTTTTTTTTTTTTTTTCCTTTTTTTTTTTCTTTCCTTTATCCTGACATTTTCTTTGTTCTAACATTTTCCATCCCAAGTGACATAAGATGAAATTGGTAACCCACTGTTATTGCTACAGGGAGAAGTATTGACCAAGACTGAAATGTTTTTGTTGCCTAATCCACCCTCCCTTTAATTTTCAATCATGTTTCTTTTTGTTTCAAAACATTTTTCCATTCTTGTTATTTTTTATCATACATCTCCTAATACCATTTTGTAAGAATTTCCATGTTGTTATTTTTTATTTTATTTTATTTTCTGCTTTCAAACTCATAAAATTTCTTCTCTACATCAAATGGCCACTGTTCCTCATTAGGGGCAGAAGTTTTAAGCTGCTCTCAGCACAAAAGCTGTCACAGTTTTGTAAACCTGTGCAGGCAAGAATAAGTTTCTCTTGTTCAGGATGGGGCTAAACGTGATGGCCAGAAAAGACCATGTATCCCTAGTGGCCATGGCATGGACAGAAGAGAAGAGATGTAATATAGGACGGTCATGAAGGGAAACAGGCTGACAAACAGGCTAAGACAGTGTCTGGAAAGCTATATGGAAATGGAAATGAGTGGCAGAAATCTGCCTGAGGGCAGCCAGGAGAATATGGGAAGAAAGGGAGGGGCAAAGAACATGGGGATGGGACATAGTGGAAAGAAACTCGATATATGCTAAAATAAAAGGTATATGTCTGAAATAGTAAGGCACTTACTGCACTCTGGGAGCTTAGTGTAGGCAACAACAAAGTCTTCAAAGGAGTCAGAGAATGACCAAATGATTGAAGTTGGAACTGACTTCTTGAGATTCACTAGGCCAATCTCGCTGCTAAAACAGTCAGCTAGAGCAGGCTGCCTGTCACCATGTCCAGTTGGGTTTTGAACATCTTCACAGATGGAAACCCCAAAACTTCTCTGGGCAACTTGTGCCAGTGTTTGATTGCCCTCACAGGAAACAAGTATATTCCTGTGTTCAGATGGAATTTCATGTCTTTTAGTTCATGCCCATTGCATCTTGCCCTGTCAGTGGCCACTACTAAGAGTCCTGCTCCCTCTCCTCTGTTGCCTCCCATCAGACGTGTTTATATTGTTGAGTTGCCCCAGCCCCTTGAGCCTTCTCTTCTCTGGGTTGAACAGTTCCAACTCTCTCAGCCTTCCCTTTACTGAAAGATGCTCCACTCCTGTAATCATCTTTGTGGCACTACACTGGACTCACTCCAGTAGGTTCATATCTTTCATGGACTGGGGAGCTCAGAACTGGCCCCAGCACTTCAGATGTGGCCTCCATGTCTTCCTCTGTTCATCTAGTCAGACCCCAGCCTGTACTAGTGCATGGGGTTATTCCCCCCCTATATTCAGAATTTTACATTTCTTCATTTTGAACTTCATGAAGTTCCTGTTAGACCATTTCTCCATCCTGTTGAGGTTCCTCTGGATGGCAGCATGACCCCTGCAACTAATTTTGGATTGTCTGGATGGCAGAATGATGCCAGAAACCACTTTTCCCCATTTTATATTACCTGCAAACTTGCTGAAGGTATGCTCTGCCCCATCATCCAGGCCATTAATGAAGATGTTAAACAGTGTTGGTCACAGTATTGACTGTGTGGACACACCATTATGAACTCATCTTCAGCAGGACTTCGTGCCACTTGTCACAACCTTTTGGGCCATTTAGAGTCCTAGCTCTCTGTCTACCAGCCTAGTTTTGTCTGACCAAGTAGAGAGTTGAATGTTAAGAAATAACCATTTTCTCAACTCCTTCAGGTTAGATTTTCTTCTAAAGGGCAGATGTAGTGATAATCACTTTGGTTTTATTTTGAACATCATATGGCTACAGGCAGTTCCAGATTCCACAGACAGAGAAAACAAGGAAACAAGAATATATTGTTATAAATCTCTGATTTGCAAGTCCCCTTTCAAAGGCACTCACACATTTCCATGCACTTGTATCTAGCTTATGGTGCTTTCCAGAATCTATCAGTATATCTAATAGTTATGCACTTTCATTTGTGTTTATCAGTTTGAAGGAACGATCACTGGAAAAATAAACACAAAATGAAGCAAAATTAAACCTCATATAAGAACTGAAGAATAAGAAGCAATGTCACACAACATGTGTGAGTTTTCAGCAGGATACAAAATTGTCTTCTGTACATCCCTTGAGGTTTTCAGAGAAACAGGGCACAAAGTTGGCTGCAATACAATTATTATTCACTAGAAATAAATGCACTTGGATACAAATTAGACCATTACTTTTCAAATACATGAAAAGGGTTGATTTTTAATGTAGTTCAATACCTCATTTAATATTTTTAATCAGTTTTGGAAAGCCTTCAATATCTTGACACAGACTAAAGCTTATAATTTTTTTTTAATTGTTTTAATGAGAGTAACTTGGATAGACCTGTGTGTAGAAAGGTATCAGTTACTCCTTTGGGAATTTAATCTTTAGGAACCAGGTTCATCAGTGTTAATTAGAATCCATACCCAACCTCCCTGTCCTTCCAAAATTATCATATTGCTCTGTATAAATGATAGCTTGTCATCTCAAGTACTGATACTTCACATTTTGAACTACTTAGGAATTGTATTGCTGAAAGTAAAAACCCACTGTACTGAACAGACGGGAAGAGAAATGTATAAAGGAAAGGAAACAGGAAAAGCATGTGCCTTTTATTTCTACAATTTTGTTACAAGTGAGACAATAAGAAAAAACTAAGATGGTAAATCATGTTCTTTACATTTGAGCTCTGGTTTTGAATTTCATCTTGTGGGCTGCATGCTGATTTTTATTATTACATTGAAGAAGCCTTATCTACTCTCCTTTGCTTACTTCTGTAAGGGTTATGGAGTAAGAAAATCGAGGTTGTATTAAAAAATGACTAGTGGTCTAATGGTAAAAAGGATAGATTTTGTTCTGTTAAATTTGAGAACATGTTTATGTGAAATGTAGATAAGGTCATCATGAGGACGTGTACTTATTTCACTTCATGGAGTACTTACACAACTTCTTCTGAAGCAGAAGTAATGCAACATAGATTAAACTTTGAATCTTTTTTTTTTTTTTTCCTTTTTTTCTTTTTCATTTTTGCCCTGGCCTTACTCAGGCAAATTCCTATTTGCCTGGATAAGATACTCTCTGCAGTCTTTCTCGTTTGAGTGGCTATATATAGCTATCAGCATCTGGCATACACAGTAGCAAGTGTTCTTTAAATCTGCAATTTTTTTTTTCCTATCAGTTCTTTCCCCATGTATTAACGGAAACCCAAAACCAACCAAACAAAAAAATCCATCTCTTTTCTTTCCCCTTATCCCCTCTGAAAAAAATAATCCCAACAATAGACTTAATATCATCAATTTGTTCAAAATTGCATTCTTTTAAGGAGAGATTCGTTGCATAGCATGGACAATAAGTAGGTCCATGCTTAAAATTGAAAGTGGAAGTTCCCATGTGAAAACACAAGTGCATCTCCACCTTATTTGACTACACAAGTTCCAGTGTAGATTAAACAGGGAAGGTGGTCCTGATCGGCACATGCTTCCTCTGGAAATAGCATGTATCTGGACCTACTGGGAATCAGTGTCAAGGAAAAGGGTTTAGGGGAGATCTGACTAAGTGCCTTTCCTCAAAGGCATGGTGCAGTCTTCCCCCTGCTGTGACAGAGCCTGTTGGGCTGCTGCAGGAGGAGGATCCAAGCAGGAGTTGAATCCAGACTTATTTTTTTTTTCTCTGATTCCTGGGGTGTATGATTCTGACCCAGAAAGGCAAAAGTGAAAGCAGAGGGGCAGTTAAAGATGCTTTTAGATAAAAAAAATAAAAATAAAAAATGAAGAAATGAGTTGAATTTATTAGCAAAAAAACGTCCAGAAATCCTCTGGCACTATTCTAGTAGACATAGGTGCATTCTAGTCTGGAGATACAGGCACAGAATTAAGAGTGTTGATACTCCTCTACCATTTATCAACTTTATTGAAGAATTGCAGTGCTTGAGAATCGAGTTAGCAATCACAGCACTCGAGTACTGTAAGTATGAGCCAGTTGTAGATGTTTTCTTTCCCAGATGTTCATGGGAAAGAGTTAGCAAGCTGCATTTACAAGAAGACACAGCTCAATTCATCCCTGTAATGTTACCGCTGACCTTCCCCACAAATAAAGGATGTTTTCCCACGTTAGACAGGAAGAACTGGACAACAAGAGCAGTGTGGTGCAAAGATCCCTGCTAGTCGTAGGTTATTCAAGACCTTCTAGTGAGTCCGTGGGAGGGCTGTGCATAACTGCCCATTTTTGTGTAAGAGAGTTCAACAGACTAGGACTGGAGGGAAAGAATGTATTAAATAGACAGAGCAGTGTTTGAAACTGTTAATAAAAACAGTGGAGACCACAATGTGCAAAGATGGATTTTCCACATAGATTTCAAATTATGATACAAGCCTCTCCCTTTCTAGCAATCTGTAGTAATGAAGGCACACAGTAACTGTGTGTGCAGGCAATTTTGCGGAACGCATCAGGCTTAATTTTTCTAGTTATTCTTGCATTGTCGTTGTTGTAGAAATAAAATGCTGTTTAAATACCTTTACTTGTCTGCTAGAGCTCTCTAGTTTTACTGTTTCCAACAGGGAAAGAGTTTCATTTCCCTTTTGAATTATTATTATTATTATTGTTTTAAATCTGGGAAAGCACTAGCTAAACTTATCTATAGGTTTGAAAATAACGAATTGTTTTACTTAAACCTAAAGTTTTCTGTATGCATTGCTTTCCATATGGTGTGTGCTATGCATTTGTTGCTATGGTGAATCTCTTGTTGTCCCTCATTGTTTTTAACTGGTAGGATGACTATCATCAGAGAAAAATCTCCTGAAACTGGATATAAACTTACATTTGTCAAGGGAATCCCTTAATGTACACACCTGCCTTTTCATGAGTTTTTCCCAAGATTGTTTTTTTTTCCTAATTATTGAAAAAAATATTCTGTGCAGCTCATTGGGGTCCCTTATAAATGAGATCCTCCCTTCAATAAAACTGGTCTTCCCGTCTTTCAAAAGATAAACAAGTAACTGCTTTTCTAGAGTTCAGTAAATGTAATAATATGGTTCACTGTGATAAAAGTGTGTTCCTCTTGCTTTTATTATTATTATTTTTTTCAATGAGACAGGATGGTTTGGTTTATGAATCAGATCTGGAGTTGATACAAAAGTGCACGCATAAATTTGACCACAACCCTGTATAATTGCTTCTTCAGTTCCTTTTGGTAAGTAGTAAAGATATTGATGAAGGAAATAAGATTTCTAGGAGTACAAAAACATTTTTTAATTGCACATTTTGTCTGATTTTTCTAAATCCATCAGTAGTACTTATGATGATGGTAACGGGATGTAATTAAAAATCCTGCCAGAAACAGGTGGCACTGCTATCACTTTTCCACCTTTGGCCCCATTAGCATGGATTGCTCTGAATCTGTGACAGTGTTCAGCAGTTGGAGAAACCCTTCCTTTTCTGGGTGTGCTGCAGAGGCTGTGCACTATGGCATGGCACTCCTGCAAGCACAAGACACTCTCCTCAGCTCCCAGTTTCAGATCAGCATCTCCTCTCCACCTGCTTGGTGGCTTCTCAACAAAAGAGTGCTTAGAGAGGGCAGGGTATGTGCGGAGAGCGAGGGGGGATTTCAGATTACCAATGAAGTATTTAGACACTGCTTCTCAGACCTCACATTGTACGACACTAGAGCACTGTGTCGGTGTGCAGTCAGGTGTGGAGTCCAAGCCTGCATTGCTCCTGCAGGGACTCACATTCCCCTTTCCAGTAACTATAATGAGGTGAAGCACTCCTGTCTGCTCTTTGTATTCACAGCAATCTATAAGGTATCACAAAGGATTTAAAGGTAGTTAAATGTCTTTTTGTTGTTGTTTGACCAGTTTATGCAGAGTGTTTTATTTTATTTATTTTTAAAGAAAATACAAGAAAAAAGATTTTATGGATTTGTTCTGTAGTTTCCCCCGTCTTTCATAAATTAGAGTGGCATGAAACTACCATCATTGTACATGCACACTGGGGTCAGTTATGACTGATGAGTAGGAGAACCAAATGAAAATACAAAGAGCTTCACAGATCACTGTTAATTCCAGCTAAATAAATAACGTGTATGTGCCACTTGATATGTAAGGTTAAAAAGGTCAGACCTCCAGTAATTGTTGTAAATGCACCCAGCCAGGCCAGAAGCAGTTAAATTCTTTATTGTTGGTCACATACTCTCTTACAGTAAATGAAGACAAATATACCCTTAAATATCTGCATGTAACATACTTTATTCACCCTGCACGTCGTAAAGTTGTCATTTCCGTAGCACTTCTGAATAGGGAAGATCTATCCCTGTGGTACCACAAAATAGCTTCCTAGAAAAGTAATTAACAGAAGGCTGTTTTTTGGTTTGGTGTTTTTTTTTTTTTTTTTTTTTTTTTTTCTCAAGTTAAGAAAAGATAAATAACATAGACGTCTGATTTCCTGTCACTCTTGCTTAACTTTGTATGAAAATGGATAGCTTCCAAATTAAAGCAGGCACCGGCCTGTCTGGAGAAAAATGCATCTCCAAAGAAATGTGTACATTACATATTCATGTAGTTCCAAATCTCTTAATTGTATTTTATGTATAACAATCTCATGTACTGAAATATGGTACCCTTATTATTTCTTGAGTTAAAACCAGCATGCCAGAGAGGCTGAGCTTGCTTTGTACATGGTTTAGGATAAGAATTTCCTTTCCCAAATTCCCTCACGTATACCCTACTCTCTTCCCTCTCTACCACCAAGTTTCTCTAAGATATGGAGGCCCAGTGTGAGGTGGCTTGACACCACATTTTATTCAGAAGATAAATACACAAAGAACATTCAAGACAGTGAGCCACAGGGTTGAGAATACATAGACCCAGCATTTTATCTCAGAACCAAAAATTGATATGTATACTCCTCTATTTACTGCAAATGGCTGTAATGGAAGCTTGTTTAGGTACAAAGAGAGGAAAAACAAGAGCATTTCTTGTTAACTCTTATCATTGTGTCCTAATACCTGTTTAAGGAGTGATGGGATTTGAAATGTTCTCTTTGCTTTATAACCCTTTTGAAATGATGTTGAAGATGATTTATTTTTTCTTGCATATGCTAGAGATTATTAGCATTCACACACCGACAGCATAATCTGTTGTTAATCAAATTTGGCATTTGTTTAAAGCTCATTGTACAAGTGCATCCAAATACAGAGGCAGGAACTATGTGACTATTTACGTGACTACTGCAACTCCTAGACCTTAAGTAGAAGACAGCTAGAAGATTATTGATTACAAACACAGTCAAAAGCAATTTTATATAGAGTGGCCATGGTTTGGCAGTTAGGCATTATTTTAAGAAACCTTCTTCAGTTTAATTACAATTTCAGGGACATCTGATACAAAGAAACTTATTAGCTGGTTAATTGCTGATCTCTTGGAAGTACCAGTCTGGAGCTGAAATATGCAAAGGGCATGGAAAGGAGAACTACATGTAAGAGCAATGTGAGATGAACGGTTTGAAAAACACCATAAGAGGATAAAGAAGGTCTTTCTTGGACCAAATCACAAATGTTTAGCAGGCAGGGAAAGTAAAGCATATACAGAATGAAAGGATACAAGAAAGATGTAGGCCCCATAAGAGTGTGTGTGTGTGGGGGGGGGGGGGGGGTCGGTCTGAGAAGAGAAGAATTATGTCAGAGCCTGAAGAGGAAAAAATGAAGTTATGCTTTGAGAAACCCACTGAAATTGCTGCTGGTATTTCAGCCATAATTTATGATAAAGTCCACGTGCAAGATCTTTCACTATCTTAGAGATGGCTGGGAAGGCCTAAAAACTATTTATTTGTTTGTTTGTTTATTGTTGCTGTGTGTTTTTTCTTGTACCTGTGAAGAGCATGCACCATCACTTGTTCTGTAACCACACCATCTCTTTAGTGGTTGTTCCCCCCCCTCCCCCCCATTTTTTTTTCCCCACTCAGAAGGTTTATAGCTTCTTATAATAATATCCTGTTACATTCTCATCAATAAACCAAAAACGATGCATCTTTTACTACTGCAATCTCATTTGGGAGTTTCAAAGCCCTTCATAAGCATTAACAGCAACTCTGACAAGAACATACTAAATTCATTTGCAGAGGAGTCAGCTGAGGTGCAGGTGGGTGGGGACACCTTCGCGGATGGCACCCGTGCCACCCCGAGTCAGTATCAAAGAGGAGAATAGAAATGGATAGACTGAACTCCTGGCTCTGCCCTTGGATGTCTGCAACACAACTCCCTGTGTAACAGCATAACATATAAAACTGTTCCATAACTTCTGCAATGGAAAAGAAACTTATGCAAAAGCATAAGCAAGGGCTGCTTGCTGAAGTCTGAGTTAATGTTGCTTGCTGTATTTCTTCCTACCATTTAGGTCACTTGAGGCAGAGACAGTTCCTGAGTGATTATGTCACTTATGGTTTACCACTTCCATTTGAGTTATTCACTGATCATGCTCCACTTGAAATTAATAGGACTTTTGCCATTGAATTCAGCAGTAGCAAGATCAGGGTTTGACAGGGATGAATATTTCTTTTCTACGTTGTATGAACTTCCTGTGGTCAAGAAGATATTGCTTGAGGGAAGACAGCCCTTTTTTATTCAGTCTCTGTTTTGGTTCAGAAACAGAGATGCAATACTTGTGGCTGTTTTTGACATCATTATTACTTTGAAGAAATTCAGCAATAGTATTGCAGAATAATGGTCGGTGGCAGAGGGTGGTATTTGAATTCATAAATGCTATACTGCATTAATCTATTAGCTTCAGGACATACCTTTAGAGCATCAAAGGAGCTTCTTGACCAGTCCAAGGTGCTTGACTCATTTTTCCTCTCTGGTAATTAAAGTTTCTAGCATCCTGTTCAGAATCAGTTTCTTCACCATCTCTTAAGTGAATAAATCTAGGTGAGTGATTTCATGACAGTTGCACATTAGGAGTTATGGCATATCCCTGCACATAACTTACAGAACTATCTCAATACACGGAGAAGAGACCATAAAACATGCTGAATGGGGATTTCTCAGATATGCTAATTGCTGCTATATAAAGAGCACGGGATGAAGAGCTGACACAGAGGAAGTTCAACTAGAAAGCACCTGCCACAAATCTTTGAAGGTTCACGGACGAGCAAATCCTGCTGCTGCTCTTCACCGCAGAGCTCTGCGTGGTGATGACTTTGTATATGCAGGGAGCGAGCTCCAACACAGAGGGTCAGGGCAGCAGGAAGGCATGGGCTGAAACATGGCTCTGCCACCTCTGGGAGCTGCTGCTGCCATCGGGGTGACAGAAGGGCTGTCAGCTTTGCCAGCACCCCACATGAGAGCAGATCCCACCCTCTGACTCTTCACTGCCTGGATGTGGTACCCAGGCCTGTCCCAAAACCACACCAAACACAGCCCTGATGTATTTTTCTTGAAATACTCTGGATCACATTTACTGTTCCCGTCTGTCCATGAGTTTGGTTTATTGCTGCTTTTGTTAGATCAGACTTCTGTGTATTTACAGCACGGGCTGTTCTAGCTGATAGACTTCCACTACCTATTCCGTGAAGCTTAGGTTTTTGGGGTCAGACTCTTTCCAGTGGTGCCCAGCAACAGGCCAAGAGGCAATGGGCACAAACTGAAGTACAGGAAGTTCCTGCTGAATATGAGAAAACACTTTGTTACTCTGTGAGTGACAGAGCTCTGGAACAGGTTGCCCAGAGAGGCTGTGGGGACTCCTTCTCTGGAGTTATTCAAAACCCACCTGGACGCCGTCCTGCGCAAGGTGATCATGGTGACCCTGCTTGACAAGGTCATCTTGGGCCAGATGATCTCCAGCAGTCCCTTCCAACATCAACCCAACAACCATTCTGTGATTCTGTGATTTGCTGACAGGAAGGCGCTGTATGCATCAGTGATCCTCTTATTTATTTATTTATTTATTTATTTATTCTCAAAATTTGCACTGAATAGGCATCTATGCTCAACTGTGAAAATGAGCTTGAGATTTCTAAATGACTGCAAAAGAATTTGCAATGTAGAGGGGAACACGCAGTTCAGCAAACATGCTGTAATCACTCGAGAGTTACACTGTTCACTGGCTATAGATAGGCATTGGAGTGGAGTGGGGTTGGATCACTGAGCTCATTTTAAGTAGGCCATTAAACATCACCACTAATACTGATTTTTAGCCATTGCACTTGAACCGTTCGCCTTAGGTTGACCTGGCAGACAGAAATCATAAGTGCTGTGCCCCAGCAGCTGACGGCTGCTCGGCTGCTCCTACTGATACTGCGACGTATTGTTTTTATACAAGATTCCTGTATTATCAGTAAGATACTTGTCCTCCTAAATGTAATAATTAATGTGGAAAGATGAATCCAAATACTCATTATTCAATGATTTTAACTTAGAATTCCTTTTTTTTTTTTTTTTTTTTTTTAAATAAATCAACTAGGCAAACCAAACAGTATAGAAATGAAGTGTGCCTTTGCAAGCCCTGTGGGAAATTCAGCTAATGAACTGAAAAGGATCAGTTTCTAGACAGGCGAGGAAGTCTGCTTAATTTAAATAAATACATTCAACTATTTGCCTCCTTATTTTAAAATCATGGTTTTGGGCATGATCCCATAATATGAAGAAAGTAACTTGAGTGCAGCCTATGCGGTCTGAAACACCAAGCAAAATACAATTAACTTTAAAATGGCAAATTGTAATGCTATTAAAAGAAAATCTTCTGCCTTCCGGGTGTGACTATCTTTTAAATGTGATGATGTCACCCCGTGAGCCGTTAAACCGTTATCAATGAGCAGGCTGTGCATTTTCTAATGATTACTGCGGAGCTGAAAAAGACTCTGTAATGTTCCTCCAGTTTGTTCATCATTTTTGTTTGATAATTGTCCTAAAAATCAATGACAGCTTCTGAGTACAGAAATTTGATTGAACCAAGTATAAATATAGGCAGCAATTTAGGCTGCTCTTACTCAATAGGAAAATGTCTTTGGATAATAAGTGGATTCCTATCTAAATTCATGAGTTCTTTTATGACATTTTGGGTTAAGCCTGAAATAGATTAATCTTTTTCTGATAAAGTTGCATAAGCTGTGATTTCTCCGGTGACCACATTTAATTGGATATTAAATAAAGTGCTTATCTTTACACCAACAGGTTTTATGGGCTGGATTTTTTTTCTGAACTGTATTTCACAGATTAAGTAACAAGTAGTAGGCGCACACACACACACAAAAATGTTGATTAAACCGTGATATGCTTAGGTTAAAAATTTGACTGTGTTGGAGTAGATAGGCTTTTGAGGTACATGACTGCAATTGAGGGTTAAGTGCAAAGGGCAGAGGGAAACTGAAGATGGATGCTAAGCATGGTGAGGTCTTCTTCCTTTCCCAAGGATTCTCCTGCAAGCATACAGTGGGATGGTTTTCCATTGGATTCAGCAAGAAGCTTCAATTCCTTATAATGTTTTTGAAAATCTTGAGGTCAGGATTCATTATGCGGGGTGCTGTACAAGCACACAGTGAGGCATACCCTGTGATTGAGTATATCAGCCCTGGAAAGGCACGGAAAGGTTAACAGAAACCTGGAAATTAAATTAACCTATCACACCTGGAGGAAGGAGATAGGGACCATGTGAAGAGAAGTACCCAAATGGAAAACATAGATGGCATTTGGGAGGGGGAAGACTTAATAGGGTGAGCAAAGACCACACTTGGAGGAAGAGTGAGAACAAGAGAAGAGGGAGAAGGTGAAATCACAGGCCAGTTGGTGCTTTGGTGCTTCGCTCACTAGAGAAGGAGGTACAAGAGAATGGCTCCGTGGCTCCGGTGCTACAGAAGATAGCCAGGACTCACTGTGTTCCCTTTACTGATAACGTAGGGCACTCTGGAACTGTGAGGACACTTCTGTCCCAGGAAAGGGCAGGGTGTTGGAGGAATCCATCTGGGTGCACTTGTGAGATCAGTGGAAAGAAACAGAGCAGCCGTGCAGAGTGAGACAGGAACCACCAGTGTGAGCTGGAGGCATTGCACAGGGAGGAAATAAATGAAGACATTTGTGTTGAGTAAGCTGTGCTGAACCAAATGATGTGGAGCTCACACTAATTGCCTTTTTTTTTTTCCCCACTGGCATGACACACTGTGAACGTGAGAACAAACTGATTCCTCCCTATGTAATCAAGCCTACTTTTGGCTTTCTGGGCATGGAGCTGGCAGCCATGTAATAGCATTTTGTTGGTTTCATTTTCCACCTATATGGGACAAGAGAATTGCTGTGGTGCTCTGCAACCTGCTCAGGAACTTGGACAACCTTTTCCTGGTGGAGTTATTCTGACTTTGGCAAGCTGGAAGAGGTGTGGCATATTTTTTTCTTTTTTTCACTAAATAAAATTTACCCATTTCACAAAGCGTGCAATTGCTCCAGACTTAATGTCAGGCTTTGAAATTTTAATTGCTCACTGAAGGGAGCTCGCTCCCTGTGGCGAGCTGGAGGAGGCTGGCAGGGCTACAGGTGCCACCGCCGTGCCGGCTGCGGTGACTCCTGGCGGCTGGCGTCAGTTGGCTGAGGTTCAAGGCACAAGGTGTTAAAAATCCCACGTGCATTACTGAAAGATAAAAATAGAAAGCAGTTCCACAGAGTAATGGGGACAAGCATAATGGCCTTGTACTAATTTCAGTCTAGGGTCACTGGGCCCTCTCTTTTTTGCATAGTTGGGATAGCTGTGTCCAGATGATAAAGATGTTGACAATTATCATCTCAATCCTCCAGAGACCACACAAAGCTACGTCTTTTTTTTTTTTCTTTTATTTTCTTTTCCTTTTATTTTTTCCTTTTTGTTTGTTTGTTTTTCTTTTATTTCTAGTTTGTCATGACTTTTGACATTGGCATGAGGCTACTTTATAGAGGAATTTCCTTTGCTTTCTTGGCTTGTAGTAACGTAAACATTTATCATAGAATCATAGAATCATAGAATATCCTGAGTTGGAAGGGACCCTTAAGGATCATCAAGTCCAACTCTCGACACCGCACAGGTCTACCCAAAAGTTCAGACCATGTGCCTAAGTTCACAGTCCAATCTCTTCTTAAATTCAGACAGGCTCGGTGCAGTGACCACTTCCCTGGGGAGCCTGTTCCAGTGTGCAACCACCCTCTCTGTGAAGAACCCCCCTCCTGACGGGGTTTTTTAATTTTGTTAAGATTTTTTTTTTCTCTGAATCCTTTTCTTTTGTCAACAGTTTTTGGGATGTTTTTCCCTTTGCTGCCTGTCACATAAGTCAGCTAGTAGTTTAGCAGTCATTATTTCCCCCTAAGCTGCAGGAAAATTGCAAATTATTTACAATTTTTCTCTGGCTTGTTTTATTTCCAATGAAACAAGCATTTCTGATAAAACACGGGGAAAAGGATGACAAGCTTCAGAGCTCCTGTTGTTTCGGAGGCCAACTGCCAGGCCAGGGGCTACATCTCTGTTCAGCACCCAGCTGAATACACTGGTTTCTGTGGCAGGGAAGGCTGGTGGGAAGGTCTGGCGGCAACCACAGCCTGCCCTCAGAGACAAGCTACAATGCATCCTGGTGCCCAGGTGGGAGATCCAATGGGTGTCTTTAGCTGTCTCCGTTAGCAAGCCAGTTACAGCAATCCCTATGAGGGGGTGACTATTGTGTGATCAGCTTGGTGACTGGGACTTTTCTTAGCAGAGCATTATCTGTTTTTAAACCTTGTGCAAAACCACAGAGAATGTTGGTAGCTATGTAGCATAACCTTTGAGGCATGGCTTGCCACAGTGATGCTGGCGTGTGGACCTAATATCTCTCTAATAAGTGGTCCCCAATGGTTCAAGGGAAGGCAGATGTGTATGAATGCCTCCCCTCTGTCAGAGTGACAGTGCTAAGGTTGACAAAACAGTATCTTGACAAGCCCAAAATGGATGTAATTTGCATTTGCATGTACCACAGACCAGAGCCTCTACAGGTATAAATTGGCCTCGTGCCACCAGCACTCACAATTTACCCTTTTACTTTCTGATCTCTTACGAGCATGCAAATAATTCACCCAAATACTTTTCCAGAGTCCATGCACCCTAACAGTAGTTCAATCTTGGGTTTAGCAGAGGGACTTTGTAAAATTCATGTACACAGATAGAGTGTTTCTAAATTGCCAACACAACAGCAGAAGCTTAAGTGCAATTTTTATTCCAATAAAGATCTGATGAAATTATGCCTAATGGTCTGCAGACTGCACTTTTATATGCACTTGCATTGCTCCCATTGACTTCAACTGCTGTTGTCAAGGTATTTCAGTACTACTGAGCTAAGGATCATTACCCTGTGGTATGATAATACATAAAACTAATGCCACCATTTTTCCACTATAACAACAATACCTAGTGACTGAAGGCTACCTCCAACCCAATAGCTTGCAATCAAATATTTGTTTCAGATTTCAACATCCATATAAATTTTGAGACTGACAAAAATGACGGGATTTGATTAGCCCATGTCTCCATTTTGATCTTTGATTATTACCATAAAGACAAAACAAACTTGGCACCCATGAACAGATTAAAGATATTAACATTTTTAAAGCATGAGGATTTTAATTTGGAAGTTGAGAAAACTATATTTGAACTAAACTTTCATTGGCTTTCATGCAAACAACATTGGAATAATATATCTAGACTGTAAATATCCCAACTCCCAAAGCTTGTGTCTTTCTAAAGCAAAACCATCCCCTGACTCCTGTTGGTGTAGCATACAACAGAGAGTATTCATACAAGTCCTGGAGCTGAGCTTAGTTATCTGATTTCTGATATTAAGAAAGACCCAACAATTTTCTCTGGTTGCTCTAATGTAATGGAAAATACTGTACTTAAGTGCTGTTTGGGAAATAGTTTTGCAGAGATTACTTTTCTGGTTGCTAAGAAATTAAAAATTTTAAGCACATCAAGGAAAGAAAATTCAATGATTATATAGCCTTTGCTACACTTTCTTGATTTTTATTACTTTATCTTTTGTTTACTGTCTAAAACAAAGAAAACAATATGGAAAAAGTACAACTGTAAAGGTCTTGAAGAGCTGACTGGTACTACCTTTATGATAAAATGGACCATGGATCCATGGATTAGGTGGGGAAAAAAAAAAGAAAAAAAAAAAAGACTCTGAGTTCCCTTGGAAACCTTGCAAACTCATCTTAAAAATGTACATCTTCCAGAAAAAATAGAAATGAGGGCTCGACAACCAAAACAGAATCCAGATGTGCACAAAAATGTCTTCGCACTGTTTCTCCTACATCACTTGCACTGTACAACTACACATAAGGGATATGCAAAAACACAGTTGATTGATATGGCAGGTCCTTCTGATATTGTTTGCTACCCAAAATCCTGGGGTTATTTGTTTATTCCTATATGTTAACTGCTGTAAAGATGGGAAAAGACATTTGCCATATATATTTTTTTCTGTACCCTTGTCCTTTTGAGAACCAGCCATTCTTCAAGAATAAAAGATGAAAATATCTATGAAAGAACAAACAATAAAGCTACACACAGATTTGGAAAACTGTGTTTTTCAGGATATCAGGCCAAAAAAAATTCATTGCAAAGGTATTTCATGGTTCATCAAACACTGGGCTTGTTCTATAAAATGCTGAAGAATTTTGCTTGCGGAAGAGATTCAGCTTTGATTGAAGAAATCCTAATTTGGTGTCCCTTGCGTTCAGAGTTACTGCTACAGATTCACCTGCTTGTGCACTTTTCAAGCTCTTAGAGCTGCATTGTCTGACTTTTGTGTATTTTATGTGACAGATTATCAATGCCTAAAGTCTAGTACCCTGTACACCAGTATTGGCATCATAGAAGTCTTCAAACATAACATTACCCAGACAATGTGACACCTCTTGTGTCCATTACTGAATAGACAAGTAGAACAAGATAGGAAAGGTTTGGCTTGTGCAGCATCAGAAAAGTCCTGCATTAGAGGACATGGATCTGTGGCTCCAGTTAGGTTCAGGAGATCTGGGCTCCATTTCTGGCACTGTCTCCTTCTTGTGGGTATCTCCTGCTGTCTCTGAAGGGCACAGCCAGCTCTCCCTGTATCTAGAAAATACCAGTAGAAAGTGGTCAGCTGCTATCCCTGAGGCTGCACAAATAGCCTCACTACCACAAGCGGATGAGAGTGGTAGAGGCTGTTGGAAGGTTAAAGGCTGTAGCCCGTATTGTCTGGAGGCCCCTGCTGCAAAATGAGAATAAGCTATACACAGAAACAGTGTACCTATCATCAGCACCACTCTGCTTTCCTGGCTGTGTAGCCCCCTCTTTATTAATGGAGAATTCATCTGAATTCTTTGCACGCTGGTTTGCCGTTAAGTCTTGACATTTACCATGTGTAGGTAGTTACATACTTCTGTGAAATAGCACTGATGATGTGGTGGCATTAATTATTTGCATTATAAAGATGTCCACTGTCTAGAAACTGGTGCTCAGGCAATAACCTTCTTTGTAAGCATGTAAAGAAGTGTGTGCAAATATCTACAGTGATGCTTTACAAGCCCCAGCCCCTCTGTGTAAAGGTTCGTATCACTGAAACGTGCAGGTTTTAAACCCTGCCATCTGTAATACACAGCATATCAGCTTCTGAAATGAGTACCATAACAGGTCTGAGTATGTGGAGCTTTGTATACCTACAGTAAGAGGATGTATTCAGGCTGCTTTGATCAGGCTTGCGTCTGTCTGAAAAATAACTGTGCTCAAACTTAATCATCTAGTTCTACACAATACTTAAATTAATTCTGCAGAGAGGTTTAAATTGAACAAATGTATTCACTAGGGAAAGTATAATGGCATGACTGACTCGCTTAAAATACATCTAGGGTGAAACTGTTCTTAAAATTATCAGTGCATCTGTAGATTTGCTCTGTAAACAGTTTGGTAGACTATGGACCCCAATAATCACATCCTTTTTCTTTAAATATCACAAATTTGCAGGGAGAAAACAATTCCAGAATAGCATTGTGAGAGTTTGCATGAAAACAGGTTATTTAGCTGCAAAATAGCTGTAACTCAGAAATATGCATCCTTGGAGTGAGGAGATGAGAAGCCAGGGAGTCTTTCTGTGTTGCAAGAGAGGCTCTCAAAATACCATGTGCAACTTCTGATGAACATGTGTCAGCTGTGAGGGTTTGGCCACTGTTACATTAATAATCCCGCCCTACTTTCACAGGGCATGATGCTATACCCTTTTTTCTTTAAAAGGGTTGCATTTCTTCTCTACTAGATCATGCCAGGTGACATTTTAAAAAGTGCAGATAAATGAAGGAGCAATAAATTTAGTGCATCTCATGATTAAAAGAAGACTCTCATTTCTCCCCCTTTTTTTCTTTTATTTTTTTAAACATGTCATTTACAAATAGTGGTGCTAGAGGACAGTTCAGAAAGAGATTTGAAATTGTATTTTATTGGACATGGTAATAAATTGTGGTATTGGATTGCACAACCAAAGGGTGGACTTATTAGGTAGTGGTGTTGCATTATATTTCATACACTGACTGAATGAGTTTGATGAGCAAAGACAGAGTATTAGCATGCAAACTACCCCCATTGTTTCATATTAAAAAGTGAATATTTAAGAGCTGAAAATGCAAATTTGTTTCAGTTACATGGCACACATTTTTCAGTATGCAAATGTGCCACATCTGTGTATTTGTTTTGCTGCAGACACAACCAGCAAGAGTTTAGTGATGAAATCTGTTCTTAATTATGATAGCAGCTGTTGGAGCAGTAGCCATTTTTTTCCTCCTGATGTGAAGTTGCCTGATTTACTCATTTTTGTCTGCATTTGTCAGGGCTGCCAGTGCAGAGAGAGAACTCTTTGTGAGAGGTTGCAATTTGTTTTCTGTGCAAGAGCCAGTGAAAATTGACTAAATCTGCACAGCAGGGTAGTTTTGTCTTTTCTTTTCCTGCATTGCAAGCTGTTGTACCTCTGCTCCAGCACAAGAGGCCTATAAAACTACCAAACAAATGAGTGAGCTGTTAACTGTTCCAGCAAGTATCTTAAGCAGCGGTTCATGTAAACTAACTATGCTTTAATGAAGAAGGAAAAAACTGCCTGACATCATAGATGTGGGACAGATGGTATTAATATGATGCATTGATAAACAGTTTGGAAGCTTATTTTTCCTTCCTCAATTATTTCATTTCCATATATGAGCCCAGTAGATTACTGAAGTTTGCAAATGCCAGAAAGCTTAATACTTGTTTCCTCAATATTTTGATGATGGGAAGAAAGAGAAAGAGTGGGAAGATTATAAAAGGATGATAAAAAAACTCCTTTCTGAACACAGCATCTCTTACAGTAATTTGTTAATGAGGCAATGCTGTTGCAAATCAACACAGAAAACGAGCAAGAATGCTTCATAGCATAATGAAAAATTGGCCAAAAATTGCAGTGAAAATGAAAGCAGAATAAAAAGAAGACATAAGTTATTGATACTTAAAATTCTGTGCTAAGAGTCTACTGAATGAAACATTTATGGTCTCTCTACAGTCATAGACTAATAGTCTGTTTCACACTGGATTGTTTCTACAACAATATTTCATGTCTTGTTTTTTTTTTTTTTTTTTTTTTTGATCTAGAAAACACTAAATTTAAACAGGTTTCAGCCCCACTCCTTTCTTTGTTAACTTTGCATTATCCTGCATGACGGAAACCTATGCAAATTTGTCCATAGAATATACTGAGAGCAGGTAAAGGCTCTGCAAGAGTATGCAAAATCTGGCATTCTTTATTGCGAGAAACAATTTGCTTTTGCTTCCACAAACAGGAAGAGTTCAGTGGATTGTGTAGCTCTTTACTTAAGAGAAGGATTCTCCCTTTATTTTATGCAGTTCAGCTTTTCTTGTTTCTCTTTTGACCTTTAAACCTTACATTTATCTAAAAGAAATGCAAGATCACAAGAATATGAAAGGGTGCAGGTAAACTTTACTCATAAATGGAGGATATCTCAAAGTTAACTTATCTGACATAGTAAATCTGTAAATATAAAATGAGTTGACTTATGGATTATTTCTCAGTACAAGAATATGCTTAAATATCATGGGGATGGGCACACTGGAAACTGATGTATGGGCATGGGTATGATGGGCTAATAGGAAAAAAAATTAGTCCATGAGTAGTTGTTTTCTTACAGAAAAAGGGAGAGAGAGAAGGAGAGAGTGGGGAAAAAAGAGAAAGAGGATCACACGGTGGATTATGGTAAGGACCTGGAATAGTGTAAACATGTAGTAGATAGGCAAGAAGACAGTGCTTTATCCAGTGACAGGTAAAGAATACTGTGGCAGGACTCACCTTGGGGTACCGCTGCCTCTTTGCTGCCAGAGCAGCCACCTTCATGATGGGTGACTGCAAGGCATCATCTGGAATAAATGGCATGTACTAAAATTAACAAATTGTTCTAGTTTGCTTTATTCTTCTGAGCTTTCTAAGACACTTGTCCATTGCCAGTTTTACCCTTTTGAACTACATATATATCTCCCACTAGCCTGAGCATGAGAACTGTGCTGTTAATCTCTCCAGTTCCCCTTATTTTTCTTTACGCATGACTTCTTTTGGAGAGTTTCTTGGTATCCTGTCAGGAAGCCCAGACGTTATTGCTAGGTTATAAAACTAGTGGAATATAAAAGCTTTTTTAATTTTTTTTTAAACATTTGTTTTCATGAGAAGGAGAGTTGGGATGGCAGAAGGAGTCATAAGGAAGTAACCTAAGAAGGGAGGAAGGTCTGGATTTTCCACTGAAGTTACATTTAAAAGGTGCCTTCCATGAATTTTTGTTTTGTCTATGTCTTGTCTTCTCGTTGGACCTGGCATTAGGTGTTTCACGTACAGACATGGTCATGTGAACCTAGTGAATCAAGGCTCCCATTGCACTCATTTGAATGGACTATTTTGGGTTGCAATTAATCTGACCTTCCCAAATGTCCAGTTAGAATATGAGAAATCCTTAAAAGCATGCAATTCTCTCCATTGACCAGCAAAGGAAAGTAGAGCAGTTAGCTTATGTGTTGATGTCTACAGTTAGTGAAATAAATTCCCAGCTTTCTCTGTTTTGTATTGTTGCTGTGCAGAGCCTGTTGCATACCTAAATAATTACTGTAGGTTTGAACAGTAGTCACTGAACCTGTAGTTGTGAATTGCATATTAGTCACTTAGTGTTTTTTCCTCCCCCCTCAAAAAAGCACCGTTTACAAGAGGTTATAGGTTTTAGCAAGGTGTCTTCACACTTTAGTATCATGATTACAGTAATAAATATACAGAAACGTTGCTCCCTAGCATTATGTCACTGAAATTTGCTGACACAGTAAATTGAAAATGAGATACAGTGAATTATGACTTATGACTTCAGCATATGTTACAGAGGGTACTTTAATAGAAGAGGTGCATATGATACTAATTGCACTGTGAAATTGCGCTATAATACTTCAAGTAATCACACTTCAAAGTGACAAAATTCTCTTAAAAGGCATCTTCCCCAGAGACGTTGTCTGTTCCAACTTTTTATGTTTTCTCCTTATTGAATAAAAAAATTAAAAAATTACTTTTATATTGGCAAACATTTTCAAATATATTCTGTATAAAAACAAATGTCTGATACTGCATTTGGATCAATGCATGTGGGTGTAAAGCACTTGAGGCAGAGGAATCTTTCGACCCCCTAGATGAGTTAGTGTGAGAATAAGGGAGATAGCTTCTTCCCATTTAGGCAGAGAAAAGATTTAAAGACATACTAGAGATGTCACCTCCTGCTGTCTGGTAACTTATTGGCTGTCAGCCAAGATAAGGAAAAAAGATGCCCTGTATTCAACACCCTAGTACACGCTGGTTAGAAACGTCTTCTCTCAGGAATTTGGAGAAGAAACCATGCCTGGTCCCTGCTGATCAAAGCAGCAGTTTGGTAGCAGACCCCCAGGGCTACTGATGAAGAAGTGGAACATTTGCCTGCTTCTCCTGCTTCTCTACCTCACTGCCCTATGTTCCCACAAGTAAGACATTTATCCAAAAAAGAGATAGGAGGCAGACCTGTGTCCCTGAGGGAGGTCCACACAGACTTACCCCAGGACTCACCTTCATCACCCCACCCCATGTGGGATGTTCTTATAACATTGGCTATTTTGCAAGCTTCATTGTCAGTGCAAGGATGTGTTTGTCAGGATTTTTTTCATTGGATAACATGACATTTTTCTCCCAAATGATTCCTACAACTACATAATTCCTGGAGCTACAGTTCAAAGAATGAAGGAGTATAGAAAAGTGCACAATGTATAAAATCTACATCAATGTAGATTCAGAATTTAGATCTGTTTGAATATCAGGTTTCTTCTCAGCTATTTCAAGCAAAAGGACATCATTTTTAATATGTAGATAAGGAAAATAGGACAAGTCCTGGCTCCACTGGAGGCAAAGGTAAATTTCTCACTCATGTCAAGTTGTTTCATTGTTTGTGGTATTTTGTTTGGTTGGTTGGTTTGGTTTGGATTTTGTTTTAGCTTGGTATGTTATTGATACAGATAGGTTAATTTTCTTGTTGTGAATAGTAGATTCTCCAAAGCAGTTAGTATGGAGCCAAACAGAAGTAAGAGCTTTCACTGGAAGGGAAAACAAAACAACAAGAACATCAACAACAAACACACTGAGAAATGTTGAAATTGTTAATTCCAAAATTCCAAAGTCAAATATTTCAAAAGTTTAATGTGAAAAAATTCCCTCAATTCAAAATTTTGCTTTATTTCTTACTTTTTCAGGAGATAAAAATATAAAATCTAAGCATTTGATTTCCAATCAAATAAAATGTTTTGATTGATGTAGTATAATTAATTTACTATTCCTTTTCTCCTTTTTAAAGAAATAACAAAACAAAAATATTCAGCTCAAACAAGAACAGTTTTTCTTACAATTTTCACTTCAGCTGCTAACCCAGAAAATCCATTACTTTCACATTTTTAATTCATGCTAAAATCTTAGGAGCTATTTTGGCCTGTCACTTGATGGGCATATTGCATAAAATATCTTAAATATTTATGAACGTATCAAACTCTATGACACAAGTAGCTTGCTTATCAGATTTGTTTTCCAAAGTAAACTTTACAGCTGTAACTCTGTATAATGAAGAAAATCTTGCTTAAACTTATGTCAGAATATAAGAAAGCTTTCCATTATAAAACATATGGTTTAAAATAAAAGAGTGGAGGAACTCAGAAGGTATTTTTTGTCCTTCCTATGCTGGGTGTAGACTGAACTATACTAAATGTTTAATTCATGGCCAAGAAATATGTGATTTTTAGTAGGTTTTCCTGCTGGAGTACAGCTCTCTGTGACTTAATTGGAAATTTAATTTAATTTAAATTGAAAAGTGTTTTTCATTTGTGAAGTATTCCCATCAGAAATCTAGGGTATCTTACAGAATTAAATTCTGTATCACTGTTAAACTCTTACTTGAATATTTCTCATCTGTGTTCTCCCATAGTTATAAGTCTCCATGTCTGAATTTTGCATTGTGTGTACTTGATGAGACATTCCCTTATTTAATGCACCCATTTTTTTCCTAAAGAAAAGGTGACAATGAAAATAAATAATTAACAGAGAAGTTAGGAAGTGATTAATTTCTTGAGCATTTGTTGAGGTAGTGTTGCAGTAAACCCAGAATACAGTTGTTTAGTATACCATAGAAGCAAATACAAAAGGCTTCACCGTTACCCCACGGGAACCCACTGGCACCTTTCCAAGAGCATCAGGACAGCATTTGCATTGCACAGGGCAGACTGCCACTGCCATTTTCTTTAGTACAGATATAAGGGACGCAGAATCACAGAACCAGAGTGGTTGAGGCTGTCAGGGCCCTCTGGAGGCCACCAGGCCCAAACCCTGCTCCAGCAGGGCCACCCAGCGCAGGCTGCCCAGGCCCATCTCCAGGCGGCTTTTGGAGATCCCCAAGGAGGAGACCCCACAGCCTCTCTGGGCAGCCTGTGCCAGGGCTCCTCACCCGCACAGCACAGAAGTGCTCCTGGGGCTCAGGGGGAGCCTCCTGGGGGCCAGTTTGTGCCCAGAGCCTGTTTGGGTACTGGGCACCACTGACGAGAGGCTGGCTCTATCTTCATTACACCCTCCCTTCAGGTATTTACAGACATTGATGCAATCCCCCTGAGCATCCTCTTGTCCAGGCTGAACAGCCCCAGCACTCCCAGCCTCTCCTCAGAGGAGAGCTGCCCCAGTCCTTGACCATCTTTGTGGCCCTCCTATTAGACTCTTTCTGGTATATCCATGTCTCTCTTTTACTGGAGAACTGGATACAGTAGCCATTGTGCTTGGAGTTCTCCACCTTGACTGGAGTGGCTGCCTTCTCTTTCCAAGATAGAGTATTGCTTCCCGGAGCCAGGAGTCTTAAATACCACATCAGGCAGAGGAGGTGTAAAACTAAAGATATTGAAGACAACAAGGATGAAAAATGCATTAGAGAAGTGCATGGCTTTGGTAGCACTTCAGTAAATCCTAGGTTAAGTTTTAGGGGAAAACCAGTTTAATTGTCTTTTCAAAAAACCACTTGCAGTTTGGTCGTCAGTGTCATCTGGAATAAACTTAGTAAACCAAGTCCTAGCATTTTGGCCACACAAATTGCTTCCATCACTGGAAGAACTGCTCATCTTGCTGCTCAGATAGTTATTTCTGCACTAGAAAAGCTGGAAAAATGTGGCTTTGCTTGTAGAATTTTACTTTATTTTCCTTGAGGGTGGAAGAAGAGATGTACACAATGGTGTTCCAACATCAGTGCTGGGAGCGTGTACTGCTGCACAATATTACTGTTTGAAGACAAGGCCCAGTCTTTCCAAAACTGGGAAACTAAATACTTACCTATAGGCACTGACCTGATGTTCTTCATTGATTCATCATCACACCCAGAAATCACTGCTGATATCAAATGAAACTGGGAGGTTTCTGCAAAAAGTATAAAAACCTGAGGGGGCTCTTGTTTGGGAAATTGATGCTTTTTGTGTTACCCTAGCTGCTTTTTCTGCTGCTTTAGTTACTCGCAACAGAAGGAAGTTTCTGTGGCTTTAGCACAGCATGAGACTTTTCTTCAAGCAAGAATTGTGACCCAAGAAGTGCCACAGCTGGATTGGGGAGGACGTCAGGATATGAGGGTATGTTGGGTGCCCAGGATCAAAACCCAAACCCACCAGACCTGGCATACTTTGAGAGTTTAATTTTGAAAGTCCCAGCTTGGGTTAAAAAAAATATAATCTTTTAAATTGTTTTCCTAAGCATAATGCACTGGAAAAACAAAAAGTGGGAAGCAGGTGGATCAATATGAGCTATATATGGCCTTATTCTTATTTATGGTATGGTCTCTTTATCTTGCTTTGGCATTATAAAGGAGCCCTAAAATTAGTGTAGAAATTGCAATTTAAATTCCATTACGTTCACTGTAAAGAGATTCACTGTCAGGATGAAGGAGGAGAGGCATGGTTTAGTGATAATGAGAATCAGGCCCATTATTCCCAAGAAATTCATTTTGTTTGAGTGAGAGAAGGGGAACTTCTAGGTCATTTCAGTAGTTATTTTATTCTGTAAAGAATAAATAGAGGAGACTCTGTACCACTGGCAAATTTGATCTATAATGCCTCGTGCACAAATCAGATTGTTCAAATGAACCTTGATCGCTGCAGAGAAGCGTAAGGGAGACTGACAGGTAGTACTTGGTTTGCAGAAAATAAGTCTTTGCTCTGCAGCTGATTGACTTGCTCACCTTTGCCTGTAGATCTGATAAATGTATTTTGCCAGTGGGTTTGCACATAGCTACCTCTGTTCTTAAGTAAGCTTCTTTATTTCTGGGCACTTTTGACAGACAGTATTTGTATATGAATACACACACCATTCGGGAAATATTATGCTTTGTTCCTTATTGTGCTGTTCTAAACCACTTTGACTGTAGTTTTCCCAAGTCACGAGTGCTTACTGCCATTGATAAAAATGCTCTTCATGTTTAGCAGCAGTGTTTCAAGGTCTTTCTCCCTGTTCAGAAAACAGTAATACACCATATTTACTCACTTTTGTTGAGACTTTAAAGATGTCTTAAGAGATTTAACTGAAGTAATTTATCAGATAAGGCCAAATGTGAACCAATTTAGCCAAAATGGTAAATATTTTGAAAAGCTGTGAGCTCACAAAAGCAAGAAATGATTACAGTGACTATTTTGGATTAGGTGCAAGTAAATGACCCTTATGAAATCTGGTGATAAAAACTTAATTTTATTCTCCCATTCATGACATATTGGGGAATGTTAATGGCATTTTTATTTTACTTATTTTATGTACACTGGCACTTGCTAAAAATATCATAATGTTTGTATAAGGCAACCTAATCCAATGGTGATTATAACACTAGTATAACGTATTTCTGTTATCATGCTCTTCTTGCTTTGCAAATGATGGCATGTAGATAAAAAAAAAAAAAAAAAAAAAAAAAAAAAAAAAGGTATATCATTCTGAGCTGTTTATTCTTTGCTTACTTTTAATTCCTTAAGGGGTATTAATACAATCAGTTGGTGAACACAGAAAAGAGAACTTGGGTTAATAGTCTGTAGATCAGTCTCTCTATCTCCCTGGAGGATTTTATCTTCTAGCTACAGCAGTATGATGAGGTATATGGCTGGGTTTTGTTTTAATTAATGTTTTAGGCTTCTCTTCCCAGAGAGCTTGGATGGATACGGTGTGATCATATTGCACCACTGTGTCAGAAGTGTTGAATAACACACTTATTTCTCTGCTTGGAAAGACTCAATAATGAGTTCACAGGTGTTAAATTAGAATTATTTCAATCTATTGTATAAAGTCAGACACCAATTAATTTCTCAGTCTTGGTTAGGGAAAACTGAAGAACAATCAGGTAAAAATTTTAAAGCCCTGTACTAAATTGCTTCTTTACTCCAAGGTACTGCAGCCTTATATCTAGCATGTTTGGAGTTATGTTTCTAAAGAAAAACTAACCTTAAAGATAGGAAGCACAATTGTTATGCGACACAATAAATTTAACTAACTATATATCTCACAATAATACATAAACATGCTCTCACCCCAAATCACTGCAAAGGTTAAATTCTGTTTGGAATAATGTTTAAATGCAACGCAGAAATGACGGCTTTCTGGAATTAATGAATGTTTCTGCTGGTTTGGGTGTCTCTCGTGTTCTGATTACAGGACTTGATGCAAGGCTCTTATTAAGAAAATGTCTCATTAATACACTACCTCTAGAAGGGAAGAATCCTCAGCAGACTTTCCCTCCCATTCAGCAGATCACAACACAAGGTCCATGCCACAGCCATTTAAACATGAAATGGAACCAAGCAACCTAATTAAAATAATATCTGCAGAAGCTCTATGTGCCACCAAAGACCCATACATGAAGTAATCATTTTCTGTTAAAGGTTTCATAAACAGAAAACAAAGGAAGCATCTAGTTTGAAACAAAAGCCCCAAAAAATTCCAAAGGAGGGAACAAAATGCTTATTTATAATCAAAAACACATAAGACCAGCCTCAATCAAAACTGCTTTTAAATTAAGACAGAAAGAAAAAGACTGAGAGAGTGTCATGTTTTTGCAATATTTATTACCCCAGATAATGTTTTCCAAAAATATTAAATGCTACAAAATAGGCAAAGGTTATCTAACAACCTTGACATGATCCAGACCCAAAAATATACACATAAACAATGGCAAAAAAATAATAATAAATAGTGGATAAAACTCCTCCTTCCCTCAGCAGAGTTATGACAAGGCCTTTTAAACATCATTTAAAAGCTCTTTAATCCTCCTCCTTGTCCTTCTTCCTCAAAGTACATGAGACTTGTGCTGGATTCAACCAAGGGTAAATCATCCAGTCTGAATTAGCAGTATTAGCAGCACTTCATTAGAGTGGGAGAGGGGAAATGATCCTTTCAGAGCTTGTTTTAAGAAAGCTTGCATTCAATGAGTAAGTAGCTTCCGTTAATAGGGTATCTATAAAAATCCTTCCTTTATCTATGTTTGCATTCAGTTAATACTAACGTAGAGATAAGCTACAAAACATAGGAGAGGGCTTACTTCTGAGAGTTGCTTATGTAGCTGATGACAAGGGATGATAGAAGTTCTGCCAGGGATGAGCGCTGGTGGAGGATGCTGAGAGGAGCAGGTTTAACTTCACTGAGCAATCAGTATACAGCATCTGAAGGTCAAGGGAACTCCAGAGCATTTGAAAAATACATAAGGTATGTGGAATGAGACTTGAGGGGGTTGCAAACGTTACACCTTTCTTTGGGTCATTTTCTGGGCAGACTTGGAGCTGATGTGATTTTTTTCACAGCACGTGTTAAGGGTGTATTTTGGTAGTGATATTAAGGCCAGGTATGACAGTCATTACCACTTCTGAATAATGGTGCTGGTGTACCGATAATGCTGCAGCAAAGCAACTGCAAGTGGCTCATTCACATCTTATGTGGCAGTCCTTGCTCTGCCCATTGTAAATGATGAGATTAGGTTGGTCTTTGAGGGAGTGACATCTTAATTCCACTGGCAGAAGGTCTGGAAATGTCAAATCACTCTACAAGAGCACAACAGAAATCCCCCTCTCAAGCCAGGCAGTGGTTGAAGAAAAGAACTGGGTGAAACCTTGAGTTTCCTTTTTGCAGTTTTGACATTTCAAAGATTATTTTTGTTCCTATTCAGAACAGGCTATTTAAAATCCAGATAAAGTAGATTCTCTCTAATTGGAATTCTCACAGCAAAAGCATTGACGCTTGGTGTTTGCAAAATTAAAGATGCTCCTTGTGACACTCTGGGTGTCCAGAGAGGTGATGCCAGGCATCCTGGGTGAAAAGGCAATGACATCCCCAGGACACGCCAGGGAGCAGCTCCTCCAACTGGGACATAGGAAGTGCCCGGAGTCCCTGGCTCCTCTGGAGGCCCAGCAGTAATTGCTCCCACCTCATTTACCCAATAGCATCATTGCCCATCCTCCCATCCTGGTGAGCATTTGGGGAACCACACAGCTTGACAGAAACCAAGAACACCAGGGGACCCCCATGTGGGAGCTGTGTGTCTGAGGTTCATGGTGTTTTTGAGAAGTTACATACTACTGCGAGACAGACTCTGAAAACACGGTCCCTATTCAGACAGCCCCTGAGCTGGAGCTCGAGATGTACATTATTAATTCAAGTTGCCTCGTTCCAGCTGCTATGCATAAAACTGGCTCCATAGTTATTATCAAATATGAATGTACTTCTAACAGCTTCCTCTTAAGTGAACTAATGTCATCTGAAGCATACTTATGTCTGTGTCAGGTGCCTGTGGTCAAATGAGATAATTTCACTGAAAGTTCTAATGCACATTATTTTGAGCGGTGTTTTCCCAAAATGTTGTATTTTGTAGAGGAGCCAAAGATTCATCAATATCCTTTAGACTGTCTGTTTCTTTTCTTGATCGCCTTTCTCAAGCACAGTGTGGTTTCTGTACAATTCCTTTCCTTCACTTCCTTTCTTCATGAAATGTAGATAAACAGCGTGGATCATACATTTGCTTGTCTCACAGAGGCAAGTGTTTTGGAGGATCATTATCTGCCAGGAAAGGTGAAAGAGTGTCTTGCATATATACAGAGTATGTTATACACAGCTATTATTTTAAGTAAACCCGTAAAAGAATAATTGTAAATACATGGTAAGAATTTTAAAAGGTTCAGCACTGACCTAAATTCCCACTGACTCAAATTCAACCTATAGAGGTAGGTTGAATTCAGCAAGGGTGTTCTTGAAAATCTCAGCCTTGTGCTTTTTTTTTTTTTAAGGAAACAGCAAGGCTGGAGATGGGAAAACAGCACGTATGTTCTGGTCTCTGTCAAATGACATTTGCTGTCACTAAGAGCAGAGAAAGTAGCAGAAACAGAGGATATTTAGGGGAGGCAACAAAAATACCTTCCTGCCCTATCATGAATTTGATAAATAGTGTGAGTTCTGCTGTGTTTCTCTCGCAGGGCATTCAGAAGCAGTAAAACGACACATGCACTCATTTTGTTTATATGACAAGTCTTCCGTTTGGAAAAACTGATGAATGAAATGCCACATACAGTGGCGCAGGAGATTTAATTTCTCTTCAGGCTGGAAAATGCTTATTGCACTGAAGTCATGTAATTGTGTGCGTGCTGGTTTGTGTAAACAGGGCGCTGCTGGCTGTGCACACCTAGGAGCTGTGCTCAGAAGATGCTGCTTGAACCTTGTCCAGGGTTGCCCGCCAGCACCTCTTGCAATGGGGCCATGGAGATGGTGCTCCCCAGCCTTGTGTGCTGCCAAAACATTCTGCCACATCATCTTGCCACTTGACAGACTAAACCTTTCAGGCCAAAGGATGCAGTCAGTTTTGCAAGAGTTGTCCTTCATCTGACGAGCATGCCCAACAGCTCACACTTCCTCCCAATTACCATGCTGGAGACTCTCCTTCCCACAATTATCTCACTTCTCCTGACATCCCCTCAGCTCCCTGGAAACAATTCATTTCAGAGGCTGGAAGTCCTTGCCTGGTGGCTTTCTCAAAAGTCCATGTCTCTGTTGTATAGAGCAGCTGGGAGAGCATGTGTGCAGAATGGTTTTGTTTTTACATCTCAGGAGTCCTTTGTCTCTCCACATAGGCTTCGTGTTTCTCCAGGGCGGTGGTGCCAGCCCTGTCCTCCTCACAGTCCCCTTGGAGCAGTCTTTGTCCTCCATGATGACACTTTTGAATTAGACAAAGCTATCTGTGTTTTCCATTTTGCAGCCTTCTGTTTTAATGTCTTCACTGACTGTTTTTTTTTTCTTTTTAATTATTTTTATTTTTAAAAAAATTATTCTTGTGGGGCTCTATGCCATATTGTATGCTTCTGATTGTGTAAATTCCTCCAAGCTTAGTCCTGTTTTCTTTTGATACCTGCTTAATCATCAGCAGGCACATGTGCAGAGGTACATTTTTCTTTTCTTTATTTCTGTTATGTGTACCTTGTGCATCAGGTGCAGAAGAAGATTGGTGAGCATTTATCCCAGGAATGATCACAAACTGTTGTCTATAGAATTTTTGGAGAGTGACCCTGTAAACCATCTCAGCAGTATCCAAAAGGATGTATGTTTGAGTATACTATGTCTGTGTTATCTGCCTCACAGAAACTTAAATTCATGCAGGTGGATTATTTACTTGGGGAAAAAGCATGACAGGTCAGTGAACGGGGAAAAGAGAAATGTAAGGAAATGTTTTTTCTATAGCGTACATGCTCCACGTAAGAAAGACAGTGATTTTATTTTTATTTATTTATTTCAGGAGCTTCAGCTGCCCCTTAATATTGTCTTCATATTGTCCAGGATTAGTGCAACCAGCTACATCCCACTCACAGTCTTTTTTTGAGCAATCTGTGTCCAACACAATGAGGACCCTTCAGGGCAGTGTCCTTGAGGCACCTCATGGTGGATGCATGGTAGCACAATATATCCCACCTGTGGCTTCTCTCCAAAACACTGGGAACAGTTAAAGTCTATGGTAAAGTGTTTTGGGAATTTTCCCCTTGGAAATGCTTCAGACTCATCCCCAGCCTGCAGCTCTGTGTGCTTGGCCCCATGGCAGCCAGCTAGATTTGGTTGTCTCCATTCCCTACCCCAAGAGTTTCTCCACATCCCCATGGTCCCCTCCTCTCCTTCTCCTGCTGCTGAGCTAAGAGGTTGGCCCAGCACAGTGGCATGCTGCAAGCATGGTGGGGTTCAGGGCCCTGGGTGCTTTGTTGGACCAAGGGAAGAATCACAGTCAACTCAGGATTTCTACACTACAGAGGATTGAGTTTGGCCACTGCAGAGGTGCAGGGCCTTATGTGATGGGGTGGGATGTGGAGGCTGGATAGAGAGAGAAATGCTTGGGGTGGGAAATGGAAACAACCTCTTGTAGCAAGGAAGGAAGAAGCCCAGGCAATCAAGCTTGAAACTGGCCAGCAGTCATAAGACAGGCAGAATCAGAGCTGTTTATTTTAACAGCATCATTTGACATGAGGAAAGTAGCTGACTGATTGTGACCATAGTATAAGCAATATTACTTGTGTGGTTCATGTTTTGTTTTGGTTTTGTGTGTGTATTTTTTATTTTTTAAATGCTTGTTTATATGGTTTTACCTGTTTCCTCACCCTTTATTTGTCTTTCTGTCTAAAGTCTTTAAGAGTCTCAAATCCAGGTAGCATCTGCTTCTTGTTTGGGAACCACCTGGTGTATTAAAAGTTCTCCAGCAGTAAACAAATGACGATGATAATAATGGCAGTGTAACACATACAAGTTGCAGAGCAAAATTACTGATTCTCCCAAAGAGCATGGAGGTCTGGGGGAAATTTGACTGTTCTTATGTTCACATAATACAAGTAAGCGGAAGCTGCTTGGGTTTGCGGGGAAGCAGAAATTTGTTTTTTTCTGGGCTCATATTTAGATTGGAAGGAAAAAGCAAAAGAACTCTGCTCCTGATTATGCTGTAAATCAAATTAACTTTACACGTCTGTTATGTCTTTCAAGTTTAGTGTTCTATGAATTACTGCCTTCATGTTTACACTGTTAAAAGTCTAATGCATTAGTAAGCAGCAATCACCACAGCTTTGCTCTGCATTAGCAAAAAGCGAGGGGAAAAAAATAACTCTTTACCAAGAAGGACTGTCAGGGATTACTGTGTGCGCACGTCGTGACAAACCAAACAGCCTCCAGGGTGCTTATCTCCACTGCTGCTCACTTCATGTTTTATCCATTAAATGAGCATGATGACGGTATTTCTTCTTATTTCTTGACATCACTTTTACTACACTGGCGAAATTTAACATGCAGTCATCTTGGCTCAGTTCAGTTTTACTGAAGCAGCAATGTCTTATAAATTGGCTTTGAAGAAATAATTTTCTTTTTAATCACAGAGTTTAAAAAACTCCCTCATTCACTGGGTGCATTTTGAAGAGAAGGACCTGGGTTAAGCAAGTTTAAATTTGGTGACATTAAGACAAATATGCAAGGCTTTTCTCACATTACCAGAATTTTTATTATTGTCCAGTTTTGTGGGAAATATATTAATTTTAATCATATTTCAATAATGCAATTGGGTTAGTCATACAGAGAAGTCAACAGTTAAGACAGTACTACTATAATCCATCACTATTTTTAAAGGGTCATTCAAAAAGAAGAGGAATTGTTCAAGGAAACAGATTTATTATAAATGTATTGGGATTACATTCAAATAATGGAGCTGATGTTCCCTGGGAAAAAGCTTTCCCCTTCTTCTCTGTTGTATGTCACTCCTTATTTGCATTTTTAAAACATTTTCATTGCACTCTGCGGAGTTATCCTCACTTCTTCTGTTAAGAATTTAGCATAGCTGAAAGTGATATTTGTCTCCAGTTTCTCTGGGAAAAGAATAACAACTGCTGCAGAGAAGACAGAGAATTTCTGATTGTTGGGTTTTCCCATAAAACTAATTACAAGATTGCATATTGCCTGGCATGATAGTCTTGGAGCTGCAGCCCCAGTTGGTTGTGACAGGATGAGAGGGCATACATGCCCAGCTGCCAGATGGGATTTGTATTTGAAGAAAAATTCTGGTTTTGACAGGGCTATCATAGTGCCCTGCTGCTCGCCTTCCTCAGTATCGTACAGACAGCTCTCTTCTTCAAAGATTGGCTCATCTCTTGTGCGTCTGATGTAGAAAACGTATCAGACACAGCAAGAACTTCCCAGATCCTGAGGTGGATTTCCCCTGAAAATGATTTAACTTGCTGCCTTTATCTTCAATAAATCTTGGCAGCCAGACAGCACAATCCGTTGCCACTCACATCTTGCTTTGTATGAAAGTTACCCTTAACCTAACATGAGCCATTTGATCCTTTTAAAACTGCAAGCTATCTGTGGTGAGGCCCTGCTTTTCAAAAACTCCACGGTGACTGAAACAATTATTTGCCCTTTTTGTCCTCATCATCCATTGTTCTTTTTTATTTTTTTTCCCCTAGTGTACTTAATCACCCATATCTAAATCCAGCCCTACATGTAAATAAATACAGAAAATTTCAGACCATTTGGTTGTGTATGATAATGTTTAATAAAAACAAAAAACATTGTAAATACACATTCAAGAATGACACAGATGCATGTTTAATGTGAGACTCATTTATAGATTGAAGAAAAGCTGCAATACCTTCCTTGTTACAACATTGTCTGTATCCTAGAGGAAAAAAAAATAATAAATAAAAAAAAATAACATATTTTGAAGAAAAAAGAAAAAAAAAAAAAAAAAAAAAAAGGAAACTCATTCTAGGGTGTTCTGATACATGTGGATATTATTAATGAGTAGATGTTGCCCATAGCTAGGAATGGGTTATATCTTCTAACCTTGGTGCACATTTGTAGGGAGACAGAGAGCACTCTCATCCTTCCCTCACATCAATGTTAGACCCTCACAGTCACTAAAACGCCAATATTTTTTTGGTGTGAAAACAAAAAAATCTGGATTCAGAGCCCCATGCTCTGGAGTGGGCCTGCCATGCTGTCCAGATCTTAGCTCCTCTCCATCCCCAGTTCCATGCTATGAACATCCAGCAGTTCACATCCAGTAGGGCTGGAATGTGCTATCACATAGATGTCCCCAAAGTAATTTGAAATGTAAGACAGCAAGGTTTCCTCATGGGATGGGAAGAAATGAAAAAGGATGTATGGACCTAGGTTCATCCTGAATGGCAGTCAGCAGATGGGAGAGCCTCAGAGGCTTCAGATAGCACCGAACCCTGATGCTGGTTAACCAGATCCAAAACTAACTGGCCCAGGGATTGCAGCCACTGACTCTCATTTTAAAGTAGAAATGCAATGTATTCAAGAGCAGCATCTTGTTTTGAAACCATATGAAATAGGTGAACTTAAGCCATCTGACATTAAATTTTTCATTCCGGGTTTCAGATTTTTCAGCCACATTTTGCTTTACCACTCTGTCTTCCTTCCACCAATAAGGAAATCACTTTAATTCCTGTAGCTTTTAAGTTCAAACCTTGATGTTCTTTCAATACATGGTTTGGAGATACAGTTTGCATTTGTAATGTTAGAAAAATATTTTCAAAAATTAAGAATTAAAGCCTCAATATTAATTAAAACTATGTTGTTCCAGATTGAAGTACTTGATTAGCTCCAGAGGACAGTTTATAATCATTTTTGTCTCTGGTTAGTTAGCAAAAGACATTTAAAAGTCAAATTTATATGCAGTAGGAGTGAATGCTAGTAAAATGTTTGTATTTAAAACATTTTTCACTGAAAAAAAAAAAAAAAGACTTCTCTTTTTCTTTTTTTTTTTTTTTTTAGGAGATGCAATCTTTCTTCAAAAATCTTTGATTGGTTCATTCTTTTTAGGCTGAAAGAGCCAAAGACTGAAAAATACTCTGGGTGTTGTATATGAATAGCTTAAATCTTTTTGCAGAAACTTTGCAAGCAGTTCTAGTAGCAAAACTGAGACAATAAAGCTTGCCTGGAATTCTGGATCATTAATCAGTGCTTTTTATACAGAAATGTTGCTTGAATTGGCACAGTCCCACACATTGATGGGAAAGAACTGCAGAATGAAGTCTTTTTATTTAAAAGAAAAAAAAAAAAAACAACACTCTAGAACCATGACTAGCAATATTATACTAAAAATAGTTGCTTTCTTTGACTTTTTAGCTGATTAATTGGTTATGTAAGAGAAGTATTTATAGCTTAGAAGCAGCTCAACCTGCTGCATGCCCAGAAAGGCATAGCATGACATCGAAAATTTTGAAAGAACAGCACAAATAGAAACGACTTTTCTTCACTTTCTTATCATTCTAATGTAACACAATGTAATGCAATGCAATGTAAAGATGTGATATGATATGATTTAGCACTTAGTCCAAGAGACAGCAACCAAAAACTGGATATTATTAGCCCCTTAGTTGGTCCTAGGTCTGGCACATTTTTCTTCGAATGAATGAATGAACAAATAAATGAATGTCCTAAAAGCAGAGGTGGTTGATAGAAGCAAGTTTGATTGGTGGGCTATAGTAAATTGAACATAATAATAATAATGTCTCAGATGGCAGTGTCATTTCTTTGCCATTTTGACTGATTTTACTTTACTACATATAATATTTTCCCTGCAGAACAAGTGAAGGCATCATATGCCAAGTATATTTCACGTTGTGGCATCTCCACTGACTCACAATGCTATATTACATCTGCCTTAAAAATTTGTCTTCTTTTTAATAGTTATGTTGTTTAAGAATGCCAGCATTTTCTTAAAGTGTGTAAAGTCACTAACTCATCAAGCTGTTGCCATCACTAACAGCAGAGAGAGAAGAGAGTCTAAGTATGTCAAATGTACTTTTTTTCCTTTTTCTAAAATGTTCTCCACATCTCATTTCCCTGATTAGGGATAGGATCAAGAAAATGAACTTTCATGCTCTGCATTTTGTCTGTTTCCACTCTAGCTCTTTTATTCTATGTGGGCTGGAACAAAACTTTTCCATTTAAATAGAACATATGAGATAAAGTTAGAAAGAAGAGAGGTGAATAGCAAAATAACAGTTGAATTTCAGCTGTAGCCAAAGTAAAGGAGACAAGCCAATGCAGAGGGAGAGACTAAGCACTCTGATGGTGGGAACACATGTAAGTGCTGTCTGCAGTGTGTTGGCGTCACTTGTCTGCAGAATGAACTCATGCAATCTTCATAGTTATCTGTGCCCCTTCTCATTGTGCTCTGCCCACTAGCGCTGTCCCTAACTTCTTACTCAAGAAGATTGCCTTCCATGTAAACACTCAACTTCTATTTTCTTGAAGGCAAGCTAAGAAAACAAGCCCTTCACAAGGGGATGAAAAACCTATCTTACAGCTTGAAAGTTAAAGTTAAGATTAAAAAGCATCATTTTGTTTTTCAGTTTCATCTACACTGGAGCTTTAGGTAGAATCAGGAGTGGCTCTGAAGTCAATCTCTTGGTCGTCTCCACTTACCAGACTTCGGTTCACCTCTCAGAGTAGTGTTAGAGTGTGCAAACTAGATTGCTTTCACATGAAACTAAACCAAAACTTTGCTCCAGCACCATGCCTCATGCATTCCCAGACATTAATGGGCACTCAGTCAATAGAAGCAGACTAGCACTAGTCTGAAGTCAAAACACTGAAATGCAAGTAGGGGTGGTCCTCGCCATGAACTGTTTCCATCTACAGCTCCTCTTCAGCTCTTCTTGACGATGAAATACTCTTCTTTACTCAGGCTCTCTTTCATTTACCATGACCTTGGTTCATCCAGTCTGTGCCTCTTCCCCAGTTCTGCCTGCTTCGAGGATGCTTCTTTCTTTCACAGTTAAAAGGTAGCAAGGCATGAGGAAATGAGAGAAGTCATGTAGCTTAATGCCAGCTGAAGATCTCAACTCCAGTGCTTTCATCTGCCAGCTCTGTCTCTCTCATGCTCAGAAGATTTTTAGAAAGAAAGGCTGGCAGAAGAAGAATGACTTGTTGGGACACATACAACAACACTTTTATGACAGCTCCAGCCAGCTTTACCCCAAATTTACTTCAAGCAGCAGTGCACCTTTGGTTTGATTTTTAAATGGTAATGTTTACTCCTTATTAATACCAAGACTGCTTTATAGTAGACAATTTTGAACCAAATCTGTCCTGTGCTCACACTTTTAAATAGTCACAAAAGAATTTTAACAGTTGCCTATAAATTTAATTGCTTCATAGCAATTATTATGTCTGCGTTACAGAATACTATATGTTTTTTATTACCCTTAGGTCCCTCTTTAATAGGAGTGCTGTGCTTTGTACAAGTCAATTATTTTTGATAGTTACAGTAATTAATGTTTAATTATATTTTATTAGCCTCATTTTGTTCAACTACCTTGGAAACAATCCAAGCATTTCTAAATGCTATACTTTGTGTGTGCATGTGTGCACACATCTGCATACTCTTCATGTGTCCATATATGCAACCAGTGAGTGCATTATTCTCACAGAGGGGGAAATGTGAGACTCATCTCAGAAGACTGTAGAAACATATGGGCTGTCCTCTTTCCCATGGCTATCAATGAAATCCCTCATGCTCATCTCACAACTGCAAGCAGATCTCCCAATTTTCTCCTGCACAGACACATATTTGATGTCTCCTGGTAGATATTTCTGATGATTGCAGAACTGTATTTTCAATGGCTTTCAGTAGCCACACGTATGAGTGACTTTTTCCTTCTGATGCCTTTATTTTTACCTTCTATTCTTTGTTGGCTTTCTACCTCCTTCCCCTTTCATTTCTCTTTTGCCTGGAAATGAACTTTGCTATTTATTCTCCTCTTTAATTCTGATCTCTCTTCCTCCAGTTTTCCTTCTTTTCCTCTATTCTTTCAATGGCTTCTCCCTTTCCTTTTCTGTCTTTCTTCCCCACTTCAAAGTGAATAGGAAACCTCTGTCTTCCTCTGAAGTGCCTCTCCTAACTCTTGCTCTCCACTGGGTGTATATCCTATCTCAGAGTCTACACAACTCTAGCATTTTATATTTTGGTTTGCTTTTTCTGTCTGGGGTGGTGTTCCTGTCCTCTGTTCTCCTTTCCTCCTTAGTGTTTTGTCTCTCTCACATCTATTCCCTCCTTCCTAAATATGAAAACTGTATGTAATTTGCTCTTTAAAAAAAATGCATAGCTTTTAATTTCTGAATTTTAATTTAATCTTCATGATCTTCATATATTTGTCAATTTTCCTGTGAAAAAGGAGACAGCGCCACAGAATTGATAATAACTATGTAGTTATCTATTGGAATTTCCTGTTCTTGAAAGAAGATGCCACCAGTTACATTTCTGCCACCAAACTTAATTTCCCAGGAAATTCAGGAGACTTTTGTGCTTATGGATGATTCTCAAATGCCAGAGAAGACTCCACAGTTATGGAAAATCTTTTGGCGAGATGTACACTACTATCTGCTCTCCTTCAGGTTTTCTTTTTCACGGTTTCCATAGTTGATCTTTTTCCACCAGGGCAGCAGCTGTGATTAGTTTTGTTTGGAGTAAACATTTATGTTATGGAAGTATCCAAAAGCCTTAATCAGCCTTGGAGCTTCATAACCTGCATGGCATACATTTGTAGAAAAGAAAACTCCTTCAGCTGAAGGAATGCTGCTTAAATGGCTGCAATGGAAGCTTGGCTGTATGTTGCTTTCAGAGCTAACCTTTTGAGCATATTTGCCTGTGCAGTGAAAAGCAGCTGCACACAACTTCTTGAGGCTGTCATTCCACTGCCAGGTGTCTTCTGTTCCTTTCACTGATGATTAAACTCACCACAGTGAATTTTGCACATAAATCACGGATCAGAGTCACAAATGAAGTGGGGGAAGGGACCTCAGTTTTCTCACTCATTAATTCCCCTTCATTGATATATCCGTGGCAAACCAATGTTGACATGTCAGATTTAGGAGATGGATATTTTGCACATTCAAAGACAGCCAGTGTTTCCTAGTCATCTCTGCTTGCAACACAGTTTTTAAAGTCAGACCAATATTCCTTGCTCCAGCAGGGAAGGTGCTGCCTAGGAATTAGTTATTCAATGTAATACTTGAATTGGTTTAATAATGTTTATTGGGCATCAGTTATGAAGAAGGTGTTTCCAAATAATTGGAAATAACCCCATAGAAAGGGTTATACTGACCTCATATTAAGAATATTTTAGAGCTGTTCAAATGAAAGCTGATCTACAGAGTGTATTAGAAGGAGAAATTGAAACTGGTTATGAGATACTTGGAAAGGATAAATATAAAATGATCTTCAACATTAAAAACAAACAAACAAACAAACAAACAAACAAAAACAAATAACAAAAAAAAAAAAAAAAAAAAAAAAAAACACAGATAAATGCCACAAAGAGATATAGTTCTTAAGAACAGATCACTTCTCAGGAAGACATCCAGGAGAAACAATGAGAAAAACTTAAAGGGCTTATCCAAGTGGTCATATACAAGTTCACCAAGTTCACTTTGAGACTTTTTGAAGATTTCTGTGATGAAAAGTTGCTTGACCCCCCTTCAGGCAGAATGTTTTCACTAGTACATATATCAGACCAGATATTTGCCTATTATAAAAAAATTAGGTTCTGCACCAATAAAGCAGAGTGGGTCCTTGGGTGAGTACCTAATGATTCATCTACTACAAAGCTTACTTTTTTTTTTTTTTTTTTTTTTTTTGCCACAAGTCCATTGTGCCCTAAGGAAACCTTCCAAATACACTTAATCAAACAAAATGTGTTCCCATTAAAAGATCGAACAAGTCATCGGTTTCCACTGCTTATCATCCAAAGTTTACCAACTAATTCTAATTGCTCAATTTAATTGCCAAAGGTCAATAAACATTTGTAGAGAGTCTAAGAATGTGTTTCATTCATCCACCCTTAAACTTTTGCCATAGCGAAGACTACTGATGGCACAAAGAGCTTTGACAAAGGTACTGCTGGTCCTTTCTGCTGAAAGCAACCCTGATGGCCTCCTGCTCAAAGGTCTTCACCACCACATAAGGACATACAGTGAAGGACTCAAGGGGTTTCTTCAGACACATAATACTGTTCAGGAGTTATTCAGCCAACTGAAACAGCCCCTTCCCTCACTTCAGTGCAGTAATGCTCACAGACATGACATTAAACAAGCTCTTACAATGCATCTAAGTGGGAGCTGAGCACTGTACCCCTCTGCATTGTAACGCAGGGTGTGAATTCTTCTGTAGCTAACTCGCATCAAGCCAGAGAGGGCTGTTTTGTAATGAGATTACAAGACGTGATAATAGCTCCCCAGTTATAAGCTAGATGCCAAGACATTTGTAACTGTAAAAGGTATTACAGATAGGAGACTGGAGAGTGCACTCTCAAGCCTTCTAACTAGTAGATGGGAAGCAGTTTTACAGCTTGAGCAGATTTACTACTTCCCCCAAAGAAATCTCTCTCTTCCAGGGCTGAAAAAGAGAAATCACTGGAGAATGCCCAGATGTGATTGTGTTCAGCCACGTTTGCTTCTGTCAGCTCCAGTCCCATGCATCTGCTTGCGGGCTTGAACCCAGGCAGCATCAGATAAGCTGATATTGCACATGAAGATACACCCATTCTGAAAAACACATGGGAATTTTGTAACTTGTGTTTCCCAGCAGAAGACTTTGGAAAAAGTCTGAAAGCATTGATGTTTCCAGTGTTGCTGGTTGTTAACCTAGGAAGATAAAGGCAAATTCAAAGAGAACACTAATTACAAGAGATAGCACTTAAAAATAGTGAAAATACCAAGGACTGTACAAACTATTTCTTAATCTTAGTAATAAATGTAGACTGTAAAATATTAACAAAGATAATGACTAACAGATTAGAATTTATTATGCAAGACTTGATTCACCATAACCAAGAGGGATTCATTAGAAATAGATTACAATGTACAGTAATAATAACAGACAATTATTGAACATAATAAATCTATGTAAAGACAGGGATGAGTTAATGTCTGTCTTTTCCATTACAGGAAGAAAAAAATCATCCAGTCATGTAAACTTGATTTTGCAGCAAGAACAAGCAGGTCTATATGACAGAAGAGAGAGACATGAATAACCAGATATGGAATCTTGTCTCAAAAAGCTTTTGTAGAAAAAGGCACAAGCTCAAAACACCCTTCTGCTCTTTACCTTTTAATTCTTTTTTCCATATTAAAGTCTAGTCTTACTACTGTAATGACCACAAATATGTGGAAGTGAGATGGATTGGGCAAGGATAAAGTAAATAACTGATAAATAGTACATTAATATTTCTATCACAACCAACACATGCTATTCACTAGCATTCTATTTGATTTAATATTTTTCTTTATTTAGTTCATTTAGATGATAACAAAGAAGGATGTGTGGGTTTTTAATACAGCTTTAGTTATTATTTGGAACACATAATGGCAATATATTTCTCATATGCAAACTTCAATATTAGAATCAGTGTTTTACATTTTATTGATAAATTGATTCCAGCAAGAACTTTTATATGTGGTGAGGTGTCAGAAATAACATTCTTGTCATCTATGGCAAGCTTTCTTCGATTGCACCTCCAGAAAACATCTGCTTTGAAAATTGTTAAAATAGGAAACAGTTCTTTCTAAGTTCTCACAGTTTTTATTCTGTTTTTCCTCCCGCCTTTAGGCCTTGTACCATTCAGCTCAGGAGTTATCTTCTGAATAATCCAGTGATCATGTTATGCCATTTATCATAACCCAAATTGAAGTCCTTTTCTAGACATTGCCAGCTGACAGTGTGGGTACCCGACATGCTGAAGTCACTCTTGAAGCTTCAGAGGTGTTAGAGTAGGTCACAATTCATGTCTATCTTACTGGCTACAGGTAGGTAGGTGGCACTGCCTTTGTTGTCTGCTCCAGTGGACGGTCCCTGTTCCACTGGCCAGCTACAAATAGTATTGTTCTTGTTATTTCTGTTATTACTGACAAGAACCATAGTAATAAACATCTTGCTGAGAGATACTTATTTAGACAAATGCCTTTCCTTCTGCTTTTTCACTAAATATCTGTGCTTTCATTTTTTTTTTTCTTTTAGAAGTTACAATGCTTTCATTTTAATGAGACAGTTAAGAGCAGCTGGCAGACATACTGTTCCTCTGAATGATTGCCCTTAAGCAGAATAGAACATTTGTAAATTTAAGATTAAAAAAAAAAAAAAAAAACTGTACTTTGAAAACACGGCTCTTGATGCTATCCTGTGAATTTTAGATCGAAATCTAAATTTCTGATCTCTGTAGTGAAATACAAGTAAAAGCTGAGGAAAGCTAATAAATCACTCTCTGATCTGAACCGAGCTCCATTAGAAACAGAAATTTGTTGTTTATAATGTACACCTCTTGGCTCTCATTAAAGCCTTGTAGAAATGATACACTGTACTTGAAAACCATAGATCGGAAAATAAATACATTCGAGCTGCGTTGCTGGGCCAGTGCTCTGTATCCCAGTGGTAAACTTAGCCTATTAATGGCTAATGCTTTAAAGAAACACAAAAACCCTAAGGCTAGACTTGTATTGCATTGTAGCTGCATAGTAGCTGCAAATATTAATCAAAGCTTTTGAACTTTTGAAGTAGCTGATTGTCCTTGATCATCTGTAACTGAGTCTAGACCAACTTTTGACACAGTTGGCATAATTGCTCCTACCTGAAATTATCTGGTATCTTTTCTAAAACAGCTTTATTACCCAAATAAAAACCATACTCAACAGGACAAGCAGCAGTGTTTTGCAAACACAGATGTCCGTGCTCATCTGCTCTGATGGGGTGAGTTCTGGAAGCCCCAAGGAAGCCTCTCCTCACCCCTATTCTCAGCATCTCTGTCCTCATCTTTGCAGGGAGCAAAGAGCCTCGGCACTGGGCCTCTTTTTCCAACTTTCTTCCCTCTCACTCTCCCGTATCTTCCTCTCATCCTTCCTATGCAGTCTGCATCCAAGGCTCCTCATGACAGACAGGGAGCAAGATCTCTTGCTGCCCACTGAAGATGGAGTGGCTGAGGCCACTGAGGCTCCCCAGCAGTCCCTGAAGGGAGAAGAGAATAAATCCTCTCCTGAGCTCTTTTTTTCACTGAGACTAAGGGAAGCAGGAACATTAGAGGAGCTTTTCCCTCCTGCCCTGATGTACATGGTGCCAGTGGGTAGCATACTGCCTCTTGACTGGCTCAGTAGAGCCAAGAGTATCCTTCATTGCTCCTGCCTCAGATATGGGCTTGAGGAACCAAATGTTTCAGTTTTCCAGCTAGCCACCAAATATATTACGCAGTATTCAGAGAACTACCGTGCAGAACCTCATACAGGGGGATTGTTCATGTTTTGTCCGTCATTTTTGTGTGGTACAATTGCAGGAGTGTTCATGGATGAGGCTGTCCCTCACTTTCAGAGCTTCCTCACAGGGAACACACATGGCAGCTTGTGTGTCACAAGTGGCTGCAAGGCTATTGTGCATTAGACCTGCAGTGACATGGAGAACTTGAACTGTGTCACAGTGAAAAGAAATAGCACTCGTGATGTGAAGTGAGTCACCCCCGTGTGGCTGACTGTTGATTGAAGGCCACAACACACTCCTTGGGAAAGTAATTGCTCAAGTACTTTCTTTTCACAGCCTCTTCTTTGAGGTAGAAGGGGAAAAAAAAAAAAAAAAAGTATTTTGTTCACTTTTCGAACTCAAGAAAGGATGTCCGTCAATCTGACCTTTATCAATTTGGAAAGACATGCCAGCAGCTGAAGGGATGTTCTCCCACCCTCATCTATTTGGGCAGATAATGCGTGTATGGGCATAGTCTTCCTTTAAGCCCCAGACTTGGTATTCTGCATGTGAAAGCAGTTGGGTTTGGGCTGGGTCTTTCATCGCCTGGTTTTGGTTTTGTTATTGATTGTTAATGATTGCTCTATTTAAATCACGTTTATGGGATTAATTTGTTGGTAGTGTTGCACTGTGCATTTAAACCACTGTAATGCATTTCCTTTTAATTTTGAAACTGCTTGCTTTCATCTGTATACGGCCATTTATTTCAGGATTTACAAATCTGCAGTGTAATTTGTTCACAGTTAGAGTTACACTTACTCAAAGGGAGAGCTGGAAAATGAGGTGCAGATTGCTGTCAGAAGACACAGATCATTATTTTGAATATGCTTTGTAAAAAGCCATTCATACTTTGCTTGTACAGTGTTATATGAGAGGGTGATCAGAAGGGAACATACTATCAGGGAATATGGTGGATATTCCACTTGAAAAGGTTGCTTTTCAATAAGTAAGGAGAGGTAGAGGTACCATTTTACCACCTTGTTCCAAGTTCTTTTCTAAGACTTAATGGTTTAGGGTACATCATTTTAGTCAGACGTGCACAGCTTTTTGTGAATCAATGTGTCAGAGTTTTCCGTGGTCATGACTTCTGTTGTCTCAAGAAGAAAAATTGGATGGTAAAACTGATCCACATATTTAAATTAATTTAAATCTATTCATTAGTAAAGAGTAATCAGAAAGATAAAAATAAGTAGAAATCTCAAAGGACAAGCTTATGTCCTGTTATGAGTGACTTGCAATTTTGCCATTAAAACAGGGGAAATAAAGCTATTTTTTGAGTTATAAATGGATGAGAAAAAGCAAAGTTAGGAAACAAATTTATATAACAACACATTATGCTGCTCTTTTCCAGATTTGCTTGAATTGATTAGGGAGCAATGTAAAACCTCACAACTCAGAGAATGTGAACAAATGTTTTTTCAGAAGCGTAAAACTGAATTTCAGTGATTTCTTCTCACATTCAAGTACCAGAATCAGCCTTGACAATAAACATGGTTATAAGAATTAATACAATTATTTGAGGGACACAGAGTCTTACAGAAGGTTTTCACTGAGCAGAAATATCCTTAGCTGGTATAAGTCAGTATAGCTCTATTGACGTCAAAGGAGCTGCAGCAATCTCCACCGGCTGGGGAAGCAGTCTTCTGTGGCTAGGAGTGTTTTTTCCCCAATCCGGACGTGCTGCTTTAAGCATTTTAGAAAGAACAGGAAAAAAACTGCCTCGTGTTCTTGTGACAATTGCTTGTTACTGCTGGAGAAAATATTATACTCTGTGTACCTCAGCACAGACTGCTGTAACAGAAAGACACCTTCATTTGTGAGAATTATATCTGAGCACTTTGGACATTATTCAGTTTTACTGGGCTGTATTTACTTTAACTGGTTTTATTTATTTTCTTTGTGTATAAGAATTTACTACATACACATAATACTTTCTCTCTTCTTTATGATTGCATTTGCCTTATCATCTGATCTCAATCAAATTTGTTTTGGTAAGAACTGAGCTGTTACTTTTTACATATAAGCACTGAAACATAGGAATTGCCATCCTGGGCTGGACCAGCTGTCCATCTGCTCTAGTATTCTGTCTCTGGCCTGAGCTCTCAGCACAAGACCAGGCACTGAATCATGAAATAACCTGCCTGAGGAAGCACTGCCTCCATGTTTCCAGTTGGTTTATACTGAACCCTGAGACTTCGTGCTTCTCATTACAAAAACTGTGCGCTACTTAATGTAACACAACTTGTTCTCCTTACCTATATAATGGTCCAGTCCCTCTTTAATTCTGCTAAGCGCCAGGCTTTTCTTGTTACTTTGTGATGGTGAATAGCACAATTTAATTGCATTTCACCTAAAAGCAGTTAAATCTGTCACTTTTCAGTGTCATCAGCTTTTCCCTTATTTTTGGATTACAAGAAAAGGCAAATGGCAGCATCCAATTGACTTTTGTTGCAATAATCCGTGACCCATTCTTCCCTCAGCTAAACCATTCAAATATTTTCCATCTGTCTTCATCTGGAAGTCTACCCACGCCTCTTATCATTTTTATCAGCTATTTCAACTCCTATTTTCCCTGTACTCTCGTTCAGTCTCTGTCCCAACTGTAGGGCAGTTGGGTGCCTCAGGGCATTGCACAGACCCAATCTCCCATTTATCAGAGGATTTCTGGATAATATTTTTGCTTCCTTTCTGCCTACTTTACTAAGTTTCCACTAGAAATCTAAGCACTGGGTGGTGCTTAAAGTCTAAGCAAAGGGTGTTGCATGACCAAGCATTAACTGGTCTTCTTCAGTCAAGAGACAACTGTCAGGACCTCAGAGTTGACAAGTTCTCACACAACCCAGAGTTAGACAGCAAGAACTAAACACAGTATTTCAGAGAAGGGCATGTCACTGACATATGTCAAAGTTGTTTTGCTGACACTTCACAGGACACATTTTGCTTGCCTGTCAGTATGGCATTATTGAAGTCCTTAATTACACTTTCCAAGACACAGTGACATTTAGATTTTTTAGACAATCTGACTTTTTTTTTTTTTTAAGTAGCATTTTGTTCTAAATTATCAGAAAGGTTGTAAGGAAATATATCACCAATCTCAACTAAACTGATGTTGGTTTATTCTTCATATGAGCATGCGTCAAGGAGAGGAACAGGACTAATGCATAGTCCTTGTGTCATTAATTTCAAATGAACGAGCCTGATCTCTTCTGGTTGGCAGAATGGGAGAGATGTGAGAGGAAGAATCTCACTAGATGTGATCTTTTACCTGCACCTTGTGAGATGTGGCCTCAAACTTGAAATTAAGCAGAACTGAATGTAGATTTCTGCTGTCATCTTGTCACCTTCACAGCATGGTGACTTTCTCTTAGGTGTATTTAGCAAGCATACAGAGATCAGAGTGAATAAGCTAATGATATGACACATTCCATATGACAAATATGACCCAGATGTAAAAAAAAAAAAAAAAAAAAAAAAGCCATTACAATGAGATCAGTGTCAGAGCAGAACAAAAACTGAAAAGTTTAAAACCTTTAAGATTACCTAGGCAACATAAAATCCACAAAATGACCTGCAGCAACTGGGGGGAAAAAGCAAAATCACCATGCAAAATAAATGATAATTGTGTGACAGAATCATAGCCTTTTAGCCCATACATATATTTATATATATAGTGTTTTTACTAGTAATCTAGTAAAAGAGAATAAATATAAACTACTTTTCATCATGAAGGATCCCCTCCTGACAGAGAAATTGAAGTACAATATTGTTCTTCACAATGTTATACTTCATATTTCTGATAGCATTGTGCATTTATTTAAAACAAAAGCTTGTTAAATCTCTGCCTATCTTACTTTAAGGTAAGTTCAATGTTTTCTGGAGCTCAACAGGCAAAAATACTCAGCTGAAGCCGATCCTTCTTGTAGTGTTAGTAACTAAAGTGAAGGACAGAGAAAACCTTCTGTTTGCTCAAACTTATTGCGTCTGTTGGTGTGTCTTGGTGGAGATACATGGCATGGCAAGGTTCTGTCCCTCTTTGCACAAGGCAGAGTGGTTGCATAGCACAGTTTTTGCTATATTCCCAGCACAGCTGTTTAAAACTATGATTCACTTAGGTACTTTGTTGTGCAGTGTCCCCTGCATTCCTTCTCTCAGATGCAGCCCTCTTCCTCAGCAATTAGGCTGAGCACCTCGATTTAATTCAGTCTATGGCTGAGAGGAAGATCTCCTCCCCTGCTAATGAAAGCATAAGGGCTGGTGAGATGGCCTTGGCAAGGCCTCGTGGTCAGGGGAGTGTACTTGGAGCAGGACCCCACAGCCTCCCCAGCTGCTCCCCAACCTCCAGCAGCCAGGAAAGGAGGACGTGCACCTGCACCCACAGCAAAGCTGCCTCCGGTGCAGACATTTAGGGTGGCTGTGGCTAATGCCAGTTGACAGGTACAAAGGACTCTTCCTCTGGCAGCAGTGGTAACTGAACCATTAGGTCTCCATTAGCAGCGTAGGAAGAAATGGTCTACAAGAAATGGTCCCGAGCCATTTTTTGAACAAGTGCAATTTTCTAGAAGTTCATTTTCACACTCTGTTATGGGCCTGGAAATCCATCAATATTCAGCAGCAGTTTGGCTAAACAAATGTTTTCAAGACTGCCTCTCTTCTTTTCTCTGTATTTTTTTTTGTTTGTTTTGTTTTGTTTTTTTTCTCTGATTTTTTTTTTTTTCAATACAATCAGCTCACTCTAAATTGCCAACCTGTGCTTTATGAGTGTCTCAAGTTTTGTTTTAACCAGTATTAATACAGACAGCCTGTCAGCAGTCTCATTGTGTAAATACTCCATTAGTTCCCTAAGGGAGCCATCTTGCTTTGAGCTACTTAGCGCTTGGTCTACTGGATGGCGGCTGCAAGTAGGCCAGTGTCCCCAAGGAGCAAGGTTAAACAAAACCCCATAGCACGTCTTGTCTTCATTTTTCCCCTCCTGCCTTAATGAATGCTGAGTGCTTTTGTTGACGGCTGGGAAATGGATCCCTGACATTAAAAAAAGCAGCAGTTTCTATCACTGATGGCCATAAGGCTGAGTTTGCCTGGGAGAGAGCTGCAGAAATGGTTATTGTGGATAATGGACCTTGGTTTGCATGTCAGAAGTGTACAGCATCAGCAAGCTTTGACCATATCGTGCCTCCTCAGCATCTCCCTCAGTCTAACGGCAAAGCAGAAGCAGCTGTCAAGATTGCCAAGAAAATATATTGAAAAGGCAAACTGAAGAGATAAACACACACAGACCGTGCTGCCGGACTGGAGCAGCGCACCAACAGTAGGTACTAGCAGCCTAGCGCTACATTTCATGTCACACTGTTGTGCAAGCTCTCTGTTGCCTGCAGCAAATAAACTCTCAAAGCCATAATAGCAGAGAAAGTGACAGGATGAATTAAAGAGCTGCAACAGCAAGCCAGTAATAGAAGCACAGAAATGTTCGTTTGATACCAGAAAGGACACCCAGGAAGGCTACAGCCAGCATCTAATGACAAAAAAGATAGCAGGGACCTCTTTGAAGAGAGTAGCATTATGGCCATAAAGTAGCATCCATGCAGTTTTACATCAGAAGCCCTAATGAGTCATCACCCTCCTGGGGTGGTCCAGGTGAATCATTCCATATGGGTGCTTTTAAAAAGAAAGCAGGCACTGACTTCAAGAATGTCACATGCCTCTATGTGATTCTCTGGAATCTACTGGATCTATGATCCCTAGTAGGACAGAAAGCTTTGGGGAAGCGTGGAGAGATTCCTTGGATGTTTCAGAAAGAGCAGACCTGATTAAAGCTGATTTCTATTGCAAAATAGCAAATATTGTTAGAGGTTTCTATATTCAGGTCTAATTAAAAATAGATGCATTATAAGCCATGCCAAAAATCCACATATGTTAGTGTATAAATATATGTATAAATATACAGGTAAGTAAATATGTCTGTATATGTGTATATATGTGTATAAATAAATATGTGTGTAGAAATACATAGGACACCCTGGTGAAAGTGAGAAAAGGTGTTGCAGTCTCTCCTTTTGATCCACACTTCATTTATTAACTTTTCTTTGGAAGGGAAATCAGAAACCAGAAGTCTTCATACCTGGATGAATGCCATGACCACCAAACCGCACAATTATTTTCTTGTCTTTAAATACTTCTTCTGTCTTACTGTATGTCTTGTCATAAAAAGTTTGCTGAGTAAGCACCTACCTTTGCACCTGGGCATTGTGTGATAACAGCAAGAAATTTCCATCACCTACAAAAAGTCATTTAATATTAATGAGGACACAGCTAATATTAGCATCTCTGTGTAAGTCTATTCAGTTTAATTTTCAAAGTTCTCTTCAGTCCCACACATAAATGTTCTCCTTCTACCATACCCATAGCATCAATTCACAGAGATGAATTTGGAATTTCACAAAAGGCGTGTAGAAATTTTTTTTCTAAGATCCTAAAGCAGAGGAGAAAAAAAAATCAAACCAGAAGCAAACAAAGCCCGGCACCCAGAAGTGGGTGTCTCACTGCCAACCTCTTCCTCTAGGGAAGGTCAAGCATCACTGTCATTGTCACTGGAATCTACCCAGAACCAAGCACATAAATGTCAAATCCAGGGAGGATGATAGTGGTATAACACCAGCCTCCAGGAGGGCATGGTTTTCCTGGAGATGAGAGGATCTTGTGCATGTGGGTGCCTATAAGCATGATCTCAGGCATTTTTGAATATGCATAACAATTTATAAATACTTTTTGATTGTCAAAGGATCCAGCATTCGCTCCTAACGGTGATGAGCAGCTCTCATCAGAGTGTCTCATTGCCTTCCCTTCTCCCACCCAAAACAAGCTGTAATGCTCCCAGGTTACTTGTAGCCAGTCTTTGTAGTGAAATAATGGAAATCCATTCAGGAAATAACCATTAACTGATTTGTTTTGCTTAAAACTCAGAAGATTCAGTTCCACTATCATCACAGTCAGGAGTGGTAGAAATCTTTCAGGGAAGGAAAGAGCCTTGAGTAAGCTGTGTGTGCTTTGCTTGAGTTCTCTAGCCAAATGAAAAATGTATTAAAGCTTGTTTAAGAATTAGATGAAAATGAAAAGATATTTTTTTTTGTCATCAGAATGAAAAATTAGGGGAATTGTTCTAATGGAACAAAACATCCTGCTCTAACCCAAAGGTCAAATGCCACTGTGGAACAAACTTGTGCTAAAAACAAAGGCAGTGTCTAACTAGGCCAATAAAACAGGATGAGGAGAAGGTGGCACAGGTACTTGTACCCAGAAGCTCCATGGTGTAGACATTTGGCTCAGATGTGGGAAATCTATTTCCATCTCTGCTTCTGTGTAGGGCAGAAATTTTGTGTTGTGAGTGCTGTAAGCCACAGCATTCAGAAGACTGTCCTGACTGCAAACACATAGTGCAGAGAGGACAGGGAAGGGGTTTCTAGTCTGGATGCTGCCCCACTTTCTAATCACAAACTGGTCTCTGGCACAGAGATCAGAGGCCACACCCTGAATGAATTCCTCAACAAGCAAGGGAGTTATTTACTTGCTCCTTCTCTCTTGAATATTAAGTATTGAGTGAAAAGAAGTGCAACAGCTTTAACAGAAGAAATTGCATTTGTCCCATCTCCACATTGATAAGTGGCTTGATGTTGCTTGGACCAGGATGGATCTAAATGTTGCTCTTTCTTCTTACTGTGCCTCTGCTTAGCACATCATGTGCACAGCAAGGCCAGGCTCATCCAGTCAGTTTTGCGGGAGCTCTTCTATTTTTGCACCTGACTTGCAGTGAACATGCAGTGAACCAGAGAGAAAAGGAGTGGTGATAACATGGGCTCACATCCCTTCTTGTAGTCATTCAAGTTAGTAGGTGGATCTGAACCTGGCTCTCATACACACTGTGTGCTAAAACTGGGGTTAACTGCAGACAGATCACTTATCAACAGTCTTATAAATCCAAACCTGATGTTTTTGCCACCTGAAACTATTTAGTGAGTTTATAAATAATTCTGTGAAGGCCAACATTGAATTTTTCAGTGCAATACCCTAACATTTTCTGTCTCTTGTCTCAAGAATGTGACCCAGGCTGTCTAGGACTCCACAGATTAATTGCTGAATTTCCATGGAGAAACAGCATGGATAGCTGTAAGCCCTTTGTGGTGTATGATCCAAGTACGATGTTCCTGTAAACAAGCTGCAAAAAAAAAGAAAGTCTGGGATTTTATTTTTAGAAAGAAAAAGTGTGCTTCTTAAGGCAATGAATTATATTTGATCTCCTTTTCTATTGCTCTTCTCTAACCTTCAGGTCCAAACCAAACAACAGTTCAAAGGCTCAGTCAGCTGTAAGACCTGGACCTGTGGTCTCATAGGCAGGCCACAAAACTGATCAGAAATTTCAGCTACTGATTCAGTGTAACAGGGAAATCATTAACTAAGGAATCCAGTACTGTATTCATTCTAGTACTGGCAATAAGTTTTTACTGCATTTAATCCAGCAAAGCAGTGATGAAACTGCATTTTAGAAAGGCTACATATGTTGCTTTTTAAATACCTGCTAGTCATTAAATTATTGTATATATTATCTTTCATTCATTTTATTAAGTATTTTACTGTAGTGATTTCAAAGTTTTAGGGGTCAACAGATCAGTGCAAGACCCCAAAGTCATTCACAGGTCACTGTGTATTCATCACACTTTTAGTTGAAAAAGACATCAGTGGAAATACTGAAAATGTATCTAGAGACCATTTACCACGGCCATGAGAGTCACCAGTGATCACTGGAGCAGAAATTAGGAAAGAATCACACCAATAGCAAAGCCAACATGCACCATGTATTTAGAAGGGTGTTAAATACATCTTTTGCCTGCTTCAAAGTGATGCACTGATGTAGATCCCTTTTTTTTAACATGTTACTTTAAAACAATGACACCTGAGAATTGAATGCAGTACAGAATTTTTAAAATACTAAATAAAGCAAGTGAGATATGCTGAGTTTGACATTAAATAGGTTTTACTGGAAGGCTTTACAGGTCATACAAAGTCTCAAGATATAACAGATTATATGTCTGTTTGGTCAGGGTGTGAAACTGAAAGGTTTAATTGGAAATCTAATCCACTAAACACTGTTCATTTTGCTAGTAAATACTGACTTCTTCCTCACCAGTAAAACAGTTTGAAAAAGACAATTTAAAAATAAATGTTTAATTGTGGGTTTCTCAGCAGAAGATAACACTAATGTAGTCATGTGTTGCGCTATTTCATGCATTCATTTTCATTCTCACATTTTTAAGATTATTCCTCCAATACTTTAAAGATGAGAAGAACATTTCAGAAGAAAGTGTGGAAAATGTGTATTTTTTAATTTCCTATTCTTTCCCCAACCAAAACACTTTTTTTTTTTTTCTTTTTCCCCCCTTAGGAGAGTTACTGAGAATTCTTTATTTGTGAAAATGTGAAAAAAATCTGAAAATTGTAAAATCTGGAAGCATTAGATGGAAGCATTAACTAAATGCCTAGAGCCCAATCTAATCCTCTAAAAATGGGCGCACTTGGGTATTTTGGGTTGTTCCTCTCCCAAAATTCTTGGGTTATGGAAGGTGCTGGAGATGCTTCATCCTGGGGATGGGGAAACTTCTCTGTGCAACCATGAATGTGTAGAGCATGGTCTTCTTTTAGACAAGGCCACCTCTTGTGTAGGCAAGCTGCTCCAACCTCTCTCTGCAGGGCTCTCTGATAACCATGTCAACTGCAAGACGGTTTATTGCCAGCTGTGAACCAGTTTGACATCACAAGCTTGTGTTTAGATTTATTAAGAACAAGTGTGTGCCTCTATAAGCTATGTAAAGTTTCCATTTGAAAATGCTGAAATCATGAAAATCTATATCAAAACATATCCAGGTGGCCTACACTGGCTTCAAAAATAAGGAAAATAAAATGTACACCTGAACATTTCTCAAGTCATCAACCTCATGTTAACAAGCTCACTTGACTGAGGGTATCCTCTACATGCTTAAAGAGGAAACATATTTTGAATGGTCAAAATGTAAACAAAGAACACTTTATGTGGTAAATGCAAAGTAGAATAAATTTTTAAAAATAATAGGAGAGAAGTGCTGGATTGAACAAGCAGTAAATTATTTATTCCCTTTGGACAACTAAACTACTCTGAAAGAGAAAAGCTTTTATAAGAATTGATTGTGTACTAGCACATTATGACTGGAGCAATACCATACCATACTAGTTCTTCAGGGTTTTTATTTCTGTAATATTTTTATGTAATAGCCAAAACAATAAATAAAACCCTGAAATTTCTTTGTACTCTTTGTGTGGCGGGATAATGCAGAATCCATGTCAGGCAAGGAACTATGCAGTCTGTCATTTGTCCTTATTATTGTCTAATATAGTATCTGATGTGGGATGTTAGTTCATGAGAAATCGAGACAGGAAATAACAAGAAAGATTGTTAATCCCCGTTAAGAAGAATAACAGTGTCATGAGAAATACTAGGACAGTGTTCCATTAGGGGTGTTAAATGATGGGAATGTACTATCCCAAGAAACTCTGGCTAACATCCCTTCTATCTGCGGGTTTCCATGAAAGTGCATTTTTGACCCTTTACAGAGCATTCGTCATCATGAGCATAACCTTTTGAAGGTTCCCCTAGTCATCTCCTCTACCAATTCTCCCTGCTCTAACAATTGGCTTGGGCCATGATGCATCTGTTCCTTACCACTGCAGTCGGGTAGAGGATGAGAAAGATCTGTTTGCACACAGCCAGTGCAAACACCATGAGGATTACAGCCTCTGGCTGTAGGGAGAAGGCCATCTCTGCACAGAGGGGCAGGCTGTGACCTTCTGCTTGGTTTTGTCATGGTCTCCAATTTCTCGGGAAAAACACTTGCATCTGAGTCCAGTACTTTAAATATCACAGTTTGATCATTAATTCTTGTGTGAGTGCTAGCTCTAAATCAAAATCTGTAAAACGACAGCCATAAACCTTGGGATAGAGATTTCACTGCTGACCTCCCTCTGATATGTTGCCAATTAAAATTGGTAAGGTGTGCTCACTGTACAACATGGAGTCTGAAGTTCAGACCTATCTCCAATATGTAACTTGCAAATGTTACTGCCCCAAACACCATATTTGAATACAAGACTGAAAATCTCTGTAACCTCTGTATAATTAAGGAAAGTTGAAACTTTCCTGAAATACACTGAAATACCACTATAAGCATTTTTTCTTAGAAAGTACTGTTTTAATCAAAACATTCTATAAAGCAGTTGTAGAAAATGACCTTTCAATTTTTAGAGATAAATCAAATTTTATTTTCAGTCTATCACATTTTAAATTAATTCTGTGATCTTATGTATCTAGAAAGTCATTTTCTTGATAGATCTTGATTGTTAGACATTTCTATGGTTAGTTCCATAGCTTAGCTTCTAACACTTTAAAATATCAGCCTGGTATAATTTATCCCTTTGCCTCATTAGACAGTACCTGGGAAAACAAGATAAAACAAAACAAAAACCATCACCACCAACAAAAAACTTTAATTGTTAGAACAAAAAGTTATTTACTGTATTTTGAACTAGAATATTAAGCATAAATATAAATCAGAAGACCTGCTGAAACAACTAATAGTGTGTTTTGGTGTGGCAAGCCAGGGGTGTGACTCCTAACTAATAATTTGTACTAATACAAATTATGAAGTGACATTTATGAACTGTATTTGGCATAATACACAAAACTTTAGCTAAATGTAGAACTATTGATCTGCACTTGTGCAGGCAAATACTTTTCCACAGGTCACAGTGGTTTCCACCCTGAGTCTTTAATAACACCAGGTTGTAAGGTTGTTAAGGTAATAAATGGCAAGTTAAATTTTATAGACTAATCACTTCCACTAATCAAAGTTTACTCCTCCATAATAAGGAGAACGCAGCATTTTTTTATACATTGAGCCTTATATTTCTAATAACTGTAACTTTATAGCATGGCTTTTCAAGTTATTAGCAATCTATTACATCTATATGGCATGATGCATAGAGAAATGCATCTGAACGCTGGGTTTGAAAGTCCTGCCAAAGCTAACCAGCTGGAAATGCTGCAAACGGGGCTGAGCTTTAGAGCTACTCTCCTTCCCAAGGCCTGTGCCCCTAATTATGGGCTGTGAATAGTCTCATCTGACTACTACAAATTCACACCCTTGAGATACTCCTGACTCGGGCAAGGCTGCCTGAGGTGCTCCCTGTTCCCTTCTTTCCCCTTCACTCACTGCCTTTCCTGTGTCAGTTCAATGGTGAGAGCACTCACCTGGAAAGGGGAATACACATTTTCCAGTCTCTCCTTAGCCTGGCAGGTTTTCAAGTCCATGTTATTTGTCTGCTAGACACTTGCAGCATCTGCTGCCCACTCCTTCCCTGAGGGCAGATGGCTCTGAATCCATCCCACTGGGGCTTTTATATCTTTAGGAGTGGCTCTTCAGACTGCTGGCACTATGGTCCCTAACCTTAGCAAAGCATCCTTGCCATGGAGGTCCTGGCTAAAAGGAAGCCCTCATTCCTCTGAGGGCCATGTGCCTTGTTATGCCAACCCCACAGGTTTGTTACAAGAGGGCTGCTCATGGCAAGACCAGCAGGTGGAGAATAGCAGTCTGGGAACCTGTGGCAGGGCTCTGGCTTTGGCTAAGGGGTAGGAGACAATTCCGAGCCTGAAGAGGGAGGTACACGAGCCAGTTCAATTCAATTGTGATGACCACACTGGATGATACCTAAATCCCGTTATGGGTCAAGCCAGCATTTTCCCAGCTATGGGACATCCCTTTCTCCAAGGCAATAAATATGTAAGTGCTTACAATGGTGGTGGTAAGAAGAGGAAAGATCAGCTACACAGTTTTGATCATCTTGGAGCATCCAGAAGTGAGAAGGATGCAGTGTGTGCAGGAGCCAAGTGCTTTTTGCACCCTTAGGTGCAACAAGAGCCCTCTAAAGGCTCCAGACTCTCATGTAGTGGAGAGACCAATGTTCCTACAGCAGCACGGACTGGGTCTAAGCTGTCTGTTTGCTACTAGTGTTTACTAAAAGCTAGTTAATTTGCTCCTAAATGGAAGCACAGAGAAGGAGATGTTCTGATACAGCTACCCACCACTCCCTGCATGATGTGAAACACCAGTGATATCTTGCGCCCAACAGGAAAGCATGTGTTGAGTGACAGACTAATCTTAGTGGGCTGGTTTTGGATTAGGTACTCTCTTTTTTAATATGGGGATCTTCTTGGATCACTTAGTTGTATCAGCTGTATTTGTATATTCTAATTTGTCCAGTTATTGCACTTTGCTTCTTTGCTTTTCTCTATTACACTTTCTTAACTTATGCATTTTTAAGTTGTTTTTATTTTGTTTTTATTTTTTTCCCCTTTTTGTCCCTTACTGCTAATAGACTTAACAGTATTCTCGGAAAATCATCACATAATTGGATTTAAACTTAGAAATATTTTTTTTCTGGTTTGTGAACTTCACAACTTCACAGTAATGAGTCTGTTTGTATCTGATATAGTCCAATAAAGGTGAGAGATAAAATAAAATCCATGCATTTCACTTGTTATTTTACAGGAGGAAAAAATAACAGGGAAAAAAAAAAAAAAAAAAAAGTGCAAATTCACTTACCTGAATGAAATAAAGGTATAATTACTGCCTGAAACATCTGACATCAAGGCTATAAAATCATCAAGGACACATGAAGGAGGCTGAAATTTTTCATTTAAAATGAACCTAAACAGATCTTTCAGTGGCTGGTTTGTAATATAAAATTAATTAGCCATGATACAGTAGAGAAACAAGAAGGACTAGAAAAAGCTACAAAGAGTTAGGATTATGCCACGCAGCCCACAATGCAATTATTCAGGCACTTCCATCAGGTAGGAAGGAGCACATTCAGGAAGATGTAGGTGGGATGGAGGTTATGAGGTAAAAGGTAGGCAGGGAAGGTATGATTTGGGTTACTGTCAATTTCTCACTTGCCCGAGAGGTATCATGGCTCTGCCTGGGGCTGTTGGCAGGACGGGTCATGCAGTTGGCATGTAAGGACCTGCTCTTCTCAGTGAAGAGCCCAGCATCCTCACATACATAGGTGATATGTGAAGGAAAGAAGACAAACTGCATCTGTGTCAAATTTAGCCCATGTCGAATTCCCAAAGCATTGCCCCCAGGCTCTCAGCCCTCCATATTCTGTGTGAGGTCCGCTTCTGCAAGCACCAGGCAATACACTGCCTATGCCGACTGCTCCCACACGGTTCAGAATGGAAGTCATATTTTTAGAAGTATTTGAAGGGAGGGCATAGGAGATTTATGGCCTTGGACATGTTTGTGTTGTTTAATTTGTTTAGCAGTAGTTGGTAGGATAATCTATGAGTGCACATCTCATGATGGAATAGAGCCTTTTATGTCCGTAATGTATGACTATTATATTACAGTAACAGACAGGACAAGGAAATAACAAATGGGAAGATAAGAGATTAGTATAGTCTTTAAAAAATGTCTATTATTATTCACAACTGTATAACTGTCATTGCTGAAGATAAACTGTATTATAAAAATACAGTATAACATTAGTATAACATTATCCAAATTAGAGAATCATGGCTTTTAGAGGCATAAATACCATCTTTCTGGCATTTCAGCTACAGTGTCACTGACTGGTTCTGCTTGTTCCATGGATTGTGGAAAAGCTAAATCAAAATTTCCTGACAACTTCTGATTCAGCAATTTTAAAAATAAGTAAAGGTTACACTTACCTGAAAGCCTGTTTTGGGAAAATTTGAAAGGTGAAATAAGAGAGACAAAAGTGAACAGGGAAGAGACGGAGGCAGGGAAAGAGACCAGAGACCTTGGAGAGGTGAAGGAGAAAGAACATGTCAGACAGAATAAGAAGGATACCTGATGTGCAAACGTACAAATCAATCCAGGTTAATTAGGTCAATCTATCAAATTGTTAAAAAGGTAGGGAAAAGACCAACTTCAGACAGCAAAAATTAATTGCACATAAAATTTATGATGATGGAATTAAATAATTTTGGCTCTTCTTATCCACTGCCTTTGTGAATGACTTCTTCTAAAAACATCACCATTAGTGATGCTGTTCAATTACCATTCATTTTGAAAGTTCCTAGGTGTTATTTCTAAAACACACTAAGCCAAAACATCTCAGACCTACAGTGTTAATTTAGAATACTAGGTGCTATTTAAGACTTCACTATTTCCAAGTTCCATTGTCTGCTATTTGTGGTGTAAGTGAATGCCAAACTGAATAAAATCTGAGGCCAACAAGCAAGGTTAAGGCATGGCTATTATCCAGTTAACTCAAATTGACTCGTACATGGCTGGAAAGGGTGTTCAGCTGACCTGGTTAATGAGTGGTTCATGAACTGTCACTCTTCCTGTTCATGGAGAGGAGAACTGGGTGTGCTTTGAACAGTTTAAATGCATGAGCAAAATGCTATAATTTCAGTGGCATCTGTTTAACTGTTGTAAATGACTTGGGGTACTACCAATTTCTCAGGAAAGTTAATTTCATTTCCTATCTTCTTTGCCCATCTTCTAAACAGGCCAGAAAACATGGAGGAGCCTCAGCTAGAAAAGAGGCAGAGATTCTCAGCTTCACAGCAATACAGGTTATTTAGGTCACACATCAGCACCTGCAAAGAGGTGCAGGCAGGAGGATGCTGGTTTTCCAGTTGGACTTCGCAATCCAGGGCCAGGACAGGAACCTGTGCTGCTGGGGAGGGGGAGAGCAGGCAGCTTGCAAATGGGACAATTGGGAACACATGCTTCAGATAGGACACATAAATAGGCTGTGATACTCAGGAGTCCTCTGGGGCCTCGTTTTATACAGAGATGCTTTTCATTTGTTAGCCAAAGCAAACTTCTGCTTAGGCTGCTGGAGCCAGCCTCTGTGTGAAAAGTTAAGTCATTAACAACCCCAGTAAATTTCCTTTTCATGTCAAAATCTTAATAAATATTCAAAATTGGTATTTTAATACTGTTTTGTGTGCTTACAGCCATTTTTCAAAAACAGTTATTCACAACATTTGTTTAATCCATGACTGACTTGCAATATTTTACAGATATGGTGATTTTTAGGTTAGCAGTGCTGCAAGTGGCCAGTATCAGTAAGTCAGTTTGTCCCACTTGGTGCTGCAGCTTGGTTTTCTCAACGTTTTGAAGTTAGTCCCCAAATCTTTTCACACTAAGAACCAGCCCATTCCCCTTTGTTCACCACAGTAGCAAAGATGGGATTCATCTGATCAGATGCATATATTCAGTGTTGGCATCTGAGCTAATTGCCTAGACTCTCCTTACTCTCAGAGGAGAGAAACAGGGACACCTCAGGCTTGGCTAGGCCAGACAAGTGACATGTTCTGGGTGCACACTTCTCTCACAATGAATCGAGGTGATGAGAATGTGGATGCCTTAACGTGAGCCTTTCCAACCTGTGAGTGACACTCTGCAGGGGGAAGACAGTTCCCCTTTAGCAAGTAGGGAGGGATGAATTGCAGGTAAAAGAGTCTGCAACCCTTACCGAACAAAACTGCTTCTTGATGATTAATTTCCTGCTATATTTCTTATATACCACTTTTCTCCAGAGGAGGTGTGCATTTCATAGTTAATTTTACATACCGGGCTTCTGATGGACTGTCTGGCGTTTGAGGAGGGAGCTGTTTTGCTTTTCATGTCTTTTTATTTTTCCCTTGAAATATTTAACCATGGTTTGGTCAGCCAGAGTTTGTTGTACGTATGTTGCCCAAATGTCCGTATGCAAAGCACAGTAATCCTTGAAGTCCTAGCAGTGAATTTCATTGCTGTTTAAAAGCCTTTTAACAGATTTCTAGAATCAGCTTGGGACCAGAAGGAAATAGTGAATATTCACATTTTAACACAAATTGTCATTCATCAGAGTAACATCTGCTGCTACTTTAATGTGCTGTTTTATCCAGGAAACTGAGTCAGTGACAGCTAAGTTTTATTTGGAATTTGTGCTGATATCATGATTCTTTGGAGGGAAAGGGGAGCAATGGAGAGCTTTTCATGTTCTGGAGGTGTTATGAAAAAGTTAAGCAACTTCTGTGTTGCAACTAATTAAAGGAAAACCAGCACCAGCTATATCAAAGGAAAAAGAGCCTAAATGAACCCTACCTCTGCATGGCCTGTTGCATGGATGAACAGAGTTCATCCTTCCTAAGTAGCCCAGACCCTTGCCATGGGTTTTGCAGGCTGTGTGTGCAGGAGCAAAATTCTATTTTATGCTATTCTAGTGGTATCGAAGGCCAGATCCTTGACGACCTACTTTTTATTATTTTGTCAAACAATATGCATTATTCATCTTTATTTGCTTTTCTACCTCTTCCAACCTATTAATTGCTTTTCTGCTCTTTGGGATATAAGAAATCAAGCCAGTAACATAGGTGGTGATCATGATGGTAGCACAGACAGACAACATTAATAGGAAAGAATCAGGCATTTTTCTTGTTTTTTAACTGAAGCAGTTAAGTGGGTCCACTTGTTCATTAGAAGTACATTTAAATTGGCTTAATTACATGTTCATTTTGCTATTCATAATACTTTAATACAGGATACAGCATAATACAGAAGTGACACCTCCCAAATAACAACTCCCTTGCACTTTCAAACATGATGTTGACCAGGCCTGCTTTAATATTCTTTCACTGTTTAAAGCAAGTGAATAAAGCAAACTCATTTATCAAATGAAACTAATAAAACCACTGAAATATGATTACTTTGCTGGTGGCAGTTGAATAGGTACTATGTTTAAATGTTTGATAGAGTACCAAACAGATTCATTACAATTATTGCTCACAATAAAGATAACCTTTTTTAGGTTCTGATCCTTCAAGCATTTGTACATCTGCTTAACTTTACAAATGAGTTCAAAGCAACAAATCCCAAAGGCATGTTTTCAGGACTGATACTTTACTGCCTGGACTCTTAAATAAAATATTGCTTAAAGTGTAAGGAAGTGGATGAGTTAATTATTTAGTTTGTTTGTTGCAGTCTTTAACACAGTTGCCAGCAAATAGAACAGATAAGTAAGAAGAGTCACAACCTGTAGAGATTTAAAAATACAGAGAGAAATAGAAAGCACCATTTCACCATTTGCATAAATTCCTGGAAGTAACAGAGCAGCTCAGCTTGCAAATCAGAAATTGTGAATGAATTCAGCAGATTTGTCAAATGACATGATTTAAAAATAACTGATGGGTGTAGCATATGTCAAAACAACTCAGAAGAGGCAGCTTCACTGCCCCTGCTCCTTCTTCCACAGGAGTCAGCAGAGATTTACTATCTGCCTTACCGGGGAGGAAGGTTGCTGCTCATCTCTGAGAAAGGACAATTGCACTCGAGCCTACTTTTGCCCTTACCCCAACCCATTGCTTCTCTGCCCTGGTCCCAGCACACATCTGCAGAGAGCTCTGCAGAACTAGGGCCTTTTTTTTTTTTCCCCCTGGTAACAGAATCTCTGTCTTCCTCTGAGTCAGTTGCCTTCCCTGTCCTTTATCCTTTATGGTTTTCCTCAGAAACACGCTGCTTCTTCAAAGCTTTTCAACAAGAAGCATTTGACAATCTGTTGGTGTTAAGCCAGGTTTATATCAAAGCACAGCAGTGAAGTCGTATCTCATCGAACGGTTATGGGACTGATTTTTTCCCTCTCAGGTGTGGCTGATTTGCCATCTTTCCCAAACATGCATATGATCTTCACAGAGCAGTATTATGAAAAGGGAATAGTTTTGTGTTTGTTTTTTTTTTAGTTTTTGTGAGCCAAAACAGCATCACAGGCCATAGGAAGCATATACCATGTCATCATATATGAACCAATGGGCAGGAAAGAATTTGAGGAAAGAAAGAAATTTATACCATATATATATTTATACAGAATATATTACCATGATACACTGAAAAAATGTTTTTATATCATACATGAACATCGTTGGTGGAACATGGGAAATGTTATAGCTCTGCTGTTTGTTTCCAGTTACTGTCAGAAAATTAATGTTTTGCTGAAGCAAATAGATCACCACTTGGCAGCTGTTACTGGCAGGACAGACAGTGAAACACACATATGCTGTGCACAATATTTCTGTCTCCTTTTCTTTCTTCTGACAGTAAATGAAACAAAGTAGTCATTGGTGTTTCCAATTGATGTTAATTTTCTCTTTGTTGGTTTCTAACCAAGATGAGTATGCAAGAATTGGCTGTAGTTGGTTTTCTTTAGCACTCAGCCCTCGTTGATTCTGCAAGCTGAAGCTATGCACATGGACAGATTCAGACGTGAACAGTTTTCTGGAAGGATGCGTCATCCAGAAGGGTCAAGATGATGGCTTGAGATGTACCCTAAAACTGTCAGAGAATCATTATCAAAAGGCAGAATACTGTGTCCCCCTCCTGAGTTCTCTGTCTGAGTTCATGTGCCCTTATGGAGGTCTGACACTGCAGAAAACCTATACCTGACAGTCATCTGCTAGTCATCTCAGCTCCACCAGGGGAGGTTGCATGGTGAAATTTGTCACTTCAAGAGAAAGCAGTAGCTGTTTTCCTTGGCTTTCATTAAGGCTCTGTTATTGTTAAAGCCTACAGTAATTTTGGATTTCTAGTCTCACTTTTCAAAGCCAGAGGTAAGGTTCAGAGTTCCCTTGGGAACAGCTCCCAGGATTTTCTCCTCGTAGGTCTCTGAGGCAAACAGCACACAGCCCAAAGCTCTTACTCTGGGTGGCCATCTAAAGTGCTGGGTGGACATGCAGAGCTCTAATGTCATCAGAAGAAATTTGGATGTCACATCTCTCATTGGCGTGGTATGTCTGTGGCATGTAAGACTGAAGGATATGTTGGGGCCACTTTACTTTGACCTTAGACAATAAGGATGGAAGGGACTGAGGAAGGCCAAAGGGGCTGTGTCCCAAAACCAGGTTACAATGGTTCCTCTCAGATATCAACTGATATGTCTAGTCAGCTTGATCCCTAGAGATTAAAGAGCACAATCCTCAACTGTATCAATGTATTTAATAGAAGTTTACATGCTAAACAAAAAGGAAACGCAATTATTTATTAAGTTCTGTCAGCTTTTGCTATCTCTCCTTTTCTTCACGCCCTTCATTTTCTTTCAATTAACCACCTAACACAGTCCTTTTTTTCTCATCAGCAGAATTTTATTTAGCTAGCTGTGCTTTTGTAGTCCTTCAGACTTTCAAAAGCCTCTGCGCCTCACCTCTTTATTTCTTAAGAAAGCACCTCTACTTCTCACTGTAGATTTTTGTGGTTATTCATGATGAAGTTTTTGTAAAGTTGCCTCTTTGTTTCTTCCTGTCCCTGTCACACAATTTCTTTCATGTAGCTGCAGTGCTTCAGGAAGGGAGACTTCTCTGAATTCTCAGTCTTCAGGGAGAGCAGGACACTGCATCTCTTACAACCCTGTGCTTTTCCATTGGCAAAATGTTGGTAGTTTCTTCAGCAGCTCTCCCTTGGTTTTCTCCAGAGTCTGCTGAGGAATTTTTAAGAAAAAAAAAAAATGTTCCAGCTTTATCAATGATGTCGTTACTCAAACTCATGCAACCATTTCAAACCACTTAAGGTTTAAAGACATAAAGACATATGTAAGTCCTTTTTTTCTCTTCCTTTTTTAATGTAATGACTACAGGAAAGGCAGATTTGCTTTTTGAACAACTACCTACTGCTCTCTCACACTGATGAATTTAGGATATACTTTTTATCACTGTCATGTTGCACAAGATTCATATATTTTCCCTTGCCGTCCCTAAAATGTGGATGTTCACGTCTAGCCTAGACTCCTTTTATAGTCAAAAGACCAAAACAAGTATCTCCAGAGGGAGATTCATCCAGTCTTTCTTATGCACAGACCTTAGAAGAAGAATCATTCCAGTCTGCTTCTGTCCATTGACTATGAGCAGAGCTGACGGGCTATGGGTTGAAGTGTCTAGTTTTTACACTTTAATTCATATGGATAATACCCACCTATTACCTCAGCATGATACCAAAAAGGTTTATAAACCTTCTCTGTGTCATTTTATGTTGCTGTCATTGCATTTTTCTATTTACATGCATATCTTTACAAAGCTGACGCATAGTTTCTCGCTTTCTCTTGTCTTACGCAAGCATCATATTTGTCTCAATATTCTCTTACCACCTTAAATTCACATCATAATCATATTGTGGCAGACTCTGCATGACTTTTGCACTGTAATCTTTATAATAACGTTGTAACTTCTTGAAGTAGCTATTATCCTGCTTACAATTAAAGCTACATAAAGTCACTTCAGAGCATTCTCATTACTTATCTCATCAACTCAAATACATCAGCTGTTACCAAATGTTTTATTTTTAAAATACCAAAATGAACTATTACAACTGTGATTTAGATTCATTACAAATACAAAAACAGAGGCTTTTCTTCCTTTTCTTTCCCCATTCTTTGAGTATTTCTTGTCTTGTAGAATATTCAGCTTTACATACTGTAGCACTCATCCAAAATTGCTGGGCCACATTCAAAATTGTAAACTTTCAATTGTGCCTCACTGGTGAAAAAAACATTTTTTGTCATTATTAGTACTCAAAGCAGCATAAATATAACTCCAATTTTGCAGCTCAGTAGTGGCAGACTAGATATTTTCACTCGAAATCTTCATATCAATAGTATTTCTTTCATGATAACATTTATTTATCAAAGTTTATGCTGCTTTGACTTTTTATAAAATAACAGCAAAGATAAATGGATCGATTGACCCCAAGAGCAGTTTATTTATCCCTTTAGTCACACTTCAGTGGCAAAATCAATACTCTTCTGAAATATCTGATATTACAGTGGTTCCAGTAAATACTGACATTCCTGAGCTATGTGAAGGGGGAACAAAAATTTATTATCAACTTAGATTTTTAGTACTTTCATTGATTTTTCTGGGAATGCTTGTGAATTTTTATTTATCTGTAGCTAAGTAAGTGACCTTTGTTTCAAATAAAATAAAATAAAATAAATACCATACACCCCAAAGCAAAACCAAAACTCCTTAAGTTTAGAACATGTAAAGAGGGAAAATGCACACATCTAACAATGTCAGTGACAAGGATCTTGGCAGAAGAGTATGTCTGTGTTTAAATGATGCATAGCACACTACAGTGTGTTCTTTCTCATACTATCTCTGCGTTTGAAACAGCATAACATGTAATTTTTTTTACACTGATATTGTTGACATTCACTTTGTGTGACAGCTGAGATGTTTCTGAGTCTTGTATTGCTACCAATTACTTTGATACAAGAATGGAAGAGATGAGTGACCTGAAAGAAAAATGAAAAAGTACTAAACAGATTACATACTTCAGCTTATAAACAGATCTAACTCCTGCAAACATTAGCAAGAATTATGCATACATATGGAATAAAACTTTTTGTCTTATTTCTTATCCCTCAAAGCTTTGAACATATAGAAACTGCATGAGAAAGATAAGAATCAATGGAGTTCCTGAGGGCAACATGGAATTTCCAGTTTGGGGGATCTCACTGAAACAGTATTTGACAGAGTAGCAGAGAACAATTTTCTTAGCTGTGCTAAACTGAGAGGAGCCCACTGTATCAAAATTTAGAAGATGGTAGTCCCAAACCATTCTAGTGCCTGGGACAGAGGTGGTCTGGAAAATCTAAGTTTGCCAGGCACCAAGAAGCATGGGGTCATTCTGGATGGACAGAGCGGCACAGGAGGGAACCATCAGGGTCCCTTCCAGCCTGGCCATACCCTGCTCATGTGCTCTGAATTATAGGGTAGTTGTTCCAGTATTTGTCAAAAAATGGCCTAACATTCACTACATAGCTCAGAAGATGTCATGTGTCTCTGCTCTCCATTCTGAGCAGACAAGGATAAAGAGAAATGAAAGGGGTAGGTGGAAAACTCAAGGTGTAAGTCAGCTTTCCTATTTTTTGTATCTTGACCTCTTACTGATACCCATATTACTCATCTGTACATAAAGAATGAAATATAAATATAAAATGCATATGCAGAATTGCACGTCTGTATATTTATATAAAACTGTGATGTTTCTTAGAAAAATTATCTTGGAAGAACAACCTTTCCAGTAGTAGATTATTCAAGACCTGAAAAAACATAGTCTTAAAAATCTGAAAACTTACTATTTCTTGCCAGTCCATTTCTTACCCAGGATTAGTGTGTTCATTTCTGAACTACCTTAATATTAATTAAGCCATGGTTAGATTTAAATCTTGAACAGTCTTAATCAAACTTCACACACACACACACACACAAATAGGCAAAAAAATGATAATGAGTGCTCTGACTTGGTTTTCATGTCATCAGCTGTCACTTCATTCAGTTCTTGTCGTTAACAAGTTTCTTCTGGCTTCCATTGGCATCGCTCTTACAGAAACACAATCTGCTATCAGCAAGAAATAATGATATATGTTTATTGTTCCTTGATAGAAGTGTACTTCTCTTCAAGGTTCTTATCAAGAGCAAAAAAGGTTCAATGGCCCCGTGCATGTTTAGGAAGTAGACCAAAAGGTGTGAAAAGACATCACAAGCCCTATCAACAGGTAGATACTTCATTGAGTCTTCTGTAAAGTATAGATCTTTTCTGAATATAACCTCCTCCAAGGGCTTTTCACTCTTTCCTGTTTGCTGGTGTTAATGTGTTCAACAAGCCAATCTAATGAAAAAAAATATAAATAAAGAAAAGATATTTGAGATATTCTGTTTTTTTTCCCCATTCATTTCCAGCTGCATCCCTTGATAATCATTAACATCATCCAGAGAGAATTATCTCAAAGTAGATGTCCTCCTCCTTAAGATATAGCAAAAGATTAATTTTCTCCAGAGAAAAGGAATTCCATAGCTTCATTACATCTATGTAGACCAGAAAATCACTTCACTTCAAAAGATAGTATAATTAAAATACATTTTCAGAATATGTATGAAAATCAGAAAAGTTTTAAGTAAAGGTTCTATCTGCATGAAAACTTAAATGGGTGTATGGTTTTAAGGTTAGCTATTCCGTACACTTTTTGTGGACCACAGATTAATAATGAGCTTCCCCTCTTTGCATAATTAGGGATATATCATGTCAATAAATTAAATAAGTGTTTCAAACTGTATAGCTAGTAGAGGAGGACTGCCTTATGGAAGAAAGATATGAGTGCAGATAACTTTGAAGAAGTTTTGAAAATGTATGGACAATTATTGCAATGTACTGGAGCTGTCCTGGACAGTGTAAAGAGGCTAACCTATAGGTATTGTCATGCTGAATCTAATATTGAGAAAAACAAGCTTCAATTTTTCTAAAGGACATCAGAGAGAAAATAGCCAAAACAAACAAACAAACAAAACATTCAGAATGGCTGCTAGATGATGGAGTTTTACTTTCCAAATATTGCCATATTTTTTCCAGAGACCTTTCCTAATATGCTGCTCTTCCAAAGTACTGATAAGTTGTCTTATTTGTCTGTAGTAATAATTGTTACATACATATACTCAGAAATATGTTGAAAATCAAATATACTTTGAAATTTGTAAATAAAGCACCACCAGAAAGTACCAAACATATTGGAGATCTGGAATAAATATTCTGAAAGGAATGTTCCTCACATTTTCACTTCTACTTAAGGCGTGTTTCTCAGAATTTATGCCTATGGACCGAGCATTGATTCCTTACTACTCAAAACAAACAAACAAATAATAATAATTAAAAAAAAAAAATGCTCTTTACTAGTAGGTTCAAAATTAGCAAAAGTTTTGTAACATGGAACTATTTATAAATGAAAGAATTTCTCCAGTTTCAATCAAAATCAGCATGTCTGACTAAGCAGAATCACATTGTAATTAAAAATTAGAGGACTGATCAGTTTTATGCTAAAATAGCCCTGGGCCCAATGTTATGTTGCTGCTGGATGTATGAGCCATGTTCCCCATGAGGCTTAGCATGTCAGATAATGAAATGTTATACTGTATTGAATTGTTGTCTGTGCATCCTCTCTTAAATACAGGAAATATAAGGATTTTAATAGACATACAAGAGGGGATACTTAGAAGTCCTTGCATGCTTTCCATTTCTACCACCTTCCCTCTGTGTAAAGTGCCAGCGTATGTGCTTGAAGTGCCAGCAATGCTTCTTGCCATATGCCAGCCCATTTCAGTGATTTTGACTGTATATATCTCTGTGTGTATTCATATGCATATATGCATACATGTGCAAATGACATAAGGTCAACTGTTCCGTGCCAGGTGCTGAAAGCAGTCAGAGTAGAAGAGGGAGAGAACTGTAACTTTGACTCCTTTGAACTCAAATTAAATGTGAAAATGAGTAGTTACTTGAAATGGATTTGTCAAAATAGCCAAAGGGAGTTTGGTGCTCATCATTCATATTTGAATGGCTTATGGACAACTAAATCCCTTGGCTCCTTTGAAAATCCCAAATTTAAAGGATATTTCTTGAGCTAGCAATGAGACTCAGTGTTGTGGACTTACTTCTGAGAAATTGGCATCGTGAACCTTCAATCTGATTAGTTACGCAGGTACTTGTGAAATTGCTTTATACCAAAGCCTTAAAAAATTACAGAATGTATACCAATGCTTAGAGAAATCATCACAGAAAGAAACACATTGTGCCAACAGGAAATAACAAGTCAATATGCCCCTGCCTTCCTATCTAGGCAATCTGCCTATCCAAGTATTTTTTTGTAAATTCAGAATAAATTTTAAGGGTTTAAGGGCATGCGGTCATATCATCATTTTTATGGCAGCCAAATTAATTCTTTCATGCAGTGTTTGAACCTAATGGAGATTGACTGTCCTGTTTTCCTATTGTAATGATGTGTACCGAGTTGAAAATGAAGATGTTGAAGGATAAAAAATAGTGCTGTGACTGCTATTGATTAGCTGTCTTGTTTGCTTCATTGTTCAGGCTCCGTTGGCCTCTTGGGCAGAAGGACACCCAAGTATAACATCCCTGACATTTTCCTGAAAAGATGCATGCCTTAAAAGTGACAGCTTTACTTAAAAAATACAGTTTTGATGTATAAATGTGGTAGTTTTAGCTGAAAGGATTCTGATGGATTAGAGCAGACAAAGAGAAAGATTTCTGAAACATACCTCAGGTCAACCTTGTATTGAGAATAGATTTAATAGCAAGTGTCTTACATGATGATGACACTACTAGAGTCTCTGCATTTCAGTGTATGTGGGAATGAGTAAGAAAAGCTGAGCTTATCTTCAAAGACAGAGCGATTAGGTTATTCTGACTAATGTGTTCAGCTTTCATTAAAGGCTCTGAGCGGTCATGAATTCCAGAAGACTTGACTATGTGCACTGAAGAAGAAAGTGGCCCTCAAACCAACACATAATTTTATTAAGTATACAGACTGTATTGTTAAAAGCCCCCGTACAGATTGTTTTTCACAATCCTCTGACAGTAGGCGATTTGATACCGTTTTGTTTATTCACTTGCCTGTTTTTAATGCAAAATAATTGGTGTGAGAGTCATATAATTAAATTTGTAAAAACAATTACTTTTAATTGCATGCATATGCATTTAATACACTTGAATGTGTCTATTAAAATAACCCTATGGCTGTTGCTTATACAGAAGTCAAGCCATAATTTACCTAACTCTCTGTCAAAGTATTTAAAGGAGTCAAGCACACTAAGTGATTTCATGTATCACCTTTAATGAAATGCACGAACATATGAGCATGACTGTGAGACTGGGTCACAGCCAACATTAGAAATGCCTCTGCTCTTATCAGCGTTATGATAAAAAGGGCCAGATTCTGCCACGACTGCTGTCATGCCTGGGAGAAAATGGAATTGCTCAGCGAATGACCTGTAACTCAGTGGGGGTGGGGATATTAATGACTCGGTGTGCTAATGACTCTGTGGCAAAGCAATGCTTTTTATTAAATCCTCTAACTAGTTTGCAGAAACCTGGGCAATCTGTCAGTCAGTAAGTGGAAGCCAGCCAGCAGAAATCCAAGGTTTCCAATGCACTTCAGCTGGAGGTATCACAGCGCTGACCTGACTCCCCTTCTTCTCATCCTGTGCACCTAGGAGTGAGACCAGCAACTGCTTCTCTTTCATCCATGCTTTTTAATGATCCTGCCTTTACAAAGCATGTCTAGCCCTGCCTGTTTCTTGGCACGGTGCATCTCATCTCCTGGCTCTTGACAAGGTCTTCTCAGTCTGCCCTTACAAAACCCTCCCACAAAGATCACCTTCCCTGCTGGCTATGTCATCCCATTTCTTGTCTACCAGGTCAAATTTACATTTCTCCTTTTCCCCTTCAAATCCCCTGATAAGTCTGTTCCTACCCTTGTCCCCGATGGGCTAAAAGCTCTGCTCTGGCAGGGACACCGTGTCTCCTGCCTCTGTCCCTGCCACTATACACGATGGGGCATCTCTGCTGAAATGACCCAAAAGATCTCTCTTTCCTTATTGCAGTATCTCCAAGGAATTAATCTGTGCTTTAGCATCCACCAGAAATGCAGCAGTTTCCTTTATTTGTTTACTCATATTTAAAGTAAAGTAAATTTTAAGTTAAAGAGTAACTCAGTTTTGATAATAGCTATCTGAATGGCAATCTTTCTTTCTCATTAGATTTAAGCGTTGCAATTGGGTATTTCATTATATAGTCATGTGCTATTTCTCAAATAATGCAGCACATTTTTGGCTGAACTAGGAACCATTAGGTACACTTTTGCTGTATCTTATAAGCATGCAAGTATGTGATAGCACTGGTGTTCAACTTATCTAACAATCCTTGATAGACTCACAGTAGACACAGTGTAAATGGCACTTACAGACAGAAAACATGGTAAAATGATTTCAAGGAATATATTATCAGATAAAATTTATCACTGAATTAACTTAATACATATTATTTGAAACACTATCTCTCTTTTTAATCCTGTGAGCACTCATTTTATTTCTAAAATTTTAAGTCCAGGACAAAAAGCACTGAGGAAAAATGCATGTGATGGCTCTGATATCCATTTGCAACCTGCAGTACTCTCAGAAGTCTTTTTCTTCTTCAGCATGTTTTACACATTTTTGCTAGGGTTTGCTTCTAACTCCTCATTTGTGTTCTACAAGGATATTTGGAGAATGTTTGCAACTTCAAATGTAGCAAAAACTGCTAAACTACACCATAATTTTTTTTCTTCTCACTTGCTCTCTTTTCTTCCCATTTTTTTCAGTACTAGTCATTTTTGAGCCTGTACAGCCTAAAAAACCCTCAAGTGGATAGAGGAGTTGTAGCTAATGCTGCCAGAGTCAGGTTCCCAGATAGCTCCCAATGTAGCAAGCAGCAGCAAATGAAAACAGCCAAGGAACAGGATTCATGTGCTCAAGGGAAATGAGAACACTTTACACAGAATGAGCCTAATTCTACTACTTTCTTCATGCTTTGGTCTTTTTTACTTCCATCATTATTGTTGTCAACATTGTCACTGAGATGAATCCCACAAGGATGTGGCCCTCTTGCCGACCAAATACCATCAGCCTTCTGTCCTGTCATTTCCATAAAAAGATCTGCCTGCGCCTGTCACTGTTGATCTTGGAGCACTACTGAAGCCTGAAGTGATTTGACGATTGCCAATCCCTATGCGGTGTCCTCATGTAGATGTCCTGTTAAACGCTGATAGTCCCAATGCTGGGGAAGAAACTGGAGATAAACCAGGGTTGACAGAGGTTAGAGGGGGGGTGTCATCAACCAATTGACTAGTCCAACAAGATTACTTCTGATTTTGTCCTCCTCCTTAATTTGGAGCAATTGGTGATAGCTCCTCAGCCCTGGCATTTCATTGCTGCTGCTGGTATTCATCTCACTATGGGAAATGTGGCATTGTAAGGTTTCAGCTGGCCATCTAGCAGTGGTGGCAGCAGCCACCCAAGGGTAATAAAAGCCATCATCAGCTTTTCCTTGTAGCTGGCATGAGAGGTATGTGGCTGGCAGCTGAAGGCTTCTTCATAGCAGTGGACTATGATTTTGTACATGCCTGAATTAACAAAAGCAAACTTTATTTCAAATTTAGTGACAAGCTTCCAGCATTCTACCTCACTTCAGGAAGTGTAAGGTAGGAAGTGAAACAATCCACTGTCAGCACCTTACCTGGGGCCCAGATGATAGATTTATTTAGGGGTATGTTTTCACTAGCTGCAGGTGCCAAGGAAGAGCAGAGGTTGCAACTTCTTTGCAGCACTGATGGCTAACCTTCGGGCAGCCTCTCCATCCACTGCAGGAAGCATCGAGGCTTCATTCATGCTGAGAAAAGCCAGAAAGACTCCAAGGCAGAATGGTCATGTTAGCTTTTCCTTTGTTGTTATTTCTGTTCTATTTTTAAAAATCAAATGGAAATTGATTAAAAAAATAATAAGCTGCAAAACCTAACCCTGATCATTTCTATGTATGCAATTAAAATTGTGGATCTGTGGATGAACATTTAAATAGTGAAATTTAAATAGTGAATTTGTACTGTTCTATGATGAAATGCATTATCTCATTATTTTCTGGTTGCTACAGGGAAAAAAAAAGGGGGGGGGGGGAGGAGGGGTTTAGAATTAAGAGTTTCCATTGCTTTCTTTCTCTTTTCTGACTTCCTGGGTGACCTAAGGTCAAACAGGAAGATTTTCTGGAGCTTCTATTCCTTCTTTGTGCTTTATTTTTGGACAACCAACTGAACAGACTCATTTGTAGCAATACATAGGATCCATGAATCTGTGTTTCAATTGTAGTGTAAAAAATTAGGTAAAACTAGTTACTGAAATACATGTGTGTTTGTGAAAATGAAAGTCAATGGAAATACAGACAGTATACCTAGGTCTGTATGTGCACAAAGATGGGGAAGGCAGACCTTTCATCTAGTAGCTCCTCTGTGTTTGAAGACTAGTCACGCAAAGCATAAACTCTGCTTCTGTTTCATATGACTCTCTCCTACAAGTTGAGTGTATTTGAAGTGTCTTCAAATGTATTTTCAGCTCCAGAAACTTATTCTGTGGGCATAAAGTCTGTCCTTAATTTGTAAATTACTGTCTTCATTTATAAACTACTATACTGTACGCATTTATTTTAATCAGTCACTGCAGTTATGAATGCCAGCCTGATTTCTGAATCAGCACTCAAAGATAAATGATAGATGGTTTATTAAGTTCTCTCATCTAAGGTTCATGATGCTTAATTTTCTTAAGTGATAATATTTCATACTATAAACCTGATTTTTTTTTTTTCTTCTTTCTGCTTAGGGGAGTTTAACCTAATTACATATGTGGTCTCTTTAACAGTGCAGTGTGGAGCCATCACTCAACTTCCATAAATCATTATTTTAACTTTTTTAGGAGAAACTCTTCAAAAGGTCACCTGTCATCAGAAATATTCTAGCTAAAAGTTGCAACACTTAACTGTCTTTAGGTTCTCCTAACTCAATTACACCAATGCATCACTCATCTCTCTCTGGGTTTGCTGTAGAAGCATTGGTCTAGGGGCATTTTTTGGATCCTTGGCAGCCAGGCACCATACATGTACTTACCTCTTTCACAGCTGGATGGTTTCATTGTAACCCCTGGTGTCTCTCTCCAATATTTTGACCTCATAAAAGCATAATGTCATTGAATGTTGAGATTTTATGGTAATTTATTCTGAAGATTCTGGCTTTTAAATCTTCCACATACAGTTTAATAACATGATTCTTGTCATCAGGCAAACTTTACTTCCTCTGTTAATATTTTCATCTTCATTTTACATACACACAAACATATATAGATAAAATAATCTGGAAATGATTTACAGAAACATTGGATAAAGAGGAAGAGAAGGAAAGAGGCAGATAACAAGACAACTAAAGATTAATCATGGCAAAAACAGACATGCTTTTTGTTTTTTTTTTTCCCCATTCCTGTTATATTTTTGTTTGGACTGGCTCCAGAGAAGCCCTATTCCTTGTTGCTCTTGTTGTGTGTGTGTTCATGCATAAATTCAGGTCAAGTATGAAACCTCTTTGCTACATTCCTGGTAAGAATGTGTAATGTCCGTATCAACAGATAACAAGAAATCGGAACTAATTTAGCTCATGACCCTGGGTTCTTTTTTTCTGCCATTACCAAAAAATATGGTGTTTGCTTAGTTGTTAATGTATGCAGTTCAGTAAATTAGAGCTGCTTGAAATTTCTCCTAATCCTTTCCCATTGAGGGTTTCCCTGGACTAAGTGATGCTGAGTAAAACAAAAAACACATGCATGCACAGGTTTCTGAGATTTTCCGGATCAAATATAATTTAAGGGGCACAACATCTTTAAATGAGGTTTTTGTTTTTGTTTTTTTTAAATTAGTGCACCAAAAGCACCAATGAATAAACACTGTTTACTGAAAATATGCTTTGCTTGAACTTGGCCATTAAAGTATACAAGGGCTGAGGGGTTATTTTGCAATGAAAGAATGAACCAATATATAAGGATAAAAGTAGAAAAATGGTTTAACACACAGCACAAAGATGTTTTTGAATGAATCAGTCTTTGCTATTTAATTTACATTTTGAGGGCTCATTAGGATGATGAATGACACTGCTGGAGAATAAAACATACTTCCTGAACAAAAGAAAATCTCTGTAGCCTAATAACATTTTATGCCAGCACTTACATTTGTCAGAAGTGGATGCTATTTATCCCTATGATTATTTAAAAATCATTTTTATTGTCCTTTGTGCTGTGTCCTCTTCTGAGAATTTTAATTCAGAGTTTGACACCTACTTATTAACTTCCATGAAGTATGGAGTACAAAGGCTTATACTATATAAAGAATTCTAACCAGCCATGTTTATATTGCCTGCAGCTGTATACAAATTAGCTCAGTTTGGATTCATCTCTCTTAGAGATGGAAAAAATTTGAGTTGTGTAACCTTTACCACCCCAACAAAGTAAATGGAAATTGAGCGTGGCTGACCTGGATGTATCAGGAGACAGCAGTAAGTCAAAAGAGCAAAGAGGAGGAATTTATGGCATTAACATCATGAATTAGGAATCTCTACAAGTTGAAAACATTCATTTCTCTTCCTTCCTCCTCTGGAAGGATGAGGATGAAATAAGAATGCTAATATTTCAAACCTCAAGCCAATGCACTCCTTAATCAGTAAATAATTACTTGCTGTCTTGCCTTCTTTAGTGCTTAGGCATGCCTATACTCTAGAGTCAAAGGTATGCAAATACTGGAAAACAGACCATCTCTGGAAAAATGTCAAAATATTTTGGTAAATTATACACTATTACAATAATTGCATTTCTATAGTTTGTCTTAGAAAACATATCGCTTTTTCACCAAACATTAGGAATAAGAAATTTATTGTGCGCAAACTGTAATTTCACTGGTATTCCCTCTTCCACACTTCCTGCAGTAGATCTGCTCAGCAGCAGTGATATCCAACCTTAAGGGTGGAATAAGTCAAGGGCTTCATTTGCCTTGCTGAGGGAGTGCTCCGGTTGCTCAGGTAGCTTTCTATGAGTGCATGTAAAAGAAGATGACATAGTTTTGCTTCGTTCACTATGCTATGAGATGGGAATGTTTTATCTTGTGGTCATTACTCTTCCCAAATCCATTCTCATCTTCTTGCAAGAAGTCCATCTGACAATAAAACAGGTTGCAGAAGGCAGGAAATATTATTTCCTTACATCTAAACCTGCAGATTCTCATTTTGATTTTTGCATGCATGAAACGGTACCAGTCATCTAAAAGGTGGAATCCCAAATTAATGATCATTTTGATTTCTGAGGGAATTTCTAGTCCACCACTGATATTTTCCTTAGATTTTTGGCACTCCATATTTTGTGGACAATCATATATAGGAGAAAATTACCTTGGTAACATTCCATAACCCTGTGGCATCTGTCCCTGTAATCAGTAGGCAGACACAAAGATTTGGCTCAGTTCCCTTACAAAAGTGTGCGAGAAGTATGTCGTGGCACAAACTGCAGGCTACTGTTTGGAGAGCTGCTACTGAGTCCCTGTGTGGTCACAGCCCACGGCCTGACCCAAAGCACACATGAGTTGGTCCAGCGTGTACCATGTGCTGTTCCCCATCCCTTAAAGGCCTGCATCTGAGAAACCAGCTTAAAGTCTGCTGTCTTGACCTGGAAAAGCAGGTCTCATGAAGACAGGCCTGGTTATTTTCAGAATACCCATTTTAGGTATTTAAGGTGTTTTTAAGGGGATTTTTTGTTGTTGTAGTTGATACCCTGATATCCTGGTGGAATTACATTCTGCCCACTGAAAATACTTCCAGCTCTTTAGATTGCAAAATGTCCTCTTTATTATCCTTCCTAAAAATATATAGTATTGCCCATAGAGAATAGCAGCCACATTACATATTTAAACTTATAAATGTCACTACATATCTACATGTCCTATACTACATACACATACTTTTACATATGTGTTTCTGTTTGTGTGCTTGTGAAGTGCTATACAGGCCTTCATAGTTATGTGCATGTGTGCAAAGTATAGATTGTTGCAGACTATTTTAAACCAAGACAACCCCAATTAATCCTTTTCAGCCATCACATGGCAGGACATGCTGCTTTCAGAAATCACATCTTTGGTGTTAGTAGCCTTGATCAATCTCTGGACTGCGTTCAGGCACAGGTAGTAGGTTACTCTGGGTATGCTCAGGGTGCGCTCGCTACCGCTCGTGCTTGTACCCACAGGGAGGTCTGACTCACAAGTGGGCACAGATGAAGGGTTCCTGTCTCTGCTGTAGGGATCCACCGACTGTTTATGCAGCAGCAGCAGCAACTGCAAAACTGCAAATTGCCAAAATCAGTGCTAGTTTATTTTAATATGCCAGACTGTAAACTGTAGCAATTTAGCAGCTGCTCTGCAAGCAGGGACCTCCGAGAGAGCATCGGTAGAGAGAGATAAGGATGGAAATGTAAGCTTGGCTCCTTCCTCATTCATGCTGGTTTTTCTTTTTTAGCTCAGAGGTACAGACATTCTGGGTAGCAAATGAACCAACATGCTTTTGCAAAGGCAGAGGTTTGATTTAGGAATTATTTTCTAGGAATGAGGAATCCCATTATTTCCTTGTGTCTTGAATTTCTGTACAGTGCCATCAACAAGGTAACTTGGGCAGTGACTGCACGATGATTTAATCTCCATGGATTAAGAGCTGCAGGCATTCAGCCCATAGTTTTTGACTGAATTCCCTTCTGCAGGTATTTAAAATCCTGTTGTGTTTATAGCATAAATGTATACAAAATTTAAATCAGCTGGGGATTGCTCTTTAGTGTGGATTTTTCCTGCAGCCCTACAGCAGAGTTAACAGAGATGGGCCAGCTCTTGACTGCCAGGGCTGTGCATTTCCATGCACAGAAACAGCCAAAAATCCTTGCATGCAGTGCTTGCTACCGTATCTGGTTTCATAGCTGTGTTTCTGCGGCAGAAATAGGATCATTTAAAAAAAAAAAAAAAAAAAAAAAGCCAGTTTGCCAAAAACGTTCCTCTCTGTTCTTCACTAAGTATGTATCGCTACAGACAGTACAGGAGCATCCATGATTCTGTGCATTTTCCTCATCCTTTACCTGCCCCACTATTTTGCTGGGCTGCTGGGGTCTTAGAACTACATCTGCAGATAAAATGTGTAGAAAATGCTCTTGGAAGTATGACTGGGGAAACAGAGACAGAAAGTTGAAGGAATACCTTAACAGTATGCACAGCTTTTTGCTTCTTCTACATTATCATCATGTCTTATTACCCAATGTCCCTGCATGGGGACATAGGTCCATAGCCTTAAGGCTAAGAGCAGTTTTGCCCTTTTCTCCTTCCAAAAAACAACTGGCACCTAAAGCTCTGAACCCTTCACCAAAGAGTTAATTCTCAGGGGAATGAGCCACTCATCATTTCTTCGACAAACAAACAAATAAAGAAAAGATACAAGGGCTTGATCTCTTTAATGCGCATTCTTTAAAAACCAGAGTGCAGACTAAACATAGTAATCTGATGATTACAAATTACTCAGTCCCATAAACAAAGCATGACAACTGATGACAATGTGGTATCATATATCATAAATGCACAGCATCCTCTCTCATCCAAAACAAATAGTTTGGAGTATTTCAAACCCACAACAAATATATTTAATGCAGATTGCTGTGAAGCAATGTGTGTTTCTCTGTTTCTAATGCTGTATACAAAAAAAAAAAAAAAAAAAAAAAAAAAAAAAAAAAAAAGCAGCCAAGGGCTTTCTGTGTTTTATGCATTGTATTCATTTATGCTGCCAATTCTACTTATTATTCTACTATTCTGATTTGAGAAAAAAAAAATCTAAGTTTTCTGTATTTCAAACAGTGCTCAATGCATGTACATCTTAAAATTATAGCAGATGGTTTGTGAAGTAAATTATGAGACCCTAACATAATTCCTGTGTTCCTGATAGATTTCTATTCTTGCTAGTTAAAGTATTGATCACAACCCTTCTATATCCATCGGTAGCTTGTTATGCGAGGCAAATCAGCTGCCATTGTTACTGATACAGAAAATCTCCCTGGGTAACCCATGATAGGTTTATTACATAGGAAGCTTTGATCCTCAGGACTCAACTAAGATATTTAAAGTTCTTACAAAGGTGTGCTGGAGTCTGCAATACACATTCAGATGTCTGCTGTCAAATGACTCCTATTCAGCAAACCTCTATGAGCCACGTTTGAAAGTGAAAAAGAAAGATGACACCATTCATATCTTGGCTTTTTGAGAGGTCTTTGTGCTCCCCTGCCTTTTGGTAGCTGACAACTCATTCCAGGCCCTATCAAAGTTGCATAACAGAATTTGTAAAAAGCTACACAGAAGGGTTTAATGTGTTGAGAACAAATAACTTCTTTGTAGATACCCACCACATGATCAAAGAGATGGAGGGTAATAGACCCAGGACTTCAGTTACCTTCAGTTATGTCGGGGAACAAAAGAATAAAATAAAACAGTGAAAGGCAGCAGAGAACAATAAAAAGGAAAATACTAACAAGTTTAATGGATTCAACATCCTGAAACATGAATAAAAGCCACTGAGATAAATTCATCAAGATCACTTAACAGTGAAGCTTGTGGCTTCTTGGCTCAAAGGCTTTCCTATTGTACTCACGTTTTTGCACATGTAGTTATAATTTGGGGTGCCATAAGACCTTCCCGTTTTTAGAGGGACAGAGATCTGCCCCTGCTGCTTAAAAAATGCAGATTTGTTGTACTTGACCTAAATGGAAATTTTTGTGAGCTGGAGCAGTATTGCAGATTTTTTCCCCATTCAGCTTCTATTTAAAATTAAATAGGGCTACACTGAACAGTTCTTCCTCTAGAGACAATATATTGCCAGTTCTTAAGTGAAGGATCACCTCAGCTGTTCAAAATAAACAAACAAACAAATAAAAAAAAAAAAATTCAAGAGCCAGCTCACTTTTTTGAATACAAACTATGAAAGCTTTGGAAATCAAAACCAAATCAAACCTAAGAGCAACCTAACCTTTCCAAGAAAATTCACAGACACCTCTAGTGCAACTTAGCACTTATTGTTGTCTGCAACCCAATAAAAATTAACCCATAGCATCACTGCTGTTTTCTCCCTTTTATTTTCTCTCACTCTGCTGTGTGTTGCGTGCATGCAAATGCTGTCGCATACAGGATTTAAAGTCTTTTTTTTTTTTTTTTTTTGGCAGTAATACTGTGAAGAGAGTAGTTGTCTGTAGGTATCAGACAAGGCATTTCAGTCTTTCCACCAGTCCTGCTCCTATGGCACTACACTCCTATAAAGTGCCTTATTGCTAGCTTTCTGTATTAAAAAGAAAACCATTAATGTGACAGTGATAAGTACTTACTGCCCCTGACTTACATGGCCAATAGTCATGGTTTGTACAGTTTTGTACTTCTGCAGTTTATAAATGATTCTCCATTAGCCTTTAGTTGTGTGGGAGAGCTGTATGCAAACAGATGGGGACTGGCAAATTTCTACTGGAAGGGTAGGCAAACTCTTCCAAAGACACACAAACAGGAAAAAAAGTGAGGCCAGTTTTTCTTTCTTCTTTCTTTCTGTATTTCATTGTTACTTGTAAGAGCTACAAGCAAAAAGAAAGCCAGAAGCATTGTGACCTTCAGATGAAATATACACTTTAAAAGGAATGCCAACTTGAGAATATATGGAAATAAGAGAAAAGTGAAAGCCCAAAGAGAAAGGACTAAGTTAATTTAAAGATAACCTTTTGTCCTCCAAGTCTGAGGAACCAGTGTGGCACTCATCAAAAAATGTGAACTAGTAGTATGCGACTAGTTGGGAGCTGCCTAGAAGCTTCCCCAAACTTGTGATATAAATTATGCTCCTGATTCTGGTCTTCTGATTGCCCAAACCATAGGGTATAGGCATGTAGTCCACAGGAAAACAGGGATGAGTGCTGGGAAACTGCCACTCCTTGGGGCAGATGGTTTTAGGGATGTGGAAGTATCCTGAGTTCTGGAGACAAGTACTCTGCAAGGCAGCACAGTGCTGCCTGATTCTTGCCAAGCTGGTCAAAGGGCTTTTGTCCTCTCCTGAAGAGAAACAGTAGGGCTTGCAGAGATTTGGTGGGAAAGTAAGACTTTCAGCAGGATTTGAAGAGGAGGGGCAAGGAAAACAAAACAAACAAACAAAGTCGAAGGTATTTGTCTACAATGCAACTTTATAGATATGCTGAATTTGTTGATTCCCATATCAAGGCTACAGTTGATAAGATCAGACACTGGCTTGGCTGGTTTGGTCATTTTCAAGAAACATTTTTTTCAAAGGATTTTATATGGTGTATACATACATATATATATATCTATTTGTCATGATATATTCATGTTATCACACATATTCTTAACAGAAAGAAACTGGAACATCTGAGCCTTGAGACCTTACAGCATTGACATTTTTATTTGAAATTTCGCATATCCTATTAACTCTGCAAAACCTTTAGAGAGTACTATTTTTCAGTAGCTGTGCACTGAGTGTGTTCCCATCAGTCTGTCAGGGACCACGGTATGGCTGGGTTTTTCTTTCGACTTTCAGGAATGCTGAGAGCACAATAAAGCTCTGCTGAGATTTTCTCTGCAGCTTGGAGAATTGTGCTATTTGTCAACTTCCACGCCGAGAATCACCTGAATGGACCAGAAGTGTCAAGGGACTGCTTTAAAGATGCAGATGTATTTGATTGCTCATCTTCGCTGATAAATCTTTGGGTATCCAGTAGCAAAATACATCCTTCATGGCAAAATAGGTGTTCAGGTCATAATTACCATGACCAGAACATGTTTTTGCTACCTTAGCAATGAGACTGAGCTGTGATTCTCAAACCACTGCTTATCACTGTTACTTAAAAATAACGGACTTCTTTTTAACTCCCAATCCTGATCCATGTTTTCTATGAAAAAAATATATTTTGTGTAGAACAAGGAAAGCGATGTAATGTAAGTGTTTCAGGCCAAAATTACAGACTTCAAGTTACAGTCCAAAAAAGAAAGGAAATATACATGAGTTTTGCCCAGACGAGTCAGAAAAAGTGGTTTCTCTCTGGATTAGCATAGATTGTTTAACTCTGCTGCCTTCATGGACAGATGCTCAGTGTTCTTCATACCTGCTCTGCCAAGGGTTCTTGATGGTTGCTGCCCTCACCAAAGCATTAGTTTTGAAAGTATGAGCTTTTTTAATTTTTTTTTTACTGGGAAGGAGACAATGTCAAAGCCAAAATTGTCTACTTTTCAGATGTCAGTGACATCTTTGGACTAGCAAAAAGCTTTGGTAGAAAGCCAAAAGTTACTCTGGTTTCCTGGCCATAGAGGCTTTTACCTGTTAGAGTAGGTCAGGGTCTCGGTCTCCAAAACTAAAAATGCAATTTTCAGCAATAGGCATAAATGGAAACAAACCTTTTCTCTCAGTGTAGCAGTTGATCATGAGCTAAAGGCTGGTGTTACCTTCTGGAGATACAGGGTGCTGCTCAGTGTTTTTGACTCTGGGCTGCCTCTTGAAGATTTGGTAATCCTATTCTAGCCCTCAATGAAAGCCAGACCTTTCCTGGCCCTATCTTTGACTGAGGTAGTGGGTGAAGCACCAGCTTTGTTCCTCACCATGGCAGAAAACACCCTTGTTTCCTTTGTTCTCTCCTCAGTTTTATTAAGCAGATGTTCACCCTGATTTTTAATATAGCATTTCAATGTTAATCTCTATCCTTTTGACTTAGAACAGGTACTGTTCACATAATGATGTTTTATCAACATTGAATTCCTCATGCCAGATTCTGCTTCTTATCCCCACCACCACCGCCCAAAGGACAGGTTTTTCCCCATGAGCCACTTCTGGATGTATGTAAATAGTCTTTAACAAACACCTGATAGATATTGCTCTCCCCATCAAGCCCTCATCTGGGGCTTTCTTCTATCAGGGGTCTTTTGTGGGAGAGATTTCTGCAGAGCTCTGTACTGTAAATCCATATATATGTAAGAGGATTAACCCTTTCTGCATGATAGTTTGTAATCACATAACCTTTAGCTCAGTGGGAATGAATACCAATTATCATTTATAAACAGTTCCTCTCATTATGCGCCTATTTATGGCATCTTTTATAGCTTGCTAATTACAAGCACACAAAACAGAAATGTTTGGAGTTAAATAATGTAAACAGGGATGTAATTGATTTTCATGTTGAATAGTTTTTATTGATTTATTGTTAATTAACATTTTAAAGGATCTCTTGGCAAAATAATCCATTTAATTTATTGAATATTATGCTAGATGATGGTATATTCATATTAAAATGTCACAAAAAGATTAACATTTCCACAATACTTGTTTTCCCAACTGTTGCTGCTTTACAGATGTTATATAGTCTCCCCAAATGAACACAGACAATACACTAAATGCAATCTATTGATCTCAGACCAGGTCCTAGCGGACAAGCGGCCACATCACTAAAAATAGTGCATTCCAGTTGACACTAATTGGCCATCCGTGTAGCAGGGAGGATGGGCATCTAATGGGGAGCCAAACTGATCTCTATCACACACAGGGCAGGCTCCTTGGGGCTGCTGTGGAAGCACCGCATGGGCTAAGGGGAGAAGCCCTTATATTTGCAAAAAAGCCTTATCTGCTGCAAACCCCAATCACTCTGGGGTCCATAATGGAAATTTTCCAACAGATAGACAGCTGTGTCAAACAACTAGTCAGTTAATAACACTCAGAGTATGCATACAGTGCTGTAGAAAATGTAATAAGCTGAAGGCATTTCCAGAGGACCCTGCTGGCTCTTTCTAGTTTTCAGATGGGAAGGGGGCTGTGGAATCTGTTCAATGGGCTGTCGACAGCATTTTGCTGAATGCCAGTTGCCTTCAGGTCACTTGCACAGCACCTCCCAGGACTGAGCACATAGAAAGGATTAAAACTGCAAGTTGCAATCTTCATTACTATCATCCCAATATATTCCTCAGATGAGTAGCAAGAAAGTGTAATCACATCAGCCCCTATTTTTTCATTAGTGAAGAAAAACATTAATATACTGTGACATGGTATTGATTTGATACAATCAATCTTTCCCAATAACAATAAAACCTTTATATTTTATTAATAGAACAATGCAGTTCTTCTCCATTACAGCTCCCTTTTATTGTTGCTGGGTCACAGTGTAATTCTGATGCGTTTAGCTTTTTCTTTTTTTTTTGAATATAATGTAAAAGCCTGTAAAATTGTTCCACCGATCTGCCAGTAGGTTTCATTTGAGGCTCCCAAGCATCTTTTATTAGATGAAATGTTACCAGTGCAGCTCCAGTAATTGATTGTTTGATGGCCCTCAGGGGTGGGGAGGGTGAAGAGGTTTCAGAAGGGTTCTTGTCCTTTCAGTCTCTTGATTTTTTTGTGATGTGAACTTGAACTCAGACCATCTCATCAGTGTGAGGAATCCTACCCTAACCTCTCCGCTCCTGGCTAGACCCACCACTTCTAAATCCCATCTAAACTACTTGCCTAAATTCAAGAGAAGCCCCCAGCAGCAATCCAGACTGTGGTCCTTCAGCATCACCTCACTTTCTGACCCTGGGATTTCCATACTTAGTTCAGTTCCTACATTTCTCTTATTTAAAAAATAAAAATATAATCCAGTGAGTGCCTTTTCTTCTACAACCACAGTAAATCCATTTTCACCTAGACGTTGGCCTGGACATCCTTGGCTCGGCTCTTTGGGTCTGCATGTAGGGCCAGCACAGCCTAAGGCTGGTGATACTCTGGATAGTGGCTTCATTAACTCCTCTGCAGTTTCCCTTCTCAGAGGCTCTGGCCTCCAGAAGCTGCTGTCCTGCCCCAGTTGTGGGTGAGCTGCTGAGCAGGCTGTTCTGAGCGAGTGTCACTTACTGTGAATAAAAGGCACTCTTGGCCAATTAGCTTCTCCTCTCTAGTGTGCATGGCAAGTCTATTCTAATTTTCTATTCTACATTTCTCTCTCTTTGTGGATATTTTTGATTCATCTTCTTCGATTAGATGGAATATCTCCCAGTTCCTGGTACAAGACTGGGGCATGACATTCCAGTTACAGCGAGACCCCCAATTAGTATACACGGATACTTCCATTCAAGCAAATGGCTTTCATCGCTTGCTCTTTATTCCTCTTTTATTTTCTTGGAATAAAATCTTTGTTAACCTTTCTCCTCTTCCCTTTTGAAGCAAGAGCAATGTTGCAAGATCCCATGGTAGGAAAAATAATCCCCATTATAAATATGAAGACTGTTTCAAAAAGAGAATGAGCATATTAAGGGCAACAGTTTATTAACAGTCACTGCAAATTAGATGGCTTTAATAACTTTAATTAGTGCAACACTTTCTGACACAGAGCTTGAGCAGAATTCAGCCATTCATCCCCATCTCCCTCCTGCACATCTCAGTGTCTTAGGAAACAGCAGCAATTCCTTGTAGTAAAAGTGAAACAGCTCCTATCACAGCAGTGCGGAGCACAGGAGAATACTCTATCAAGACTGTGGCCACTGGCACTCTAAATCAGTAGAACGGAACAGCGTGATTGCAAAGCAAAGCTTTCAGAAACCAGGAACAACAGAAAATCCAGCTTCCTCAGCAGTCTTTTCATTTCTCTTTTCTTGGCATAACTGTGCACTGTCCAGTCCTGATTGCTTGCACACTCGGTGAGCTACGAGGACCCTTGGCCATTGAACTGCGGGGAGATGGGCAGCATTACTGAGGCCAGTGAATGGCATGGGGGGACAGCAGTGTGCCCCAGCTCCCTGGCACACAGCCTGCTTAAAGTAGAGGGAGGCACTGCTGATGGGAAAGCACTTCACCCATGAAGGTCCAGTCCCATTAGTCATGGAGAAAAAAGAGGCCATTTCAGACTCTGATCTGGTCAGATGTTCTGTGTGCTTAGTCATTTCCCATATTGACCCTGTCCATTTGTCAGTACTGAAAAGTGCCTGCATATGTATGTATGCATCCTATTTTATTTTTTGTTTGCAGAAAACATTTTTTAAAGTCAAAAATTACCAAAGTGAAACATTTCGATATTTTGTTTTAATGAGTTCTTGATTTGGAGCTCTATCTTTTTTTTTTTTAACTAAAATTTGTAATTACATTTATTTAAATTTGGTATTAAAATGTTTCAAATAGATCATACCTTAATTTCTCAGGTGGACTGAAATACACTTTCTAAAATTTCATTCTGCAGGCAATGCCACACTGTTAATATTTTGTAACGGGACATTAAAATAAAATTAACATCGCCAGTGGGACAAAGTCTACACCTCGGTGTCTGACCCCCAGTTCAGAACAAAAATGAATTCCAAAAAGTGGACATTTCCTGAAGGACAAAAAAGTGAGTTTGTAGCAGGTTCAGATCTAATGTTTTAACTAGCCCACCTTTCCTGAGGTCAAAAGTCCTGCGTGTCTCCAGAGAATCATGGGTTTAGTGCAGCTATCCTATAGATAGCCTTTTAAAGATCTACCATGTATAAGGAAATCAACAGCAAGTTAAACCTTAAATGTCTACAAAACTTTACAGGGCATGTGCAAATTAATTTTACATAAATTAATTTACATCCTGGCTGTTTCTCCACAAACGCCCCAAAAGTCAGCTCTCAGGTCTCAGGCACATCTCCCTGCTAAAAGTCATCATTGTACTCCATAAAATTGAAGGTGTTGAGATCTCTGCAGAGAAATATTTTGGGGATATTTTGGGGAGGGCAACAGTTCTCCATGACCCAACAGGCAAAGGCCACACATGTGAGCAAGTAAAAAGATAAGGAAAGCACCTACCAGCTTTGCCCCACAAAAGTAATCTAACAAAAATAAAGTTTGGGAAAAGCACATCTGTATGATGTAAGGAATGATGCACATGCATCTGGATGTAGCACTTCCAGAGAAATGACTGCCAGAAAAATTTAGGACTGGGGACTCTCATTTCATAATGGGAATGAATATTTTTCTTTTTTTTTTAAGCACACAGCTGTTTCCTTGTATTGATGTCTCCTGGATCTCCCTGTGCTTATCTTTCCCATATTGTTTATTTTACAACTTGTGAAGTTCTTCTGTAAGAAATGGATTACACACAAAATGTTACATATGTTTATGCATGTGTGTGTATCTCCATACCGTTATGGTCCTGCCTGGCCAAGAAACATTTCTGATGTGCTTTCAAATCAAGGTCCACCCATGTGGGTTATTTTTATATTTTTTCTCGCCAATATTTGGCTTGTGCCAACATTTCCTGCCTGATATCTCACTTTGGGCAGCAGAGCTGGGCACATGATGGCCAATGATGACAGGTGAATGGCAACCCAATGCGACACAGCGAGCCTGGGTCACGAATAGAGCAGCGAGGCTGCTGAGTGTGCACCTCAGCCTCCCAGAGATCTTAATCATGCCTAATTTGTGTTGGAGGCTAAATTCAGTAACTCCCGGAGGCTTTGTAAGAGCAAAGAGCACAAATAGAAATAAAACCAAAGGCTTGTACCACAGAAATCTCCTAGGCTAAACTGAAAACAGATTCTGGCAAAAGATTTCTCTTTCTTAATGCAAAGATTTGAAAGGAGGGAATCAGAGGCAGTCAATTCCTTTCTGAGGATCTGAGGAGTTTCTTTATATACCTCCATGTGAAATCTGTTGGTAAAGGAAGAAAAAATAAAGTAATGCTCCGAAATAAAATTTGTACAGATGTAGTCTTTTTTTTTTTTTTTGTGAAATGACATCCTGTTTCTCAAGGAGTTGGTGTAGCCTTTAGTCAGCCTCGTTTCTTATGGTTCTCTGTGCTTTGCATGGTAATTAGCTCTGTGCGTTATCAGCAGCGCGATGCTCCCGGCTGTTTCTCCAGCAGCTGCTGCCGTGCTCCTTGGCAGCAGCTCCTTGCAGCCTCCTGCCTGACGATGTACCACCGCACGTGTGTGCGCACACTTACTGATCCCCTGCCCACACTGGTTGATATGCAAAGGCAATGGGTACAGCAGCGTTGCAGGGAGAAGAGGCTCGAGTCTGCTTCCCCTAACAGTTCACTAAGGGTCACCAATATTTAGCTATTATTTTCGCCAATATGGTTCATTGGAGGGCCAGAGAGGCAAGTTTCTTATGAAAGACCTCAAAATGCAAACAAGCTGGATTCATCAATGTCAGGATGAATACAGGGTAGCAGTTCAGCAACTTAGGGAACAGCAGCCTCAAAACCTTTTTTTTTTTTAATTATTCAAACATTTATTGTGCAAGTGTTCTGTGGAATGACTGCCCTGTGTAGACTGCAGGCACTTTGACATCATCTGTTTGCAGGTGCTGCATCATGTAGGCAGCACCAGCACAACATTGTATGGATCAGGCATGTCCACTCATGTAAATACAGCTCTGTGCAATTTGGTGCCCACAGGTAATGCAATCCCTGCTTTTAAATCAGATTTCAATAAATATTTATTAGGTTTTTGTTTGTTTGTTTGTTTGTTTTGTAGTTATAATACAACCATGAAGTTATATTCAGCTTGTCAGATTCACAGGCAGTGATGGTTCCCCTGTAGTGTAAGTAGAGATACAGTGGAGAAGAGAAGTTTTAAGAATGAGAATGAGGAATCTTTTCCAAACCCAGGGCTCAGACACCTTTCAGACCTGTCCTAGGTCCCACAACACTCTGCATTGTATTATACGATAACACAACGAAAAACATTATGGCTGCAAGCCACATGAAATAGACTTTGCCTGTTGTGTGTAAAACATGGACTCTAACTTCTCCACCCTTACTCTAGAAACTTTCATATTAACAGTAATGGAAGATACTTACAAGCAAGTCAGGATTCAAAGCAAAAAATATATTTATAAATTTATAAATTTATACATTTATGTTTGGCATTCAAAAGATGAAGAACAAAGAGGATGGTGTAGAAATCATTTGCTTGTTTGTTTGTTTTTTCCAAATATTACTTTAATTTTTTTCATAACGTCTTTGGTCTTGCATTTCCGGATTTATTTTTGCCTTTTGAAAGTCACTGTGATCATACTAAGAGAAGTGAAAAGATTTTTTACTCTCCACCCAGAGATTTGATTTGTTGGGGAGTATAGCTATAGTTTTAGTTCTGTGGTAATGGAAAGTGTGATTTCTTGCAGATGAACATCTGTAGACTTATTTCATTACACTTCTAGGAGGAATATTTAATTTTGAAACAGAAGCTTGTTTCTAAACCTACTCTGAAATATCCTGTTGCCAAATTTACCTTCAGTTACTTTGCCTTGACTAATAATAATAATAATAATAATAATAATCTGTATTTTAGCATCTATGCATTTTATACAGCATAAGGTGATAGGTCATCTCATGCCTCCTTGTATAAGATGGCAATGGAGGAGAATAGTGAACTTTGTGTAGGACAGCAGATTCATTGCTCTGCAAGCAAAACACAGAGGATCAAGAATTTACACTCCCCACTGTAGTTAGTGGGATCATAGAATAGATCAACTGAATGGTTTGGGTTGGTAGGAACTTTAAAGTTCTTCTTCTTCCAACCCATCTGCCATGGGCAGGAACATCTCTGACTAAATCATACTGCCCAAAGCTCCATTCAACCTGACTTTAAATACTTCTAGTTGTACTGGGTCTGGCTGGAATGTTAACTTTCCCGGCAGCAGCCCATTCAGTGCCATACTCTGTACTTGTAGCTGGAACAGCAGTGTTATCACACCAGTGTTGTGTCTACTGCTGAGCAGCAGTGGCACAGCATTGGGCCTTTCTCTAACCCTCCTAGGGGGTGGGCAAAAAAGTGAGGAGAGAAACATCACTAGGGCAGCTGACCTAAACCAATCAAAGGGATATTCCATACCATGTGGTGTCACACTCAGCAATAAAAGGTGGAAACAGGAAGAAGAGGGGAGGGGTGGGCTCTCGTTGAGAAGACGTCGGTCCTCCTCTCGAACACCGGCTGCGTGCGTTGAGGCCTTGCTTCAAGGACGTGGTCAATCATCGCTCATTTGTGGGAAGTAGAGAGTAATTTCTTTCCTCTGCACTTCCATATAGCTTTCATTTATTTTGTTTGTTTGTTTTCCTCCCTTTTTCCCCTTTCCCTTTTATTTCCCCTTAGTTAAATTGTTTAGTTCATGGTAGTCTTTATTTAATTATTATAATTATTTCCCTTTAATTAAATTATCCTTATCTCAACCCGTGAGTTGTTCTTTGCTTTACTTCTCCCCCTCCTTATCTAAAGGAGGGGGAGTGAGAGAGCGGTTGTGGGGTTTAACTGCCCAGCACGGTAAAACCACCACACTAGTGATGGGGCATCCACAACTTCTCTGGACAACCTGTTCCAGTGCCTCACCACCCTCTGAGTGAGGAATTTCATCCTAATATCTAACCATAATCTGCCTTCTTTTAATTTAAAACCATTACACATTGTTCTATCACTACATGCCGTTCCTTCTGTCATGGCATCCCTTCCTTCTATCGTGTCAACGGTATGACTCAGCTTGGTGTCATCCACAAACTTGCTAAGAGTGCACTATATTGCATTGTCTATGTCATTAATAAAGTTATTAAACATTACTAGTCCCAATATGGATGCTCCATGGAGAGGGACACCACTCACTGTTGATCTCCACAAGAATATACGCCAGGCTCTGGGGAAGGAAAAGAATAAAATAGAGGGAAACCCACACAGAAGAGACAAATAAAAAATAGCTAATACAATTTCTAAAAAGTCTGAAATATCCAGAGATTGTTGTGCAGTTTCTAAATGCATGTTTCTGTCTGTCCTGTTAGCTTCATTAACAACATGAACCATTTTGTTTGGTCTCCTACCCCAGCGGCAGGGAAGGTGGGACACAGCACTGTGCAGCTCATGGAGACACTGGTGTGATGAGAACAGGCCTGTCTGAATGATACTGCAGATGCTCTTTAGCTTCAGTACACAGGACACAAGTAATTCTACACAGACTGACTTTGTAGTACGCTTAGCTCCTTTCCCTTTGAAATCAGCGGTGTAACTCCCAGTGACAGTAAAGCTGAAAGATGTGTTACACCAAGAGTTAATGCAATTCATTTGTCTAACAATCAAGGGCCATACTCAGCAAAGATCAGCTAGAGTGCTGGCAATAAAGACCTTATAACTTTTTATGAATTGGCGTGAAATAACAGCCACAAAAAATTATGAAACATAAATTGTTCCCTAGCATATGCATGGCTGTGGTGCTTCTGACCTTGGTTACAGGTGCTAGGCTATGGGAGGCTGTGAATTCAGGCCTCCTTGGTGACACAGCTCAAGCTGGGGAGTGTCAGTGATGACATTCAGGAGCACAGACTGGCTAATTTTATCATTTGGGTCTGGCAGGCACAAAGACGCCCATTTCTGAAAGTTTTTGAGTACCTAGATACAGATAAGGCACAGAAGTATGGTTTCCAGCTGACAAGGACATGGTTTAGTGAGTGATATTGGTAGTAGGGTGATGGTTGGACCAGATGATCTTGAAGGTCTCTTCCAGCCTTAATGATTTCTATGATTCAAAAACTCTTTACTTTGGGAATTTTTCAGGGAATTTCAAAGCACCACAGAGGGGCTGAGGCTGTCAGGGCCCTCTGGAGGCCACCAGGCCCAAGCCCTGCCCCAGCAGGGCCACCCAGCGCAGGCTGCCCAGGTCCATTTCCATGCGGCTTTGGAGGGCCTCCATGAAGGGAGACTCCACAACATCTCTAGGCAACCTCCAGCAGTGCTCAGACACCCATGACATAAAGAAGCATTTCCTGGTTTTTAGACAGAACCTTCTGTGTTCCAGGTTTTGCCCATTGCCTGTTATTCTGGCACTGGGCACCACTGGAAAAGCCTGGCTCTGTCTTCACTGCACCCACCCTTCAGGTATTTATAGAGATTGATGAGATCCCCCTGAGCCTTCTTTTCTCTAGGCTGAACAGTCCCAGCTCCCTCTGCCTCTCCTGGAGAGATACTCCGGTCCCTTCAGCATTTTTATGGCCCTTTGCTGTTCTTTGTTCTTCTTTCCAGTATGTCCACGTACTCCCTTGTACTGGCAGGCCAGAACTGGACACAATATTCCAGGTGTGGCCTCACCGGTGCTGAGCAGAGGGGAAGAATCACACCCCCTAACCTGCTGGCAGCACTCCTCCTAAAGCAGCCCAAGCTACAATTAGCTGTCTCTGTGGCAAGGACACATTGCTGGCTGATGCTCAACTTGGTGTCCAGCAGAAAATTTCATGTGTTGAAGTAAACCCCCCAGAAAATTTGCTTGATGCAACAGCCACTTGTATATTGTGGAGAGCTGCTGGAGATGGGCAGCCCCTCAGCTTCAGTACCTCCATCCCAGCATCACGGTGTGCCCTGTCTTCCCAGTTGTGCTGGCCAGTGCAAGCAGAGCATGGGCAAGGGACAGCAGGAAGGGTGGGACCACAAGCAGACACTTCTTTGCTGGAAGAAGTCAGGGTCCCAATGGACAACTGAGCAAAGCATAGAGGATGGTACCAACAGAGATAGCTGCTCTGCCAAATCCCCTATTTACCCTTTTCAGAACAGCCCCAGAATGAGCCGCATAATTCAGGAGAACTGAATTCCTGTGCACCCTCAGCCCCACAGTGTACAGTCTGGGTTTAGGGGTCAGCATTTTAGGGAATCACAGCCTTCTCACAATGGCCGTGCTGCCTGCACAGTACTCAGTGTGGCAGCTTGTATCACAGCCCCTGCAGCTCTCCTCTCAACATCATTGCTGCCCGTACACTATATATCGTCAGACTTCACATAGGCAGTATTACCACAGAGTCTTCCCTGAACAAAGGATACAGACAGATGTTATTTATTTAATATAAATAAAGGCACATATTGGATCTATGTACAGGCACTAACTGTTTTACTTATGCCTACTTATAGGCAGTATATCTGAAACAGCATGAACCACACACAAAAGTGGCATAAACAAAATCCTATGAATTTATACAAATATGTGCCAGCCATATGTAAACATTGCAAATATCACATCTTCCTGTGGTGATGATGGGGAATAATTTGAGAATTTTCAGCAGTGCAACTTTTCAGAGGCTGGAAAGACTTGGCCTCATTTCGAAACTGTAATAGAGTTTTGAATATATTTCATGTGACAAGCGTGTCCTCAAACCTGCTATTTGTTATTTCTTTTTAAAACACAAACAAACTCTTTTCTCATTTTGTTTACAGGACAGTGGAACAGGAGATAACAGCTGCATTGAAGAAATATTGCGGGTAGGAATTCTAAAAAAAATATTCTCTTTCTAGTACCATTTTGTTTACTCTAAAAAGGCAAGAGAACAACAAGGATATTGCAATTACTGCTGTTAAAAATATTATGCTTTTAGATTGTGATCTTTCTAAGGAACAAGTAGGCAAAAATATTTAAACACAACAAAATAAATAAATAGATAAATAAATAAAAAGAATTGAAAATCTGTGTTAGCAACCTTCTAGAGCCTCTGGATTTCGCTGCTACTTTGTGCCAGTGTGGCTGACCTTCATGCATGCAGAAGCAGATAATGGGATAAATTATAAACTGAAATGTACAACGATGTTTCAGGTTTACAAACCATGCAAAGTGCATGTTTCCATTAATCATGACTGTCAAAAATCTTAATTTTGAAGGGAGGTCTAGGAAGGTCATTTTCCACCTGGATTTAATTAGAATCCATTATGTAATGTCATTATGTCCATTATGTCCATTATATAATGACAACGTGCAAAAAATGCAGTTATTTCCATATTTCATTATTATTTCTTTTATCCTAGTAATTTCTAGTTTATTTTCATGGAGCAAATTAATACACACCCAGACAGATCTGAGCTTGAATCAACTTTGATATTGATTATTTTCTGAGGCAGACAAACTAATAAACAGTGAACCATTTTTATAATTTTAACTCCTGTTCTTTTCAGTTCTCTTTCTACGCTGATAATTCAACAATTTGCAGTGCTCATATATCAGACATAAGAATCAGTAAAACACCAAACCAGGTAGAAGTAATGTCAAAACCTCCCTATTATCCTCTGTGCATCCACAGCTTGGACAGCCACTACCCAAATATTTCAGATTGCTTATAAACTACAGGACTATAAATATTTGGTTTAGAGATTAGTAGTGCATTAAGACTGCTGTTTCTAAAGGCATTTCTCCATTCTCCATGAATATGTTAAATACAGCTTTTAATTCTTAAACTGGACAAAGAGTTTATCGAAGGGTGATTATGATGGATTACTTATGACTTCACTGGCAGAGCTTTTAGTTAGCTAACATTTACAAAGTAGGCTTTTGTAGGACTGAACTGCATATTCAACAAGCCTTAGCCCCAGTCCCTGTTGTTTTGTTACAAATTAGTAGCAGACAGTATAATTCATGAGAGCTTTTCCCATTTTTCATGATGCACTGAGTATATGATGTGGTGTGAGGCTCATTCGCCCCTTTTTAATGCAGGACATTAAAAAAAAGCAGTTGAAAGAAGCCAGTCTTCCTCCTTATAAGTGTGAATTGTTCAAGTAAAAAAAAAATGGAGAAAAGACATGGTTCCTGCCACGAGTAGGAAAGTGGCTATATGAGAGGTCCTAGTCTCGTACAGTCTCATATGATGCAAAGTGCACCGTATGACCTAGGGATTGTAAGGTACATCTTCAAGCTGGTGCTGTCTCTCTTCTTCAACTCTTGGGAACATTCCTCAAAAAATATTTTTATGAAGCTTCATGATAAAACATGCAGCATGTTCTTGGATGAATAGGACCCTTTTCTTCATGAGGATTTATTCACAAATTCTTTCACTTTGGTTAAAAACTGAATAAATCAACCCACTACAAGCAGTATTGCCAAGACCTCTTTTTCATTTCTGAACAGGTCATGGTGCTGGCTGCAATCCGGCCTCTTTCTGAAGAAGGCAGCTTAAGAACAAAAATACCCACCAGGGTGCCTGGGTGAGGAACTGGACAGAATAACTCTTCCTTCGAAGGACTGCCGAGCTGCTCTGCAGGGCACTTTTCCCAGTGTCCTCCAGAGCAACAAGCTCCTGGGTCCTCCAGCATCTTTTACCTTTGCCATCTTGTTTCTGAGTTAACATTCTGAAAAGTCAGGTTCAGAATACCTTAAAGCACACCAAGTAATACACAGGGTTTTCAAACCTGAGAGTCTGGATCCTCACAGAGCAGGAGGTAGTAGGCAGTTTAAGCATACTTAGAGCTCAAAAGACACACTTCACATCAGTGTATCCCTATCTGCTGAGGCTTAAAATGCAGAGTGCACCATTTTCATCCTCCAGCTCCTGTCCTCACATGATTATCAGTCATTTTGGATAACCTCTCCAATCTGCCCATCCTCCATGTCTGTAGCCTGGATATCTCTTTCTATTCTGAACTTCCCTTGCAATGATTTGTCTGAAACTAAGCGTAAATCTTGCAGACTGCTACTCTGTGGCATTTCCAACTGAAGCTCTTTATTCACAAATGTATAGTTCTGGTGTAAATTCTCTCTTGTAATGTTACCCATGTCCACTCACGCTGCTGCATGGATCATTTTCCTAGCTTGATGTCATAGGATCATAGAATCACGGAATAGCTTGGGTTGGAAGAGACCTTAAAGATTGCCCAGTTCCAACCCCCCTGCCATGGGCAGGGACACCTCCCACCAGACCAGGTTGCCCAAAGCCCCATCCAGACTGGCATTGAGCACCTCCAGGGATGGGGCACCCACAGCTTCTCTGGGAAACCTGCTCCAGTGCCTCACCACCCTTATAGGAAAGGATTTTCTCCTTGTATCTAATCTAAACCTACCTTATTTTAGTTCAAAGCCATTACCCCTTGTCCTACTACTACACTCCCTGACAAAGAGTTTTCCTGCAGGCCCCCTTTAGGTACTGGCAGGCTGCAGTGAGGTCTCCCCAGAGCCTTCTCTTCTCCAGGCTGAACAACCCCAACTCCCTCAGCCTGTTTTCCCCTCCAGCCCTCTGATCATCTCCATGGCCTCTCTTGTGCTGAGGGCCTCAGAGCTGAATGCAGGGCTCCAGGTGGGGTCTCACAAGAGCAGAGTGGAGGGGGAGAATCATCTTCCTCTACCTGCTGCCACACTTCTTTTGATGCAGCCTAGGATACTGAGTGCACTCAGTCCCACTGTCCATGTCACCGACAAGGATGTTAAACAGTGCCAGTCCCCATACCAGCCCCGGAGGAACACCACTCATTACTGATCTCCACCTGGACATTGAGCCACTGACAGCAACTCTTTGAGTGCCATCATCCAGCCAATTCCTTACACACCGAGTGGTCCATCCATCAGATCCATCTCTCTCCAATTTAGAGACAAGGTTGTCATGCAAGACAGTGTCAAATGCTTTGCACAAGCCCAGGTAGATGATGTCAGTTGCTCTTCTCTTATCCATTAGTACTGTAACTCCATCACAGAAAGCCAACAGTTTTGTCAGGCATATGTCTTGCCCATATCACATTTGTCTTTGCATCTCATCACTGTCATCTCCTTCTCTATCACATGCAGTAGAGCTATTTCTTTCCTCTTTTAAGGCCTCAAGTCTACCAATCAGTGCTGACATGTTAGCTACCACTTTAGCACACCCATTAATGCCAGCTTCTGTCACCCAGCAGTGTGCTAAGTTTTGCATGAATTAATTTCTCCCATACTTCCCATCAGATCAGGGAAAACACCTTCCCAGTTACCTCCATGCCTACTTTCAGATCCCCTCTTGAGAGCTTCCCTTTTCACAGGGACGGTGGAAAACCAGTGGTGAGCTCAGGGGTATACCTCTGTTTCCCATGCTTGAACATTGCTGTCCCACATGCCCCTTTCACAGACCAGTCAGGCCAGATGTATCCACCTGCTCTCTTTTATCTTGAAAAGTGAGCTTTCTGATAATACAAAAGCCATTCTTAGGTAATCTCACAGTACAAATCAGTATCAGCAGTGGTTGTTGTTTCTGATGGTGCAAACAGCAACAGTAATAATATGCCATAGCTACTCACATCATAAATTACTGGCATACAGACATTTCCAGATACTGTACTCCAGGCCCTCTTCTTGTGCTGAACAGATCCATCCACTTTTAACACAGATTTTCTGGTTTTCAGAAACAAGGAAAGTCATTTCTGTGTCTTTGTTGGAGGTACTGTTCGCATAATAAAGCTAAGGTTTACTTCTACTAGGACAGAAGGTAGGCAGGTCCCATAAAGGTGTCCAGAGGCAGAATGACGAAAATCCAAGGGAGCTGCAGCCCTCCTTGTGTTTCCCTCAGAAAAGATGCCTCTTCACTGGCAAACTTAAATGTGTTTATTACAGGAAGGGCCACTTTCCCTTTCTTTTCTGGCTTTACAGAACATCAGCAAAAGGAATAAGATGCTTAAAAATGTATCTTTTTAAGGAACACCATTATAGCTGTCTCTTTGACAACACAGAGCAGAAAGCATCCACCCTGCTTAGATACTGCATTCCCTGTGTGTCAGATCTTCCAAGGGATAGACACTTCCACAGCAAGCCCCAGGTCATACTGAAGGTCCCAGTGAAGATGAAGGGCAGTAGAAGGAGTAACTCACACCTGCTCGAGCTGCTTCCCTGTGTTTCCTTTACCTGGTGTGTGAGAGGAGGCCAGGGCTGGTTTGTGCACAGACCCTGTCTCCCACAGGTTCCTGGGCATGGCCAAAGCTAACGTCTACTTGGGCTTCCAAGTCAGTTTAGGAATATCTTGAAAATCACCAAATCTAATCTTGCACTAACTGTGATGGGAATGTATAGTTTTTGTGCTGTCTTGTGCAACGCAGGGTGCCACGACGCAAGTCTAGCCTTTTCTGGTGTGTTTTTACTGCACGTATCAGAGCTCTGTACACTTTGTAAATCGAGAGATCATTCTGCGCAAAACAGCGGCTTCCAAAGAAAGCCCCCAAGAACTGAGGCACAGAACTGCTTCAAGTCCTGAAGGAGGTTGATTAACAAGACAGTAACCCTGTCGAGATTGGAGCTGTTGTAAGGACTCCCGCTGAGTTTATAATCACTGCAGGAATCCTGAACCTAATCTCACCCCGTGCACTAATTCAGAGCAACTTCTTCAAAGTGTAGTGACTCCTCTGTCCAGCTGCAGGCACGCACGTCAAGGATAGAGCGACTTCTAAGGAGAGACTTCGAAGTAAATAACTGCAGTAAGACCAAGTTGCAGATGTAATGTCAAACTGAGAGAGAAAGGATGCGTTACTTGACTGTAGCCATAAAAAGCAATTCCTTGGAAGCTTTTGCATTGTAGGTGGAGGACATGGCAGAAAACTTTGAAGCGGAAAATATGAGTTATACTACTCAAATATCCTTAATTCCACTGTGCCCTGAGCATTTGCTGCCCGAACTGCTGAGACATCTCCAAAGCTGATCTATTCCCTGCCTCTGCTAGAACATAGGCTTGCTAAGTGAGATTCATAATTTTGGCTGGTTTCTATTTGCTTTTATTAGTGTGTGAAACTGTATATTCTGTTATTACTGATGGGCTTTGGAGTAAATGTTTATTTTGCTGCATTACATGCAAAAAAAAAAAAAAAGAAAGAAAAAATGGGAGCAGCAAGGATCTTGTCTCTCCACTAAGTTAACTGTTGAAACCAATATCCGATACACTCAGATATAAATTCAGAGTGTATTTGCAATGGATTTAAAGAGAAAGAACATGTTGGGCGTAGGCGATCCAGGGTTTGTAGGATAAGTGGTTTGAGATTGATCTTCCAGTCTTAGCTGTGATTTCCTAGAGCTGCAGTGGCTTTGTTGAAAGGAAACCCACATGCAGTCTGAGCTCTGGGTCTTGTGAATACCCTCTGTTTTTTTGGGTTGACGTGAGAAGTGTCATTAATTGGGGAGGGATGGATGTACTGTGGAGTGCTTGGCCTGCAAACACCACTTGGCTGCAGGAGGTAGAGCCAGTGGGAAGCTGATGGAGCTTCCCAGAGCAACAGAGCACAAAGCAAGGACTGCAGGGAAACCAAACACAACCAGTCAACACAGAAGAAGCCACCTCCTTTGGGACAGCGAGCAGTGGAGAGGCAGGATGGGATGTGGGATGGAGGACAGATAAGTTCTGTGTTTTTTTTTTGTTTTGTTTTTGTTTTTTTGTTTTTTTTTTAAGGATAGAGAGAAAAATAAGCTAGGGAAGCAGTACAAGGACTGAGACTGCAGCTGCAAACATGCCAGAGAAGGATAACTGCTTGGTGCTGCAAGCCTCCTGTGCAAGGTCAAGTGCCCTCAGGTGCCCTTACAAATAGGCTGTGACTCCCCTTGGCCACAGGACAGCCACTTATGAAAATATGGCATTTTAAATGTGATGGCTGCAGTGAGTGATTTGCTTGAATTTCTCTACCTTGTAAAACTAGTCAGAGTATGTAAAACACAGGACTCCTTATTTGAGCAATATATAAAAATAAAAAATAAAAATGAATGAAAACAGCATCTAATTCTGTATTTTTCCCTTTCCCCACTTGGGATCCCTTGGCTCATTAGCAGCCTTGCTAATTCTTTAGCAGAAAGCATTAAGGATCAACCCATCAAATATTCAGGGTTTTTTCAAACCTGAACAGCCATATGTGCCATGAGATCAGCTGCACTCCATCAGCTGATTGAATTAAAACAAGAGCAGAGGTAAATTAGAAACTGTCTGCACAAGACAAATCCTGTGAAAACATGAAATCCTACCAAACACACTGTCACTGTGAATAAGCATCACAGTCAGCGGACCACATGTCAATACTTAGAGGGGAGAAAAATCAGTTTCTTAGGGGTAGGTTGTTAGTTCAACAACTGTGAACTGCTGCCTTGTAAATGTTAATGACTGTAAGATCCCACTGGCTTCAGTTAAGCTCCTGGTGGAGTCGGACATGTGAAGAATTACAGAACACAAATATGGTAATCAGCCCTGTATTTCTTTGCTTTCCAACCTTGCTTTCCAACGCAGAGGGAAAAGCCCACAGGTGGAACAGGACCCACTTTGCCACACTGCACGAGCACAGGCGTGCAGATCAAGAGCTACCCCTGTGCAAGCAGCGTGGTTTATTGCAGTCTCACTGCTGGAGAGAGGCTGCTGGGCAGCTCTGGGAGGAAGGTGGGGAGGCCACCCTCAGCATGGCACCTTGACGGGGAAATGCAGATTGTTTTTTGTGTCTGAGCCCAGGGGGATGCTGCAGGGAGAACCCAGCAACTTCAGGCAAAAGAGAGGCGGTGGGGGAGAGGGAAGGTATGAAAACCTAGAAGAAGCCCCGATTTGCTGACACTACCTTTCTTGTTCTGTCTCATAGAGTACAGAAGTACTCCAAAGTGATAGAATTGCATTAAAAATGTATCAGAGGCATAAAATATCATTCATTTTCACTGTAATCTTTCAGAAGAACTTTCACAACACTGCTTTGCTTTCAGTACCCTAAATTTCAGAGCAATTCAAGCACAATTTTGGCAGAAGTATACCATTAATTGCATTTCTTCAATATCATTCTTTTTGTATTTCTTGCTCAAACAAATGAAAAATCATACTGAAGAGTGTTTAGAAAATGTGCCATTTCAACAAGGGCACTAAAACTCAGAAACATTAAGCCACAGTTAACCCATCTAATTCAACCTCCAAGAACGTTGTTCTTTCTATCACACCATGACATCCAGCTCTTTTGTTCAATACCTTTTCTACAGCAATTTACCTAGGTCAGCTTTCCTCCAGCCTGTCAGCCTGGGTACCTCTGGTGGTGTGGATGACAGCCCTGTGGAGCTTCATCGAAATCTCTGCCTGGAGCTCATCCAGCTTCTCAGTGAGAATCTGCAGTCCTACCATACCTTGTGCTGCTGTAGCAAAATTAGCAACCATACCAGAGCTAGGTGAAGATATTTTGGCTTTGTCCACGTAAGCAGCAGTGACTACAGAGCAGGCATACCTTTGTACTCCGTCATCCCTCTGACTCATCAAACCTTGGCAGCTTTCCGGGTGCACCATCTGTACGTGGTGCCATGGCCTTTCTCTGCCTGTCCTCTACTGGCAGCGTCTCTTTATTACCTCTTTCTCCATCCAAAAGGCTGTGGGGAGACTCCTCACTTTTCACAGCTTTTGTTCCTTGGAGGTGGCCCCAGACTGGCTTTCTCAGATTATCGGAGTCTCTCTCCAGGTGATCCACTAGTCATCATCAACCTGTCTGAGCTGAAATTGCTTCTGGTTTGGGCACCATGCATTGGACATCCTCTTTTTTGCCCACATTGTGGCTTTCATTTGTCAATAAACATTCACAGCCCATTTGTCAAACCTAGGCATGTCTCTTCCCTGGCCCTGAGCATATAAAATGGCTCTGCAATACAATACTAACAGGGATAATGTCAGCCAACTGTTAATTAGTTGTACGTCAGCAGACCCCCTGAATTGCCACACTTACATTTTTGCTGTGTTCACTGTCATTGCTGAAACCAACGTGTCAAAGCAGTCTGAGGTTTGTAGTACATGGCATTATGCATAGTTTGTTGTGTGCTATGCATTTAAACCTTGAACTTAATGAATCTCGGTGTCAATGAAAAATATCACTTTAAAAAGGCAAAAACTATAAATAGTTTAGTGGAAATAGGAGATCAAGCTAGCAACCCTTATGGTGGGAATAAGACTTACAATAAATGCCACTCAAAGGTAACCTCTGCTTCAGTCTCCTGGGTCCTGACGGGACATGGAGGCTCTTTCCTGTGACATTAGCCATTCACACAGTGGGGCACTGACAGTTTCGTGCACAGCAAAATATGACCTGTTTTGCATGGAATGGAGTGGTGCAGAGGAAAGAGACACATATTCTTTTTAGAGCGTAAGTATCTGATGTGTGATGGATTTGTATTAGGAAGAGGCAGGCCATTATAAAAGAGATGGTGAAACACTACCATGCTAATGTGGTGGAATTAATTTTCCAAATTGCTGTTTTGTAGTGAGTGTGTACACCCTGTTATTTGACAAGGAGAGAGAGAATCCAGAATGAATTATCCAGCCTCTCTGCAATACAAAAATAATACAGTAAAATACTTTCTAATTTTTCCCTCTGTTTAGAGTGTTCCACAAAGCTGGAAAAGAGGCACAATCACCATCTTGTTCCAATACAGATAAATGATTCCTTGTTATTAATGGCAAAGGGCCAGATAGATCCTCATTTTGTCTCTCCCTGCTGCAGCTCCTCTGAGGCCAACAGAATTATGCATATTAATACCAGAAAGGATCTGCACTATCAGTCCTAATGAAAGAAGAATAAAATTTGGGTAATCGCAGATATTCACACTGCTATGAGCCTGAGGTTTGGTGCCTTCAGCTGTCAGCTTTAGAAAACAACCTACTTTCTACTCCCATTGCTAAGGTTCGCTTAAAATGAAGTGATACCACAAAGGCAGCGTGACTTGAGATGGGAGCATCCTCCAGTATGCTGAGAGGAACCATCCTCCAGAGGCTTTCTTATTCAATGTATATTCTCCCATATAAAATTTCTGAATTAATTGAAAAGTAATCTATTTTCTTCCTGGATTAAACTGGGCATTATGCAAGCTGGATCATCAGAGCAATGCAGCAAGATGCTGTTATGTGGTGTACTTTCGACCCAGGCTAATGTTCCTGTTTTCCTCATCATGTTGCCAGTTATGGCTGTAGAGTAGGGGAAGGACAGACAGAGGTCTTCCTGTAGTGTGTGCACGTTCTGGGATGTATGCTGCAGTTGTGGCTGCAGAGCTACACAGTCGCTGCCCTACTGTCCCCCATGCATAAGGATGCAGCCCTACAGACCTACTGATGGCCCCATACTAAGATGCATCTCTGAAAACCTGCATTAGCTTGGCTTGTGGATTTCAGTGGTCGTTCTTACATGTGTATTTTGGCCATGTGCCTTTTCCTGTCTCCTGTGCTAATATTTTCAGTAGACATGCTCTTATATCTAAGAAATTGCTGTGTGGTGCCTGATTTTCCACAACTGAAGACGATCGGTGGGAGCACTCCTACCACTCTGTCCCATTTTGGTCTGACCCAGGAAGTGTGAGCTGTCTGTTTATGTCTCAGAGAGGTAATTTCCCTCATTTGGGAGCCGAGACAAATATTTTCTTGTTAATCTTGTTTAATCATATTTAGGAGCAACACATGAGCTAAAAGTTAGCTTCACTTGGCAGAAAGACCAATTAAGGAAATTATGGGAGAAAAGAGGAGCCTGCTAAAGGGAAATTAAATCACTTTCAAGAATATTCCATTGCAATGTCTATACTAATAAATAAAATGGACTAATAACCATTCTCTTGCCCTGAGGCCAATCAGCATAGCATGGCTCATGTCCAAGGAACTAAACTCTCTTACAGCCACAAAGCAGAGCGGTTTCACCCAAGCTGCCTGTGCGGAATGGCTCCCAGGCATGCATGGATTTTATCTGCATGAGCTGGCCCAGGTCACAACTTATTGGTGTCAATAATTTAATAATATGGACGATTGTGAATCAATGTTCAGGTATGTGGCCCCGTGGTGTGTTAGGATAGGTGTGGTCCAGCTTTTCCATGCAATGTGCTAGGCTTCCTTCCGTCTTGTACAGAAACTCAAAGACCCTGGAGAATAAATACAGTGCTAGCCATGCTGCAAAACTTATGATTGGAAATCTTAAACAGTTTTAATTCCATATATTTTGGCGTCTTTTTTCTTTTGTAGTTTGTTACACTTGGGACATAGTTAATTGTTCATTTTGTTGTTGTTGTTTGGTGTTTTGGTGTTTTTTTGGTTGGTTGGTTGGTTGGTTGGTTAGTTGGGTTGGGTTTGGGTTGTTGTTTGTTTGCTTTGCAAAATTATGAGAAGTAAAAAACAATTTTGAAGGAAAGAGAAGAATGTACAATCATTGGTCTACGTGATTCAAAATGCTCAAAGTCCATAGAATATTCTGGGAGGGACTGACTGAATACCAATCAAGTTTTGACCAACCGAAATGCCATAGCATCTGTCCTTTATGGTTAGTGCTAAATGCTGTTTTCTGTGCATGGTGCATTTTGTCATTCTTAGGGTTACTTTAGGTTTACTAGATCATGGAGTAGAATGCTGTCAGGTGTGCTTCAAAACTGAAATACTTGGAAAAGACCCAATTATTTCACGTAGTGATTATTGATATCGCCCTAAATAACGATGTTCTGGACTCAGTTCTTCAGACTGTAACATCGTACAGTTTATAATGAAGATGGTGATAAACCATCACACTTCTGACAGTTTCTGAAAGCTTGATTTTTGCCAACAGAATTAATTTAATTAAAAGTACATGTCCCTTGCAATAATATTGACTATACTTAAAGACACCAAGACATAAAAGGGCTTACATATAAACTTCAGTTAAAAAAACATGCAATTTTATATAGAAATTGCAGACCTGTCACTTTACCCTTGGGGAAAAGAAGTTATTCAGAACAATAACAATAACTTGGTGGGAGAGAAAGTGGGCCTCAAGCAGTAAAAAAGTTTCTTTCCAGCTGTGTGGGTTTTCCACAGGCTTTTTCTTATGAATCTTATCAAGTTATTTGTTATTTACTCATGAATGCTGAACAAATATCGAGCAAATACAAGACATTATTAATTTCCCTAGCATTGCACGTACGCATATGTAATGGTTCATTATAACCCCGAGTTTTCAACATATTCCAGTGTAAACGAGAAGAGCCAATTAAAAAAATTGTAGACCCTGATCCAACCTTTGTTGACTTCAGATCCTGATGTTGAATTGAGCACCAAAAGAGAAAATTATGCCTATTAAATCGAGTAAACATTTTCTTCATTTATCTGTGTGGCTTTTTTCTGTCAGTGAAAACTATTTTTTTGCTAAAAATGCCAACCTTTAGAAACTTAATGAGTATTAATGAAAAGCTGGAATAATTTAACATGGACAAAAAGAGGGTAATTTTCCTTAGACGTTTCGTTAGTATGAACTGAATCCTAAAAGGCCTATTCTCCTTGTGGTTTGTCAGAATAATTCTCATTATAGTCAATAGGAACCAGGTATATATGCATCAATAGCAGAAAAGACTGCTAAATATAGTTGCTGCCGTGGCAGCTAGTTCTCTCTCTCGTTCATCAGATGCGGAAGCTGAAAGCTGCAGCAGCCTCACACCACAAGAAAGATGAGGCCTGAAGAGTTTTATTTTTTTTTTCCTGGGAAAAAGAGGTATGAGCTCAATTTCCAGGCTCTTTAGACCTTTCCTGAGTGGATGAAGAGTCTGCAGCCTGCTGTGTTTGGGCCAACGTGTGGTCAAGCTTCCCTGAGCAGAGCAGGCTACCAATATTAGACATGTATGTCATGATTTCCAGCATATGTGGCCACCATTGCAGACAGACATGCAGGTTCTGCAGTTGTTCCAAAAGAATTTTTTTTTACTTTTTTTTTTTTTTTTTTTTTTTACCCTTTAGCCAGAGATGTACATCTCTAGGGAAAGCAATAAAAGATCTGCATGCTTTGCCTTGCCTAAATTTCCCCATCATTTTTTTTCTGTCACTCCTCAGCTGTCTTGCTTCTCTACATGACATTTCCACCCTATCTTCCAAGCTCAGCCTGGTTTTCCCTCTCCCCTCCCTCCTGGGCAGCAGCGTCTTTCATCCTCCTTGGTGTCTCCCCGCTCAGAGAGCTGCCCCTAGGCTGTCTCCTCCTAAACAAGCTGCCTTTGTCTTCTAGGCCCCTGGGGTCTCACAGGAGTCACTTAGGCTCTGTGATTTTTTTAAGACTCAGGATTAGTATCTGATATCTTTTTTCTCTTGTCTGGGATTTTCTGCTGTCCAAATCTAGACCCCCATGGAGGGGCAGAAAAAAAAAAAAAAAAAAAAAAAGCCCTTAACCTTTTGTTTTCCTTGGTTAAGATCTATACAGGTGCTGATAGCTATTGACCTTTTCATGGGCAGACATTAACTTCTTTTCCTTGTCTTCATAGCACATGGAGTATAAAGCATTACAGAGTAAAAAACAGCCATAAGGAGTTCATAAATTATACATAGGCAGATTCCCCAAATCATCATGCGGTCCCTTCTGCAAAAGATGCTCTGTATCAGTTATTGCTTTAGTTGTTTATGTACCTTTCTATATCTTCTCTTTTAAGCTTTCATAGATTCACTGATTTTTCTTTCTTTCTTTTTCTTATTCTTTCTTTCTTTCTTTCTTTCTTTCTTTCTTTCTTTCTTTCTTTCTTTCTTTCTTTCTTTCTTTCTTTCTTCCTCCTTCTCTCTTTTTTTATTTTATTTTTTTATTTTTTTTTGTACTTTCAGTGAGTTCTGATTTAAAGTAATTCAATGGGAATCTGCATTCTTATGCCTCTCTCTGTCCCTTTTTCCCAGTAAAAAACATGCAGATTGGATGGACAGGTGGAAGAAGTTCTCAGCTAAAACACAGACTTGCAGTCTTTGCTTTCAGTGTCCCATTTCTTGAACCTATGACACTGGGGAAGGACCAAGCCAGACCGCCTGTGCTTTAGGCACTCTCATGTAGCCCCTGGCACTGTTTCTCACTGCAGCAGCTTTGCAGACACACAAGACTGTGAGACGAGCTTGAGAATGTCCCTTCTCACACACTTCACTTGGCAAAAGCTAATTCAAAAGTCATATGGCACTGAAAAAGCCATGCCAGCTAAATAATATATGCAAGTACTGGCAAGCTCAACATATACCGAAGTGGGCTAGTCCATGATGCATTTTTTTCTGTCTATTCAAGTGCCAAAAGATCCTTTATTTGGCCAAGAGCCACAGGAATGGTTATCATTGCAGAGCACATCCTAGAAATCATGGAGAATTTGGGGCCAGTAAGACGTATCTAAGTATGGTGAAACCATAGTTATATGTTCCTTTATCATGTGCATGTCCTCAACTTTTCCACAAAAGATACAGCTCTTACTTAATTTTTAAGGCTATGTGTTATCCTAAGCATGAGTTTTTCTATAGCAATGATAAAATCAGGTCTTACAAGTAAAAACTTAGGTGTCTTTAAAAAAACAAGGTAAGGATTTTAAAGCGTTGTTACCTAGGCAAATGCATTTTTATGTAGCTCATATCCCAGAATAAAAGGATAAAAAGAATAAAAAGGATAAAAAGAATAAAAGAACTTTAAGGATCCTACAACTAAAAGTGTGTTAAAATATATGAAAACTGAGCATTCTGCAAGGCAAGGATAATAGCAATTAAATGCTGAAGCCAGTAGAGGTAAAAGAGAGAAAGTAGCTGGTCATACACCCTTCCATCCTAGCCATTCCTCTCTGTCTCACGTCTGCTCTGTGGCTGCTAGGCACCTAACCCAGAGTTCAGCATGCAGGCAGCCAGCTTGAGCACCCCTTGCAAAACAGACACAGAAGAGGCCGGTGAAATTTTTATTGACAACCAAACTCTTTGCATTAGCTCTGAGCAGATGGGATGCATGAACCTCCTGGAAGATCTAAAATGTGAAATGTTTTATAAGGATCTGCAGAATGAAATATATTTTTCAATAAAATGCCGCTGGTCCATCTAAACTGGTGCTGGCTAAGGGGTACTTCTAACCTCACATGTATGTGTCCTACCTGTATAGCCCTGCATGCATCAACACATGCAAGTATCCTGAACCACAGTTTCAGCTCAAAACAAAACAAAAAACAAACAAACAAAACCACCTGGATTCATGAATTGAAAAGAGTCACAATATAGTTCAGCTGGGTCTCAGATCTGGAAGGTGGGAGGACAAGGAGTGTGGAGAGTGCTGCATAGCACTACAGGGATTTTGGACTAAGCCAGACACAAACCAATATGTTCCAGAGCTACCAAATGTTTAAGTTATTTATCCTTAAATAGAGATAAGGTGTGAGAAAATCTATAAAATGCACAACCGCATTTCTCTGTGAAATTACAGAGTTTCTTCTGTTTGGAATAATGATTGTAAATTCCTCAGTATCACGGAGACTATTTAAGGTCACTTCTACCAAAGCATATTTGAAGAAAGTTCAGACCTTTTGCGTCTGCCACTTACAATCTGATTATCTGTCTGGAGGCAAAGCTCCTCATTTTGGCGTGTAATGAATAAAATGCACAAGTGGAAGGAATCAAGATAATGAATTTGCAGGATAATTTTACTAATTATCTTGTTGCTGATCATAGAACCAAGCCGCTGCAAGTCAGTCCTTCCACAGTTATTAATATGCAATGCCTTAAGCTGTTCTTGTAACATTTATTACTCATCTCGCTGGCTCTACACTAGTTGATAGATTTCTATTAAATTTCTAAAAGTGAAGTCACTAGCAAGTTCCTCGTTTTAAATGTAACACGGTAAATTATACAGATTCACCAAAGTGTACAGTAAATGAGAGCATTTAAAATAAGATGTTTTCTACTGCATTTGTGTTAGGTGATGAGATGAAATTTATCTTGCCTTGTAGTTATTTGTTGATAGGTATCTAACCTGCATTACGAATTTAATCTCCCTGTGTCATGGGAGAGAGGCTGGGACAAATTGTCCTCTGGAGATGCCTCTCTCCCCATTGATTACAGAGGGATTCCAGTCAGTTGACAGAAATGGGCCATGAACTTTTTTATGACTAAAGCGATGAGAGATGAAAGCTTGTTGTTGAGGAGTGATAAATAGGAAACTTTTCGACAAGAAAAAATAGAAATAAGTAATAGTACAATGAGATAATGATTGCCCCCCAAACAGTTTGGTTGGCACTGTTTAGAAGAAGATAACTGGAGAATACAGCCCTGGAGTCCATAATGATCATCTGCCTTTGGAAACAGCTCAAGAACACAAGTAAGCATATATCAAGGCAAGCCACTGATATCCCAACTGCAGCAACGTGATGGACAAGCTTGGGAGTCACGGCAGGATGCTCAGTGCAGCTTAAGGGTAAAGGAACAAATATGAACAGAGATGACTGAAGATGAAAAAAAAAAAAAATCACGTTAAAATACATGCAACAAAGACAAAAGCAAACACAGCACTGAGAAAGTGACCAGTGGGATTTTACTTTTCTCTTCTACACCCCAAATGACCAGAAGGAGCTCACCATTGGGACAGCCTCCTTGCTTCCCAGAGCAGGTCAGAGCTGTCTCCCTGGTTTCACTGACCAAAAATTTGAAAATCTGTGTGCTGCCTTTGTCACTGTGCCCTCCTCACACCCCCTCCAGACCTGGGAAAGCAGCATAGCAGACCCCGTCCCTGTACCCTCATTTCTGTTTCATCCTAACCAGGTTCTGCAGCTACCTTGTCTCTACCTTGTTCAGTATTTGGTTCACTGCCCAAGTGATGGAGAACATTGCAAAGCATATACAGTTTTTGCTTAGAAAAAAATAAAAATTATCCCAAAATATCCATTCAGACTATTCCTGCAGCAAGCTAAAATACCATAAAGTTTTTGATAACTAAATCCATTTGGTGTTTTATCTCTTCCTTCAAATCATTTCCCTTAATATTATACAGAACTACAGCACAATAAAAAACAATAATGGTCAGGTACTTGGCTTAATAAAAGAGTCTTTTGAACTGCTATTGTAACATAGAAAAGAGGTCAGCCATTTCAGCATAGATCTTAAAGTTAGCTGGGTATATTTGTAATATTAACAGAAAAATCAAAGCTGCTTCTCTGCCAACCATGCTGCAAATAAGGATGCTGCAAATAAGGACTTTAGAAGCCCCAGAGGATCATGCTTTAATAAGTTAGTCATCTAAAAGCACTGTTGCAGACAACCAGAGGGTACAAAATAACCCAGACCAGAAATGATCTGACTGCAGAGAGAAATTGGAAAGCAACAGGTTCTCTCTAGACAACTGGATAAAAACCTAGATGGTTTTGAAAAATAAGCATTTATCATGCTGCCTTTTTAGTTGCTGTTTCATGGTTTGCTTGTGCTTTTCTCTCCCACAGAAGTTCATCAGAAGCATTAAAAGCAGAAATCAAGTGCTATTTTCAAGTTTTGTTTTTGTTGTTGTACAAATTTGAGAGCATACTGTGCTATAAATAAAAGCTTGTAAGTAAATTCCCAGCATATTAAAACCTGCCTAACAGGAGATTAAGATGGTCTGAAGTCACTGACTCAGATCATAAACAGTGCGCTGTTAGCTGAAATGATTAATCACTTTGGTACAAAAGAAAAGAGGAAATTTGTTAAAAAATAAGCAGGGGGCACGATGCTAACTCCGGGGGCAAGCTGATTGGCTGTTTAATAATGTATAACGAAGTGTGTGCCAGATCAAAAGCAAATCACATGCAGCTGGCAGAAAATGAAATGGCATTAGGCAAAGTATTTGTCTAGCTATGAGGCTATTTAGGAAACTACTGTATATTAATGTAATGTCTATTAAAGCTTTTCAAATTAATTTTTGCTGATAGGGACCCATAAATAAAACATGATATACGCATTTCGTGTAGGTGCATGCACACATGTATATGCGTTATCTATTGTAAATACTGCAAACATTCAGTTATATCTTTGCACAATTATTAACAGCAATTCAGGTTAATTAAATAATCTTGAAATTCTTATTTTAATCATTACAGTGTGGGAAAGTGTGCTGAATAATTGTTACTTGGTTTTGTTACAACAATATTTTTGCTGTGACAGACTTTGACAAAAATCTATGGTAGAAGGAAGAAAAGAGAGGTGCACTGCTGTAACACCCCTGCTCCTCACAGGTCACGTTGCCACCCTTAACATCTGAAAATGAAAGAGCTGTCTGCTTTGCTTCTGGTGGCATTTGAATGAGTCAAGTTAGCAGCAAGCATGGGAAGCCAAGGGGCGATGCTCACACATCATGCTTTTCCATCATCATTCAGTTAAGACACTGGTAAGACACTGGTATGCTCATCCGTGGCTGAGTCTCAGCTTGTGGAGAAGTCCGGAGGCACATGCTTATGCATCTGGTGCAACGTGGGCCTACTTTTAATCTAGCAGAAGTCTGGAATACAATGCCTGGCCTGAAATCCCAAGGCTGTCCCTCTCTAGCCCCATGGTTTAACCATTAAGTTGGACATGTAACCTGTTGTGCCTTCTGGGCTCGCAGCCTGGGTTTTCCACCTAGCCAGAGGCCCAGCTTCAAGAAGAGGGAATGGGCAATGTTCTTACCAAAACTTAGTGTAGTCTGAAGGTCTCCTGAGGAGCAGGAGCCACCTCAGGCTGACAAGTGCCTGTGAGTCCCTGCTTTTGGGACAGGTATGATTTAGATTCTTGCTTCACCAGCTTTGCTCCAGCTGTAGGCTCAGATCTAATCACTGAGCTGCTTTCCAGCCTCCTATGGAAGGCAGAAACTTTTCTATCTTCACAAACCTTTCTGTAGCTCTCCTTTTCTTGCATCAGTCATCACATGAATAGGGCAGTCTTACATGTCGTACCTAATGGGTACGATACTCACCTAGGGGACTGAGCAGCTCGAGGTGAGCCCCAGCACTGCACAGGACATCACTGAGTTCATGGTGCCAAGGAGGAGAAACTGAGAAGGCTAAAAACACTTCAGCCTTTTGGACAACCCATTCATAGAATCATGGAATCATTTAGGTTGGAAAGGATGCTTAAGATGATCAAGTCCAACCATTGGCAAAGCCAGCACAGAGGGAAGGACCCATAAGCAAACTGCTGGGTGGGCACTGAGGCTGACCTGAACAGTGGAGCACCAAGCAGCCTCTCTGCACCCCGCATTCATGTCCGCTAAATATTTCAAGGGAAGTCCGCTAAATATTTCAAGGGATGTGCTGCTTGGTGTCATTACATAACAAGTGACACCGCTCTGCCGTCACGCTGCCCTATTCTTGTCACTTTGCAGCGGAGGCAATCAGCTGATGCAAGGCGGCACGCGTTTGGAAAAACAGAGCTCATGCAGATTGGCAGTTCTGTGCATTTCTGGAATTATAAACAACAGTTAGTTTCTGTCACCGCTTACTGAAAACACGGCACAGCTACCGAAATAAGTGAGCACTTAAGGGAAACCCAGACCTTTTATATCTGCCACTTATTTCCTGATTATCTTCCTGGAGGTCAGGCCCTTCATTTTGACACTTAATGAATAAAATGCCCACGTTGCAGGAAATGGGATAATGAATTGTGAAAAGACATAATCAGCAATGACTAAATAATTAAGGGAATTGAAATGTAGAGTCATGTGGGAATGTATTAATAATAACATGATTTTTCCATATGCTAAAAAATTCTGCCTGTTTTTAGAAAATCAGTCATCACACACACTCTGTGGCAAAAAAAAAAAAAAAAAAAAAAAAAAAAGTTAATGTAGACTAATAGGAACTGTAATTAGATGTTCTGCTTTTAAACAGCTGAATAAAAGATGAAATCATATAGAAAGTATATTTAGATACAAGCCAGAAAGTAAACTGATTATTATTCATAGTGCTGTTAATAGGAGCTGTAATTTATGCATCTAGTGGGAATCATGTTAGGCAATTAGGAAAGGGAGTCACACTTGACTTCCCTTTATGCATTTACATATTTATATATTTTTCTATATCTTGCCGATGTCTCCATCTTTCCAGTTACCTTTAATCCAAATAACTGCCTAGAATAATACCTTTTACAGTGAAATTCTCTGTTGGAGTTCAAAGTTGGCCTTCACTTAGATTAAAGGAAATTGCACAAGCTCCTCTTTGATCATCTTTGTCCCCTGACATTGGACTTTCACCGGTCCCTGGTACTACATGAAGAATGGCACTTTTTAATTTCTCGCAGCACTTCACCTTCAAAGGCCAGAGGCAGAGATGATGGTGGCAGTCACGCTGGGCTCTGCCCCCTTCTGCTGCCCTCTGCCTGGCTCACCCTCAGCCCACTGACTCAGAACCCAGGTGCAAGTGCTGAGTCCCTGTGGTCTGCCCCTAACAAAACCTGGAATCCCATAACCTACCAACCCCCAGCACTAAAATCCCAATGATACGAATTTCAGTTCCAGTTGGAGCGTTGTTTTTGTGGAATATCTGGCCCTTCATATATATTTAATACATTCAGCCCTTCAAAGCCAGGATGATTTATGCTTATTTTGTGCAACAACACGGTTATTGTTTTCATCCAAAGGTATCCTCGTGTCTAATCCCATGTTAATGCAGTCTCTCTGTGATCCAATAAAATATGGGTCAGCCCAAGAGGGTAGCATCGCCAGCTATGTTTGAACAGATGGGTGGACTGAGGTACAGAGAGCTGTCGTGGTTTGCTCAAGGTAAAAAAGCAAGTCAGTGGCAGAGCGAAGATTAAAATTCAAAGCATGAGATCAACGAAGGATTAAGTGCCGTGTTCATCTGCTTCATTTCCAGACGTATATAACGTGTACCTCTGATAACCTGCAGGTATCTCCGTGTGGAAATATTCAGCTCATGACTTTCAACAAGCAGAGGCAGGGACACTCTCCAGGATCAAGGACGGGACCCTTGGGGACCTCACTGAGGGGTGGACTTGGTTTTTCTGGCCTTTTCTTGTTTCTGGCTTTGCTAAGGCTGTTCTTACGACCACTTTGCTGGTGGATGCTGTGCCTCCTAGGATCGCACCAGTGCATCCTCAGGGTGCAGGATGCTTTTCCCCCCTCACCTTCTCCCCCGCTACCCCTCCTCGAGACAAGGACCTGGTGTCCTGGCACGGCCGCCTGGCTGCAGGGCTCTTGTTTTGGCTGCCGACCATCTTCCGTAATTGGGCTGGCGAGTGCTGCCCTCCTGCTGCTGGGGGCCGGGGCTGTCGGTGCCAGCTGCTCCCCCCACTGCAGATGGCCCTACTGACACCCGGCCACCTGCCCACCGACAGTCCCCTCCTGCCGTCTGTCCTGCCACCCTCCTCGCCTACCCCATTTGAGAGTGGGAAGCAGGGGGTGCTCCTGCAGCTATGCTAGTTAGGCTACAAGGAAGAGAAAAAAGCAATTAAAAGGAGCAAATGCAATCCCATGCATTCCGATACTGCCATTTTTTATCTGTTTGTGTTTTCAATTCGCCCCCCTTTAGCATCCATGGTGCGTTTCCCTCCCTGGCCATCCTGGGCGTTGCACAGGTCTGGCTCATTACGTTTGCTCTCGGCAGCCGTGCAATGCCTTGGGATGGATTCTGCAAGGCTTAAAATAGAAACATTCCTGCCTGCTATTGCTGATGTATCATTGGGTAATCATTAAATAAATTCAGTGTTTTACTGCATTAACAAAAACACATGATTGTTTAACAGAGTATATTACAGAAGATGGAGGCTTTAATGGTCTCTATGGATTTTTAGTTTGTAAGAGTACATTATGAAGCTGTCTTGGTAGGGTGCTGTTTTCATATGTGAAAGAAGTTACTGGCGTTATACATCATTTTTATATCTTGTTGCTAGGCAACATATCATAGTGCAGTTATTGCAAAGGTGTCTGCTTCCTCGTTAAAAATCTTCATGTTGCTCCTTAATTCTGCAAAATTAGCTCCGTTATTGATCCTATCCCGCTTCCTCAGATATCTATTGATTGAGGTTTCATCCGTTAGGTTTGGGAGAAATAGAACAGCTTTCTATTAACCGAATTTCGGGCTGAAACCTAAAGCATATGCATTAGTGCTAATCTGTAGTTTCCCTGTTCATCACAATTTGTTTTCATGCGGGGAGCTGTGTGTTTCCATTCACTTGGGATTCCAAATCAGAGAAGTAATTTAAGTGGCGCTGTATTTATGGTCTATGACAGCTAGGCTTAAATAAACAGCAGCGACAAAAGCAGGAGCTACATTGGGTGTTCTGGGAAAGGTCTAAAATCTGCCTTTAAAACCCATTTTCTTTCTTTCTCTGAAATAATCCACAGCTCCTGCTTCAGCACTCTTCTGTTGCAAGCTCCTGTTACATTGAAATTTCCAATCTGGGGGCAGTTTTGCCTCAGCTTAGGTCAGGCTGTGTAGGATTTGGGGCTTTACAGGACCTAGCCAACTTCATCACCTCAGTTCATTCACATCTGGAGAAGGCAAACCCATTTCAGAGAGGCGCATTTGGCAATAGCAGGCGGTATCGCTCGCAAGTATCTTCTGCACAACAAAACATGATTTTTTTTTCCTTTTTTTTTTTTTCTTTCTGAGTGCCAGTATTTATTCCCTTCATTACCACTGCTCCCTAGCTTCCCTGAGTTGGAGAGCTGTGTGCCAGGGCCATATGTGCTCCCCAGAGGCAGGGGTGGCTCTGACACATGTCCCCTGATGCCTCTGCAGGTTCACATGGAGCAAGGGCACGTGGTGGGGGTGCCAGCACCAGGCTCTGCTCCGGCACTGGGGGGACCAGGGGCTTCCGCAGACCTCTGTGTGCAGCAAATGGCTCTTTATTATCCTCATCCCTCATGCCTTTGTTACCAGCATATTGTAATTGCTTTCATTAACCAGGCTTAATGCAGCGGTGGTTGGTGTAGCTACTGTTCATTCTGGGGCAAATGGTACTGTTGTAATATCAGGTTTTAATTAAGCCATTCTGGATAAAAGCTGGCATGCTAAAAGCTTCTAAAAATGCTGTTCCTTGGTACACACCCACGCAACAACAACCAGTAAATCAATGGGGTTTATCTAGCCTCTCCCTTGGAAGATGTAATATGGCACGTGCTATTGGGGCAGCTATTTCTAAAGGCATGTGATCCAGAGGAGGCGTGGGGGGAGGAATAAAAGAAATATGAAATAAGTTCATTCTGTTATTTTTTAAGCTACGAAAGAGTTAAAAATAGATACAAGACTTTGTTACACTCTAAAGTGTTGTTTGTTTGTTTGTTTGTTCAGAGATGTGCTAGTAATTAATTTATAATGCGACTAATTAGTTCTAAGGAATCTTAATAGATAGAGCTGTAAGTGAAAGAAAAAGAAATTGCAAAGGCCAAAATGTTTAACTTCACAGTCAATCAATGCACTTTCTTAAAAACTGTCTGCAAGTATTTTTGGCTGTGTTTTAAAACTGATGGTTACATGTTCACTCTCAAATTTCACCCCTGGAGCACCCTGGGCTCTCCCTCAATAGCAGCACGGCTCCATTCACACCTGACCTGTTCCCCTGTAACTCTCAAGGGAAGAGACAGGGTGGCCTCACACCAGTCTTCCCTTTCTTCTCATCACACAATGTGCCTTTAACATTTGGGCCTTGGGATCATACAACACCTTTATCTCTGTTATTGGCACTACCGTTGTTTTCCCACTAACAGTTCCTCTGCTCCACACCACTGGGCTATGACATGGAAAAAAGAGTTTTGGTACATCTGAGAAGTCTGACCAGAGTATCTCTAAATCTTTTTCATTTGATTGCTTGTGTTGGAAAATCTTTTTCTTCCTCAGGATGCTCAAGAAGAGATAATCTCTGTCTGACCCTGATAGTAGTGAGTGATGAATATCCAGCCTGACCAGCTTGGGCTAATTCTTTTTCCCACATCTCTGATGTCTCTGAGGCAACACTGTTAAAATGGATGCAACTCACTGTAGTGAAAGAAGAGTTGCCAGAAGAAAGGAACAACCTTACATTTCAAAGAATGGATTTGGGGAAAACAGTCTCTCTTTCATTGTCTGCTTATCCATAAAGTCATATTTTATTTGTGAAGTTTTGCCAGTTGATCCCTTGTTACCTGCTTTGACCTCTATGAAAACCCCTGCAAAAGTGATTGCATGGCCAGTGAAGTCAGTAATATGGCTAACTGGATGGGAAATTTCCACCTCAGGTAGATGAGTTGGCTCAGTTAATCACCCATTGTTTCTCCATGCAAAAGAAAAGTCTCTCTTAACCCACATTCAGTTTAAAGAATTAAACAAGAGAATTTACCCAGGTTCTGGGGAAAAAGGTTGGCTTTTTTTCCATTTTGTCAAGGAGACATGTCTTTCAAGATGATTCCTGTTTCTGTCTGCCACACACTGACATGGTCTGTACAACTCCCTATCACATCATCTCAGCTTTTCATGGGTCTACAGGGATTTCTGGATGAAAAAATCTCCTTGACCAGGAAGAGCCATATTACCAACTTCTATTTGCTATGCACTTCACTAAAAAAAAACTGGATGTTTTACTCCATAAAATTCTCTGCTTCCCAACTGCCTCTCAGGATGCCCATAATTCTTAGAAAACTCAAGTAGTAGGCTGGATCTCTGTAATTTTGTTTCTCCAGTGTGATGGATCTGCCAGCCCTGTCTGTTGCCTTTCTGTGAATCTTAGTCTCCCAGAACCAGAGCCAAATTTCACACCTGGTGCCAGCCAGAACCTGATAGTCTGACATTTTTTGGACAACACATTTCAAAACATCTTAGTGCCAAGTGCAGAAACCTCTACAAAGCTAAATGCAAGAAGTGTATGGACTGGATTGCTTCCCAGCAGCTCACTCTCTGATCAGCTCAGTCAGAGCACATCTATCAGCTTTGTTGTTGGATCCCAACAGCAGGGTCACATCCACTCATGTCATGATGGTTTTGGCCTTGTCACTTTCATTGCAGTTAGATCAGCTTAGAGGGAAGAAGAAAGAAGAAAAAAAAAAAGAAAAAAGAAAAAAAAAAAAAAAAAAAAGAAGAAGAAGAAAAAAGAAACACTGAGCCAATTTTCAGCTTCAGCCATGGGACCATTTGCTGGCATCTGTTTTCCTGTATTGTCAAACATAACATCTCTTGGCCCTTGCTGGTCTTGCCCCTAACTTAACTATCATCTCTTGGATAGGATATAGTAGTGTATGATGCTTCTGATCAGCCCACTTGTCAAATGCACTGTGGTATTTCTAGGAAAAATACAGAAAAATCACAAATATGCCTGGTAGAAGTTGGGCTACCAAAATACATCAATAGTCTTATTGAAATTAAGACTCTTTAGCTAATCAAAATTAAATCATAGTTTCCGTGTATTGCTTCCTTTCTCTGCATCCATCTTGAGTTTCATCTCATATGTTTGGACTGCCAGCCCTTTGGGGCAGGAAATACTCCTTCACTGTGTGTGTAGAGCACTTCACTGAGTGGGTCCAAAATGTCACTAATCATTACTCAGGGAGAGCCACTTTCTACACATGGGCACACAGTGATAGGGCAAGGGGGAATGCCTATAAACTAAAAGATGGAAGAGTTGGCTTAGATGTTAGGAAGAAATTCTTCATCCAGGGGGTGGTGAGGCACTGGCACAGGTTGCCCAGAGAAGCTGTGGATGCCCCATCCCTGGAAGTGTTCAAGGTCAGGCTGGGTGGCGCTTTGGGAAGTCTGGTCTAGTGGAAGGTGTCCCTGCCCATTACAAGTGGTTGGAATTAGATGATCTTTAAGGTCCCTTTCAACCCAAGCCCTTCTATGATTCTATGATCACCAACTCCTGGTCATGATTATAAGGTAGTTTCACATCCCCAAATCAGATTATTTGCAGACAGCATGTATTCCTAGCTGGAAGGAGAGCCTGTTCTCCTCCATTTGATGAGGTACTGAGATTTACTTCCTAAAGCTGTTTACTCTCCAAGACATCAATTCCAGTTGGTAAATCAGAGACCAGCACTGATAAAGTTGTCTTCCATTGCTCCTTGGGTAAGATTTCTCCTCCCACATCTGGATGTGCACCTGGGACCACATCAGATGCTGCTGTAGGGGAAACCAGTATCTCGTGCACAATAAACTTGTCCCTGAAGCAAAATCTTTGTGGACAGCCCCTCTTCAGGAACTACTATTAACATAAAGTTACCTTTTTTTCCCCCTCATTCTGTAATTAGACATCCCAATTATGTAGTTTAATCTAATTAAAGTAATGATGCAATTATACAATAATTGATACATAATCGGCATGCAAAAACCTGCGTAAGTATTATTTAACCAACAGAGCAAATTCTAGATGAACCTTTTCAATCTCTTAAAAGTATATCATTTTAGCAGACAGCTTCAGGAAGGATTTTACCTCCTCAAGCATTTTTAAATCCTTGCTGCTACTAGTAATATATATTTTTTCCCTTTCCTGGGCATCCTGTTTCCACTGACTTCAACAGGAGCTGAGCAGCTGACTTCAACTGAGCACCCATAGACATGGGAAAAGCCTCTGAAAACCTCATCACAAGCATGTCATCCAGAGATGGTGAAGTGTTACACAGAAATTTCAGCAATGCCTCATATTGGATTGCATACTGTTAGAGATTATTAAAATAATAATAAAAAATATCATCGCCAATTACAAGAGAACACAGCTCTGTGGCAGTAATACTGGTACTTTCTCATCAAATTTTACCACTTAAGATCCTTTGTAAAAAAAAAGTAATTAAAAATTACTTCGATATTATTCAAAATAACTGCAAAATTTTGTAAAATGCAAAAATACATATGAGCACCATGCTTACAGATGCATAAACTGTACTTTAGCTTTGTGTACATGCAAGGTCTCATGCACCAAAATCGTCAGGACATGCAGATGAATGCAGGAGTCCTCACTCTAACGACATGGACAGGAATCTATTTTCCTGTATTGGCTTAGTTTTTCTGAAGCAGATAAACTGAGAAGCCTGTGTTTTGTGGTATAAGGATGTTAGCTGTATCTGTAACAGCCAAAGACCCATGTTCTGAAACGACATCAGAGACCTGGGGGCTTGTCTGATAAGAAATGGGATTTCTTCTCATCCTTGGATAAAATTTCCTTTAACGCAGTCTCCACCCTCTTACTGCTGTGCTGCGAACTGTGTATCCTATATGGCTTTTCCCACTGGTGATGTGGCTGAACATCAGTGATATTTTAGCCTTGTTTTGTAAAGCACTGTGGAATCAAATTCATACACATTTATATAATGTTCTATAATTAATCCAGTGTGTCTGGGTGCGTGAAGAAATGAGAATGCCCTGTCCCTTTCTTTGTCTCTGTTGCATAACTCATGGTTTAAACTAGGTTTATTATCTTGTGAGATGCTATATGGCAAGTTTGTTCAAAATGCCTGAGTAGCTGTGTTGATAGAACTATTCACGAGCAGGAAAATTTCAAAGTAAAATGTGAATGTTTCTTGATAAGCAGTCACTTGGGCTTTTTTTGTTGATGTTTCTTTGCATGATTTGCTACTAAGGATCTAGTTTTAAGTGTTATTACCCATATGTGTGGAAGTATAATTTTGATTTGATCCATATTCTCTTTAATGCCAAGAGTGTTGAAAAAAAACTTTTTTAATTTGGTTTCAAATTCAAATATGATGGTTTTACAGTTATCTTTTAATTGTCAGTGTTCATATTGCTAGTATAAGTGTTTGTGTTGCCAGCCATAATCATTTTTTCAAGACAGACACTGAAAATATATTAAAAAAAAAAAAAAAAAAAAAAAAAAAAGCCTATGACTGTATGACTGAACACTTGCTTTTTCATTGTGGTATAAATTCATTCCTATGTATGGAAGCCACTGAGAGCATGCACATCTGGCCCAGAGTTTCCAATCTTAAGAAAATCTTAGAGGTGCCTAAGTGATCTCCTAGCCTCTGCCAAGGTTCACATAGAGAACATCTTTGTCTCACAACATTTTTCTTTTTTCCCCTTGGTGATAGAACTGATTCTAAGGGGTCTGACCGGTGGGAAGAATATGAAGAAGGTTTCACATTTCAGTCTGAGCCCTAGGTCCTTGGACCTGAAGGGTGTAATTGCTTCAGAGATAGAAAAATGCCATTCACCTGCCATTCTTAGGTGAAATTCTCTGCTCGATGGGATAGAGAATGTTGGTAGGTCCTTCTAGTAACAGACATCTGGAGACTGAAAGATATCAAGATAAATACAACCACAAGCTATGGGAAGACTCAGCAAGAATATCACTGCACTAAATAAATAAATAAGTAAATAAAATTCCATGAAATAATTCAGCATAAAAATTTAACGTCCAGTTATTTCATGGTTTTGCTTGCCTTTGATGCTCACAGAGGTCTCTGCAATGTAGCTCACAGGAAACACCATGCTGCTAATTTTCCACTAACATTTGCCTGCATCATTTCAGCAATACACTCACCCATATTTGACACAGGAACTCGACCTGGATTTACCAACAGTTTGGTAATTCTGATAGGTCAGGGGCTGCTGTCTTTGGTGAAGAGAAAATAACAGCCAGAGTATACCTGATCTCATATTGCTAAGTGTGATTTAAAGGAAAATCTTTGAAAGAAGTATAACTGCCTGAATTACTACTCTTTTATATGTTTTTAAATGAGAATGTAAAGGCCAAGGGCATTTTTTCCTATTTAATGCCATTAAATTCATCATTAAATCTCTCACTGAACACTGGGTGAATTTAATGGTGCCCTCAAGTGCCGATGCTGATGCTTGACTGTGTTAATATTGTTGTATATACAGATACAATAAATAACACTTAGCTAAGATAGTATTAGCAACCTTATTGGGTATATCAATATAAATAGCTGTACTAATGAGATTAAGCATCAGAAACCAATGGCAATGTGAATCCAGGCACTGGGGCTAAAATATGGATAGGGATTCAACACATTGAACCTATCAATAAAACCAAAGAGACTCTACTAAAAGCTTTACTGCTAGTTGCCATTAAAGGATTAATTTGAAAGTACAGTTTTTATCTTTTCTCATCTCACTTTATAACATGCTCTGGCTAAAACTTCTGCCTGCCTTGTCCACAGGTATTATCAATGCTTCTGCTTGCTGAATAATCTCTGCAAAGCCCCTGGCAGGCCACTCTGCTTTGCCTGACTTTAACCAGTTCCTTTTGGTCGGTGTGATTCAGCACTGGAGAGGACTGAGTTTGTACCACGGGTGTTTTTCGTGCCTAGGATTCTGTATGCAGGGTTGCATTAGCTGAGTCATCTCTGGGTAATTGTTTTTTCTCTTCTCAACATACACCAGTTGGATGCAATTGCCTAGCCCATGCAAATTATTTTAAGCCTCCTGGCATAATTCCAGGATCCCCTTTTTCTCACACAAAAAGCATGAAATGTTCTGATTACAGTAGTCTTTTACCATTGAAGTAATCTCTAACTCTCTTCATTTCATGTGGAGGGTGTTCCTTATTTACACTTTTATTGCTCGAAGGAGAAAAGCTCTGTGTTGTGATATTTCTTTTGATGGGATTCTACGTACAGTAAAGCTTTGAAAGATACATACGCTGCTGTGTCTTACTAAGAAACTTTTCCAAAGTGAAAAAAAAAGTGATCTAAAGAACCACCTTTAATCAACAGTGGTAAAATCTTTCCCTGGATATGAGACTTATTTAAGACTTAAGTGGAAATTAATTGATACCCAGACATAATGTGAATCTTCTTATTCCAGTGAACAGCAGTTTGATGGTTCTCCTGAAGAGAAATCAAAAGTTAATACTTGCTGCTACAAAACAACCCTTTATGGCTTTTAAGATTTTATATTTCCAGTGCTAAGGCTTCACATCCTAATTTCTTGCTCCTTAAAAAATCAGTAATAATTAAAATGTGATAATGTTGTGTCCTGTTTCCTTTTTCTTTATGTATTACTTTAATTTTTCAACATATTTTTTATGAGATAACAAAGAACATACATACATTCTCATTTTCTTTCACATGACAGCAGAAGAATGTTGATTTTGCTGTAAAGTGAACAAGTAAATCATGTGTAGTTAAGAGCTCAAAAATAAACAATCATTTGTAACCATTTTGCTTCCTTTCATGCCTCTGTCATGACACAGCCCATAATTTCATAATCACCTACTGTTTGCTGGCAAACATCTTTAGGAATGTTTTAGAGAGTTGTAAAAACTTTTGTTAGTGTCATTTTTCATAACATCCTAGCTGTAAAACCAAGCTGTCTGCGTACTGCAATTCTCGTAGAACATTACCAGGAAATATCTAGAAATGGTGAGGCAGCACAACACAGTAGATCATGAAGGGTTTCTGTGGATACAAGTCATTCATCTAATCAAGTTTACTCATTTCATAACCAGACTACTTATAAACTGTTTCAAAAATATGTTTGGGTTTGGAGTTGGTTGGTTTTTTGTTTTGTTTTGTTTTGTTTTGTTTTCCATTCAAAATAATTTATCTCATTTGGTTTTAAACAATTCAGATAAATTAAGTTCATTTGGCTTCAGTTAAAAAAAAAAAAAAAAAAAAAAAAAAAAAAGGTTTCATGCAGTCTGTAACACTCATCACTCATTATGTAAACGACATTTAAAACCATTGTGTTGTTTTTTGTTGTTGTTGTTGTTGCTGTATTTTTAATAGGTGTGAACTGCTTATGCAGATAATGTCTATGATAATGAATAAGGTGGTAGTGTTACTCTGCTTCTTAATGAAATAAAATGTGTAATGGATGGAGCCAGAACACGTGCTTTGGGAGCAGGGTATATTCAGTGCATTATCATACCTTCGCTTACTTTTTCCAAGTGGAGTTGCAGATTGGCATTGTCATCCTCAATACCTTTTGTGCCAAGATATGGAAACGACAAGATTCTCTTAGGGGATTTTCTGACTGAAGAGTCTTTCAACCTTAATTCCATTTTTATGTGTTTTACCTCATAATGGTAGCATAGTACTTACAGAGATTACAAGGGTGCTGCGATGCTTAATTCAAGTTTGTAGAATACCTTGCAAATGAAAGACAGTGTGTACAATAAGCACTAACTGTTATTGTTTCAGGGTTTAAAGCAGACAGAACTTGAGACAATGATAGCTTTGAAGAAGCACTTAATATAAACGGTAGATAAGAGTGAATTGCACAGTTAAAGAAAGGTCTCCTTCACTGCTCCATGGGCATATTTGCAGCTCGAGAGAAATACAATTCACAATCAGTTTTAACAAGAAATGCCAGATTGCCTAAGGACAACTGGAGCAAACAAATGGGCCCTCCTTGCTGACAGCAATCTCCCCAAAGGCCACCCCGCAGAGCAGGGAGCAGTGACAAGTGCTGATCTATGCTCCTGAGAACACGATGGGGAGCAGTGGTAGCCCAGGTGGGAGAAACATCATTGCAAGGGTTTCCAGAAGCACCATGCTGCTGGCAAACTTAACATTTCACAACATAGAAACAGGGGACTGGCCTCAAGGCTTCTCCTCCCCCTTGATGGTCTTCTCAGGGCCCAGATCTGGGTCCCTTTTCCAAGGCTGCAGCTGCAGCCCCTGAATTGCACCAACAGTGGTTGCACCAGCTCTGCAAGCAGGGGTACTGCCCTGGGATCCCTTTCTCCGATTGGCCCTTTCACAGGATCTCCCTCCTAAGCACGCAAAACAACCCACAGATTAATTTGAAAAACAGTCTGTCTGTGTCTGCTGACTAGTGGCTTTGACTCTGAGAAATGGATAAAAGTGATGACAAGATGATGCCAGTGCAGCCAGATCACCAAACCCTTTACTGCCACCAAAAAGTCCTGAATTATCTGTCCGTGCCCCATTAGGGCAAAGACTGGAACACAGCAGTAGGACAAGCATCTTATCACTTCCCAGATTTTAATTTTGCCTCTGCTCTGAAAAATTAAACCTCTTCCACTGTTGCATGTAGTCCGTACAGGTGTACATGGATGGGGTCTCAGGAGGCCTTCAGGGACTTCAGGTGGAGAGTGCATCCAGTGGGACTTCTCTACTAAAATCCTCAGCTATTTTGAGTAGTCCTCTGGTGTATCCTTTCTTCCTCTTATCTCATTTTGGGTTTGAGACACATTTTCAATCAAATCATTCAAACATCAGTACTGGAAGATGTCAAAAAGAAAACGAAATCTCTTTGCTTCTCTAAAATGCTGTCAGATATTCTTGTCCACGAACGTTTCTGTCAATTCACAGGTTAATAAATTCAACACTTGAAGGTGCAGTCTTATGGTCTATTTGAGGAGGTTCAACTACATGTTTCGTCATTTCCAAGAGAACCTCTATCACTGTACTGTGAAAGATTTAAGATTTCATTTTCACTGCAGATGAAGTTCCAAAGTTATCTAGTAATTTATCTAAGAGGGACTATCCTGGTTCTCCAAATCTCTGCCCACCTGTGCTATTAAAGTCAATGAAAACTGCTATGCCTCATAACTTCTGAACAAAATCATAGCATAAGCATGCCATGTGCCATGCACACACTTTAAGACACTGCTCATCCCAGAGATTACAATTTACATCTGCATATACCTATAGGAACTGGACTACTACTCACATACTACTACTCAGTTCCCCAAGTGCAGCAGGCTCTGGCCAGCCTTTTACCTCATGGTGAACCTCGGAGCAGGCCCAGCAGTCTCTGGCTCTAGCACCAAGCCCCACTCTGCCACCTTGTCACCTAAAGTGGTTTTGTTTCTTTCCTGCACTGATGGCAGATTCTCTGGAGAGAGTTTGCGTTGTTTCCCTAGGGAGCCCTGGAGGGAGGAGGGCAATGTTTGCACCTGGCTCCTACTTTTTGTAAGGGCTCATTCTCCAGGCCCCGAGGTAAGAAGTTGGGACTACACAGACCCAAGTATTTCCTCTACACCTATTGGGGAAGGAGGGCATCTGCATTACTGAAGATGACAGGAGTCAAAGAGCCAGCTAGTGGCCTAAGTAGTCCTGCTGGAATGCTGTTCTGCACAGCCCGGTCCCATTGCCAGCAAGTGAGGATGAGCACCTAATGGGGAGCACCACAGCTTTCTCTCCTGTCCGCACCCCAACCACTCTTCCAGGCTGAGATAGAATCCAAATGTGACTTTTTAGAAGAAAAAGGTGACATAAATGTAACCAGCCATCTAACCTGCTTGCCACCATTAAAACTGGAAAACCTAAAATTGGGCTATCTATATAATTAAGGAAAGCTTTTTAGGTGATCACAGCTGACCTTTCTAGAACAACAATGTATTTTTAATGTGAAAGTATTAAAAGGTCATGTGCAGTATATATGTTTCTAGGAAACACAGAGAAGGGAGCAAAAAGGGGTCTTATGCATTCTCGAGCTTCATCCTGATAGGGAGACAACCAAGATATAGAAATATGGTAGCCCTGGAGATAGACATGACCTACAGATGTGTAACACAAATGTTAAGGATTTTGATGGACTGAAAAAATAAAAAATAATAATAAAAAAAAGCTCCAAAACAAAAAACATGAATCCCACTTTAGATACCTTTTAGGTGTGATTCTGAACATTGCATTTTATCACCCCATCTGACTAGTGTTCTGACCTGTGTAACAATCCAGATAACTGCAGTCATTCTCCCCTGCTTTGAGCCTATTACCTTGTATTTGGCTGGAGCATATCATTTAGAAAAGCATCCTTTCTTGATCTGAAGACTTCAAGGAATTTCAGGTATTTCTGTAGCACAGTGAACCACCAGCTCCTGAGATGTTATTCTTTTCTACCTAAATTCTGTTTGCCTTTTTCTCCTTCTAGCCACCGGTTTATGATACAAGAAGGCAGCATGTGGCTGCAAATAAGTTTCCTAAAAGTCATGTTAGAAAAAAGGTGTTTGTTTACACACACACACACCTCACAGATATTCATGAGACTAAAGCATAGTACCTCTTGTTCTACTAGAGCTGATCTCTGTAAATCACTGTCATCTTTTTTGTTCCTCTTTTCACCCTTTTCACCTCTCATTTTCCAGCATTTTTGAAGAAATGTTGACAAAGGAAACAGGCCGTTCCAACATCAGCCTCACAAAGTTCTACTTTGTTATTTCCTTTTTCAAACACACAATGATTGAACAAGCTCTTTGGGCCAAAGCATGAGATAGAATCATAGTATCACTGAATCACTGAATCATTAAGGTTGGAAAAGACCTCCAAGATCATCTGGTCCAACCATCTCCCTACCACTAATATTACCCACTAAACTGTGTGCCTAAAATAGTGGGACATTATTTTCAATTGACTGTGCACTGTCCCACTTTACTACGAATATCTGGTATCCTTCATTCATAGATATGAGTTTGTCCATGCTCAGCTCTGTATGTATCTGTACTCTCAGCTGAATTGGTCTCTGTCAGCTTCAGCCACCACTTTGTGCCGCTGTTCTCCTTCTAGAGTAAGAATCATCAAGATTTAACATCTTTCTGTCAATTCAGATCTAGGAGGTACACAGGCAGCCTTGAGAACAGATGGTTGAATTCACATACACTGAAGCATGCAGTGCTACACTGATTTCTTAATCTCATTCAGAATAAATGCCTTGTATATGAACAGATTCCCCAAGTTGTCGGAGTGTCATAAACAAAATTGTTTGCTAATTTCAGTCAGCCACATCCATGTAAGGCTGTCCAGGCAGAATTTACAGGCCACTTTGCCTTGCACAACCTCTCTGTGCTACAGAAAGGAACAGAGAAAGAGAGACCCTGCCTTGGTGCTCAGATCCATATTCTGAGGTGCCAGCCTGTTGTAATTTTTACCTCCAAATTTAGCAAATTTCTCCTAGTATCACTAAGAAACTGTAATGGCAAAGCCTTACTGAGCTGTGCTTCATAAAACCACATTTCAGACCACTTTAAATTCTAGTACTTTAATTCTGATTTCTTTCTTTCTGTGGTCTTTTTTTTTTTTTTTTTTTTTTTTACCCTCTCTATCACCTTTTCACCCTGACCAAGGAGGTTGTTGTAATAGCAGGAAACAGAAGCTTTCCCTCACCTTGTTAAGGCTGACAGCTTTGCAGGTCCGTTAGCCAAAAGGTGTTCTGGTAGCACCTTAAACCTCAACCCAGAGCACAAGATGTTTATTTCATGTAATGTCTGCCCATAACCTGTGCACAGAGCACACAGGCACTGCTATACTACCCATAAGTTTGTGAAGCTTGAAATATTCAATTAGTTGGCTGAGTTAAAATTATTGATTCATACCCACGGGTGAGCATCCACTCTAGATGCATAAAAGCACTCTTTGTATGAGCCCTCAGGTTCCCAGGGACTATGTGAGTCTTTCTGGTACCCCAGTCTTCTTAAACTGGCTTCACAAGTATAAAAGACTGGAACTAAGATCAGCTTAGGTCTATCTGGTTACTATTTGACCTTCTGTCCAGGGGATGAATCAGGACCATTAATGTACCTATCAGAAAGCTTCCAGACTTGCACAGGACAAGAATCCTGAAAAAAAAATTCCTAGTTTCAGAAAATTAGTTGTGTTTGTTTTTTTTTCCCCCACAAATCTTTCTTTGATGACATCCTTACATTTAGCAGCATATTTTTGTCTGGGATAAAGGAGTGTTTATATTAAAACATTACATGCATTTGTGGCAAAGATATTTCAGCACTGCTAAATATTTACCATGGTGGTATTTTGTGTTCTACAAACCACAGATGTTTTTCATAGTAAATGTGTCTGTTTTGTAGCTTTTGGCATTTTTTGTCTGCTTCTTTGTCCATATTAATACAATCATCCATCAAATACAGAGTACGACACTGACCAGTGTCTTGGTCTTTATTTCTGATAGCCTTTGTTTTAATTTCTTGAAATATTTCCAGATCAATCCTGAGGCTGCTACCGTTGCTTTGTTAGCAGACTGCAGAATTAACATGCTTGTTATGATCTCTGAAAATGTCAACTATGTGCACTTTTTCATTATTATTTGAAATCATGCAGAGATCTGGACCTTGAAGTATCCTAGGTCTTTTTCTTTCCTCTTTCTCCTCCCCCCATTCCCAGGAGGCAGCTATTCATCTTCATTAGCCACTTCTGTTAGCTTGCTGCCAACTGAGACCAGAAAACTGGCTGCATCAGTCTTGCATGGCAATTCAGGAATTAGAATCCACAGTCCTTGGGTGCAGGAGGTTAATGCACTAATAAAGATTGTACCTTGATTAACCACATCATCTCAGCTTGCCCAGGCAAGGCTGGTTTTCAGACAGTTTGTCATATCATATGGCCCACTGCATTCAGTTAAAAACATAGCTTCCCAACTAAGATCATAGAGGGCAGTTTTGTCTCCTTTTTTCATTTTTTTGATGTTGTTATTTGAGTGAAGAATATTTAAAAGTTTTTATGGAACCCCCCTAGTTTCTGTTCTGTAATATACCTGTAGAGGTACATGTTCTTTCTTTCATGATAGAGGCAAGAAATCTTTCTAGCTTTAACTCTGGTATGAGAGAGCCTGGTGCATGTTATGCCCTAGCTAACACTTGCTCTTAGGATCAAGCTGTTATTCTCTTGGATATCCAGAGCTGATAAGCTCATTTGGACCCCATAAATGAATAACAATATGCAACACTCCTTGTTAAAGAATTATAATCACACATTGAAGGAACTAACTAAGTCCGTTTGGTAAGTGGCTGTAGAATTTTTTCATGTTTAACTGTCCTAGATTGTTGAACCTTGACTAAATGTTGCAGGTTATTTGCAGGATGGTTCCACTAAAGCAGAGATAAATTCCAAACATAAATTTATTGCATTGGCATTTGTGATTTGCTATAGAGTGATTTGATCCACGGATCACATTACAAATGTTCATGATTTGGAGTGGTTTAGTTCTGCAGATACCAAACATCTGGAGATTTAATGCTGAACACATTATTTAATGCTGCCGTCTGCAAAATCTCTGACCTTCTCCCTTTCCAAGGGCCTAATTTCTTCCTCTCTTCTTCTTTCTATCTTTCCTTCCTTCCTTCCTTCCTTCCTTCCTTCCTTCCTTCCTTCCTTCCTTCCTTCCTTCCTTCCTTCCTTCCTTCCTTCCTTCCTTCCTTCCTTCCTTCCTTCCTTCCTTTTTCTTTTTCTTCCTCTCTTTCTTCCTCTCTTTCTTTCCTTTTTATTTCCTTTCTCTCTTTCTTTTGTTCTCCCTCACTTTCTTGCTTTCTCCCTAAGATGCACATACACACGCACACACACATAGAGTCCTGTTTCCATTAAGCAACTAAGGTGATGTCCACCTGTGTGGGTCTGAAAAACTAAGCACAGCACAAAAGACTCTGTCACAAGCTACACAATTTTCTGATGAAGCCCATTGAAAGAAATTTGTGTCATAGAAAGGAACAGGGCCTTGGAAGGGTCTTGGGACTAGAGGCAAAGGGGAAATATGGTAGCATGTTTTACAGCAGACTACCATGAAAAGGAAAAAAAAAAAAAAAAAAAAAAAAAAAAAAAAAAAGACTTCTAGAAATCATTTGAGCAGGAATAAGGGAGACAGAACTGCTGACTGAGACTTGGTGCTGAACCAGCACCCAGCTCAGCACAAATGGTATCCTTTAGACTATTTCTTGTTCCATCACAGAGAGATCATAGTGGTTCCCTTGTGTCATCTTCCAGTTAGTGTGCATGCAAAACCATGTTTGTCATTTATCTCAAGTTTAGAAAGCATTTGACATCATACATGACGTAAATATTAACCATAAATCAAAACCTGCCTAAATAAGTGCATGGAAATGAAGTAATACATTAAACTACAGAAGCTGAAAAATGGCAAGATATTTTGTTGGGTTATTGTAGTTCTGAATAGCACGTTGCCAAAAGGATAATGACAAAATAAAAGATGTTCAAATGGAAAGAAGAAAATGATCAAGTGCTCAAAGGAAAATAGAGAATTTATGAAAAAAGAAAAAAGCAGTAAGTAGGTGTAGTTTGGAAAAGTGACATCTTAAAGAAACAAGAGGAGACAGCTTTATATTTCTGTTTTATAGATGTATATTTGAGGCTTGGGTGAGAAAAGTCACAGCAATAACAGACACTAGAGGAACCAATTTTTAAAAAAATGAAAATTTGATTCTTCATATCATGAGAATCTTATCATAGTGAAATGTTGTCAGCTTCAACATAGTCTCCAAAAGTTTCATTGTCAGACACTTTGCTTTGGATGTTTGACACTAAAATCATAGCCATATTGTCAACCAGTGGCAGTGGAGCTTCACTGAATTGAAAGGGACCTTTGCCAGCTGACAGCACTTAAAGAGAGAGTCTCCTATGTTTAAAAATAAAAATCTATTTTATGAAGAGAGGAGAGTAACTGAATTAAAGGTTCTCAAACAGTGTTCTCTGCTAAGGGGTCTTGGAAAGCTCTTTTTTAGTTTTGTGTTGCCTTTACTTTCAGCTGAAAAAATATATTCAATGCCTACCTAAAAGCTGCATTTCAGTATAGGTGACTATAAAGAAAGCCCCTCTGTGGTCCCTGTGTGCTGTCCAGCAGAGTATTTGCAAAGGAAAATTGTGTCTCACCAATCCCATATAATTCCTGTGACATGTCAGTAGAGCTGTGTACGAAGTTGAGCCAGCTAAGATAATTTTCAAAAGGTATTTGACAGGGTCCTTTATGAGATGCAACAAAAATTTCTTAAATCACCCTCTGTGAGAGACAAAATATTATGAATCAAGAATTGGCTAGGTGAGCACCAGCAAAGAGGAGGATTAAACAGTCAATTTTCTTAATGGGCCAATGATACGTTCGAGTTGTGGCAGCGAATGAACAAGATAATACATGTGGTGAGAATTTAAATTTAGATGAGACTGAATTCATGACTTGTTTTTAATTACAATTTTTCTGAATCAGTTCGCCCATTCCTAGAATCATACACCACACAGCAAGATTGATAGCACTAGATAAACAGCATTGCCTTGAGTTTGGAGTAAATACTATTATTTACCTCTGCATGGTACTTTTCCTGAAAAATTACCTACAAGCTAGGGTTAAAAGCCCCAAACAAAACACCACAATGCTGACATTAATCCACGGGAAATGTCTCGTTACTTAATTGTTGCTGCAGAAACTACATTTGGAGCAAGGATACGCAGTACTATAGATTTCTTTATCTGAAGGTTTTCCCTTCAGTGAGAAGAAAAGCATAGTTTGTATGCTGACTAAGATTAACTAGGTTTAGGCATTTTTAACTTGTAGAGCTGAACATTTACGTATAACTGCTGAGAACTGATTTACGACAGGCAGAAAAGAACACGGTTGCAGAATTACAATGTGCATGTGGATGAAACGTGCCATTACCACCACCACAAAGATGTCAGCTGGAAACAGCATCACTGTAACCCGTACAGGGAGAAGCATGCATTAATAAAAATGGAGGCAATCAGAGGTCTACTGAGACCTCTACTGAGTGGCCCGTTGTAATTTGGATGTCCCTTCCCATAGATGCCTCCTCTGCTGTCCCCTTGCCCACCTTGTCCCTGTACATGCAACCTCTGCTGGTCCTCATCATCCCAGGCCATCTGAGCTGCCCTTCAGTCTGGTACATCTGGCTGCAGGAGGAGCAGGGCTGTCAGCGTCATCTCAGATAACCTGTCCTGCAGATGGGCACGCATGCTTCTCCACTTTCTAAGCAGTCTGCTCAGGGCTTCATTCTTCAGTTTAGAAATCTGTTTTCCACACTTTGGGACCCGAAATGGTGTCTGAGTGTTTCTTTTAGTTAACATTGTTCAGGACTCTAAGGTTAGTGCAATCAAGGTGGGAGAAAGATCTAAATCAGTTTAAGATCAGACCCTGACCTTGTAATGGCTGGAACATTACCTGGTTCAAAATATTTCAGAAACATTTTTTGTCCTATTTATGTTTAAAACATCCCAGAATTATTTCTCGTTCTGATTTCAAAAATCATTTGTGCCAATCATTACTCTTAATATCAGTTGGAAGGTGCAGAAGATCTTAAGAACATTTACATTGTTAGTGCTGTTCATCAGCAGATTTGAAATGCTGGCTTCGGTCCATTGGATGTTTTATGCCAATACTGTCAATCCCTAACACCAAAGACAGACAAGTTAGCTGACCAGAAAAGAGAAGCTGTGCATGAAATATTATTCTCACAGTCCTTTTGAATTCCAAGTTGAATCCTTTTTATTTAGTTGGTTAGACAGCTGCCTTTTAGGCTTACATTTTCAAGAATTTCACACCATGCACTAAGAAAAATCTTTATATAATAATATGCTACCACTAGTGCTTTTAATCTGTGTCAAATATCTTCAGAGAGAGCCTAAAATCACAAGAGTTGGTGCACAGGGACATATTCTATACTTGTTTCTGCTTGCTGTTGACCTTTCTGGACACCTAAATCCTTCCTTCTGTTTTCTAAGATTCTCTTCTTGGCAGTCAAGTGGAGACTGTGCCCATAGTTCAATGCTTCTCTCATCAAAAAATATTTTACTGCATTTAAAGCTTACCACTGCTCAAAGTCGACAACCCATAGTTTGCAGATTTTTTTATGTATTATGTTTTCTGTTTATATTTTAGTTTTTGTTTTCTAATTTGATTTCATTTCGAAGTCATCTGAATTTCAAAGAGTAGCAATAAATAGATGGTAGGATCACAATTCAAAATATTATTCTGGTAAAATCACATTCAGATATTCATTATAATACCAATTATTAACCAAGGTAAATATCATTGATATTACTAAATCTGTGTGTCAGAAAAGGTTACATCAAACTTAAATTATGTAGAAAACTTTATTATATACGACAACTCAACGTACAAAGGGAGGAGGAGAGAAGCTAAATGAAAAAAAAAAAAAAAAAGAAAAAAGAAAAAAAGGACGATTAAGGCCATTTTTCATTGAAGTGTGGATGAGAAATAATCTTGGGGAAAAGAAAAAATGAAAGATTTTGACATGTCAAAAAAAAAGGTCACCCTTATTTTTAATCAGCCCTCTAGTCCTTTCCATGGATGAAGGTATCATTGTCAGACTTGGGCAGGCAAGGAGGGAGGGAAGAGCCCTGCTCCTGCTAACAGATTGGTTTCTGCGCAGCATATAGCAGACTTCTCAGAGGATGTTTCCATGAAGGTGACAGTGGGGGTCAGCCACTGTATAACATGGAGGAACTGATGCTTAGGCAAATGGAAATCATAAGTACTGAGCATTTCACAAGTAGGATGACTTTAGGTCAAAACCACCAGAAGCTCCCAGGCTGTTTGGCCCAATTCTTTGATTGACAGAGGTATAAAGCATTGCCCTTCAAAAGAAAGGAGAACATAATTCTTTCTTATGCAAGCTTTGGTTCTCAGAGCATTAGCTCGTAGGAAAAAACACTTCATTTGGGAATGGAGTTTTACAGGTGGAAACACCTTTCCTCTGTATGCACAGTATCCAATTTTCTAGAAAGTAAGCAAATGGTCATGTAAAAGAAAAACAGAAAAAAGAAAATGAGGAACTGATCCTTTTTTAGATCACAGCCTTAGGAGTAGAAGTCCCTACTGCAACTCTGCTTTCCACCAATTTGCTGTCATAAACTCTTACAGTTGGAATATTTCTCAGTATGCAATTCATTCATCATTTGTAAATATCAGCACCTATGGTACTTGCAGCTGTAGGACCGCTCCCTTCCAAATGTCAAAATGCTTGCCTGTGTTTTTAGTAGCCTGTGTTTTTGCTTGCCTGTGTTTAAAGAACTTACTGTATATTAAAACTTACTATATAGTGCAATTGCTGGCACTTATCAGATAAACGAGTCATAAGATGAACAATCTGCCTCAAAGAACTGAAAAGCAAAGCAATTCTGATACTGAAACTGCAAACCACATGATGTGCTGATTACAGGCACCCACATAGGTTACAGAAGTATAATAAATCATGTAACTTTTTAGCCTCAAATAAAATAAAAGAATGTAGTTTTTATTAGGAGCTAAACTGTTTATCAAGAACACTTTAAAGGTGACATTTATTACTAATAAACTATGTTGAAAGGGCTGATCTGTTCATTGGCAGAAGAGCCAGAGACTTTCTTTTATGGAAAAAATGCCCCATCACAGTCCATGCAGGGTCAGGAAACACTTCCATCAGCACTTGTGAGGGATGGGCAAGAGATTCACCCACACTTTCTTTCAAACTAGAACAATTTCTTTTCTCTTTAAAAATAAATGAGTCATGGAAATATAACTCCAGTATTATTCTGGGAGTGATAGTAGATCTCGGCACATCTCCTTGGAATATCACTGAGAATCAATTCCAGAGTCAGCTAATGGTATCAAAAACCCACAAAGCATCTGTCAGGCAAACTCCTGATAGTTTCAGTGAGTCCCATGCTTAGGCAGGATGTTGTTTCCTCTTCATCTCTTGAAACTTATGGGTTGGCTCTTCAGGATTGTCATCCTCTGCATTGCTTCTCATATAACTTCTGTTAAGTTACTGTGCACCCAATATTATAGCTGTTGCTGCTGAACACGTCAAAAACCACATCCATCTTATAACAGCCTACACTAGAGAGGAACATGAAGCCTCTCTCTCAACAAAGCATCTCCTATCTGAAGTATTTAACTCACACAGATCCGTTAGTCCCTACCTTCCTAAAAGCAGTCTTGCTTTGGAGACCAACTCATTCTTCCTTGACTGGTGACGGCATTGAAGGTGTGTCTACCTGCTACCTGAAGCTGGGTCAGAAATGACTGCATACAAGTCAATTTGAGCTACATGCATCTCTTAGCTATTAAAAATGTCTTTAAAAAAAAATAAATAATGGGGAGGAAGCAAAGGTAGAGTGCAGCACACCTTGTTTAGGTTTTGCTGCACAATTGTCACCTGCAAGGCACAAAAAAGTGGCAACTAGGAGCTGATTCAATTCCTTCAATATGAAAAAGGCAATTTTAGGAATTAACCATTGGGCAAGTTCAGTGTTGAACATTTACCATTCTGACCTTGACTGTGAAATCTATTCTATTAGTCCATAGAATGTACTTTATTACTCGGTCACAAACTGAGATTTCCGTTCCCATACTACAAAAAATAAAAATAAAATTATTCTGTTAGTCTCACCAGACAGAATACATTGCATGATAGAAGTGTGGTTGCTGATTGGCAGAAAAATCAAACTTCTTGCACTTAAGATGCATTAACTATTCAGGAAAATGAAATGGTACTTACGAACTTCTCTCAAGAATGTGCGATAAAAATCAATGTAGATCATGTATTGTCTAGATTATATGTAAACTGGGCATTTCCTAGAAGCTACAGTAACTTACGTATTCCACTACCCAGACAACTGTGCTACTGATATACTGTTATTGTCTCCTATTCCATTGACTTTCTAAATACAGTCTGCTCTACAATATTGTTTTTCAGGAGATGACCCATTCTTGGCCTCCACCACTATCAGCTATTCACACACCAGGGAAGGCAGAACAAAGCAAGTTTTCCTTCCCAAACAAGGTAAGAGATGTAACAATGTAAAAGCATGCCTTCTGCACTTCAAAATACATCCTACATGAGGTCTGGCTAAGTATGTGAGGGCTCTGGGCTGAGGCTGATGTAGTGCTGATGACTTTTCCATGTGTGTGCTATTATCCCCTTGCCTTTTCCTTGCCTCTACAGCAGTACACAGTCTTGTTTTCATATTTTATGGCAGCAACACCGACCCTGGTGTGTTGGTCACAGGTTCCTTACCACAGGGAAAAACACAGGTGTCCTCCGTGGGGTGTCCAGAATGGTGCCTTCTGTAGGCACCTGCTAAGGCTCCTGACCAGCACTTCAGGGCATATACAGCTGCTGCAAGTCAAGAAGCTCCTTCTCACATCCAGTAGCTCTTGCCTCATTTGCCCGTCAAGGACTGAGATGGGCTTTGCTAATACACTGGCCTGCACAGCTAGGGGCTGAGGAGAGGGTGGATTTCCCCTGCTACCAACCTGGTTTCAGGGGTATCTTTGCTACAGAGACAGGCAGTTCAGTGCAGTGGTGCCTGGAGGGGCCACAGAAGTATCTTCCAGGGAAGTATTTGTCTGTCCAAATCCAATGGCGGTGGACTGCAATGCCCCTGGTCCCAAAGGACCAATGCCACTGGTCCTGCTGATGCTTCCTTGAGACCAGCTCCACTAACGTATATGTATCACAGGCAGCATATGATGGGGTACAGTGAAGCTTATTGGCAACAGCTTGGGGAAACCACATTATTTGTACTCGGTAAATCAGGATGGAATGAGGTCAGATATCCTATGGATGAGACAATATAGTTCTCACATTTTATTGTCATATACTGCCTATATGCTACAAGCATCTTTCTTGAAATATTAAAACTTGAAAGATGGTATTGATGCCATTTATAGCCTTTTTCCTGATAAAGAAAGTTCCTTTGGTAACTTTAAGTCCATTCTGCAAAATTTAGTGCATGGAATAATTGTAACCACAAAGCCAAGAAAACGTCAAGATTTGCCTACAGTAAAACAGCTTTTCCGTGGATGGTAGTGTCATGATTTTGAAGTACCAGGGGTGTAAACCAAAACATCTCTGGCATGTTATGAAAGAAAAAGAAGGAAATAACTCACTGTCTTTGCTCATTGAAGACAGACAGTTGATTGAAGATGGTAGGCGGGCTACAGTCTTCCTAAGTTAGAATAAGCCCAGTAGGACATGGATCAACAACTTAGCAGCCTGTGAAACGTTCAAACGTGAATGACAAAAATGAAGTGGTGCTTGCAGCTCTGCAGTTTCTGCCACAATTATTACGATGAAATGCTTTTGTGTAGCACATGTGCAGATGTGTATGGGCAAGTTATGCCCCTATCGGCAAGCGTGTATGATGGTCATTACTCACTTCCTCACAACTAATTGTACTGTGATAAATATAGGACTAGCAGAACCACAGACTGTAGGGCAAAGATATGTGAATGATGGCTGATATTGACTTTCTCATCTTCTGTCTGCCTGTTGATCCATCTGTCTGGGAAATACTCTGATAGCTTGAACTGCAAAGCTGTTTTGGAGGTCTACCATTCATTTTTAGAGACCTTTCTAGTTGGTTGCCTGTTGTCCTAACAAAGTAGAATCCCCACTTTATTTAAGCTAAGGATGAATGAGATTTTATCTGATAGTATATGCACATACCTTTATACATATAATGACATGGACACTCTATTGTGTGCTGGGTGGCCTGCATAGCCAGAAATTAGAGTTCTTTGTGTGAGATGTGGATTAAGTACCTGGTGAATCTCCTCTTGGAAAAATCCTGCGTTACTGGCCATAAAAAATGGTAAATTTAGATACCAGTTCTATTTGTAAATATATTTTAAATAATTAAAATGTATTTATTTAGCCTTCTCTGAATCTATAAAGTTGGATACTTGAGAAAGCATCTGCTTTCCAGGCTTCCAAATGCAAATAATGGTTTCCTAATTTTTCAGCTGTGTTTTCGGAATATTCATAAGCTAACTATTGTTTTTCACAAAGTGTAGTGAAAAACCTTTGTTGGATCTCATAGGAGATAACTCCTTAACTCTTAGGAAGCTTTCCCACAGATAAGCTACACAGCTGTACCAACTTGTAAGAACCTGAGAAATACACCAAACTGTAGAGGATGACAAGTTACTCAAAAAAATGGGTCTGTCAGTCAAGCAGTGGGCAAGACCAGCAAAGAGGCTAAAAGGCTAACTTTGGGGCATCAGCTCCTTCTCTCCATCTCTCCATCACCATGCAGTGTATGGTATTGTGAATTCATTTCCAGCCTTTATGGAAGTGCTGAAAGATCAGTTCAGGTCATTTGCAGTTTCTCTTCAAACCAACTCCACTCCAGAGGAGTAAATAGACTGCAATCCTTTATCAACAACAACAAAAATCCCAGGTGAAAAGGTATTCATGATCTTGGGAATGAGAAAAAGCTTGTAAGACTCTCACCTTGTTGCAAGGATGCAAATCATTCTTACTTTTCTGTCTATAAAAACTGAGTGTCAGCATCATTACTTCCTGTACATACCAAACTACTTTTCACCTGCAACTCAAGTAATTAGTGATTTGACACCCTGAAACTTGAAATTTATTAATTGGGCTATTAAAGTTGCAAAGGCCACAGGAACTATATCTAGACTGGTTTTGATATCAGTCTAGCAAAAAAAAAAAAGCTTATTAATTAAGTTTTATATATCACATATACAACAGAAATACATTTTTGAAACTGTGCGTGTGGATACATCCACCTATACATCTCTATATGCTCTGTGGATGGGAGGGTGTATGTGCATATGCTACGTATGCATATAAAATCAGACCTCACTAACATTGGAGGTCTACATTAATCCACAAGAATGGAAGTCATTGTCAGGTTTGAAGTGTTAGCTACTGCCCGGTAGGTTTTCCAGTATAACACTATCACAAGAGCACGTGAATTTTCTTTCTCTGTGGAATTAATTTGTACTCTTGAATTTACTAGGAAGGGCCAATGACTGTCTCTTTATTTCTTGTTTTTCAAAGCTTAAGGATAATTGAATCAGTGTGTGATGTGACAGGCTGCATGTGCTTTCCTTTCTCCTATCTCTGTCACACTTTGTTATGTACAAATGATTAGGCATTATTTGATTGTAATTTTATTAAAAACATCTTAATAAATAAACTTTAAATGAATAATTGAATTTGATGCTTGTACAAATGAGCTTTCATGTTCAGGCATTAATTCTCTATACTTGTGTGGGGAAAAATGTTGTTAATTCTACTGCCTCCTTTTCTAGAATACATCCTAGAAACAATAAGGTTTGAAAAGACCTCCAAGATATCTGGTCCAACCATCACCCTGCCACCAATGTCACCCAGTAAACCATGTCCCTGAGCACCATGTCAAACCTTTCCTTGAACACCCCCAGGGACGGTGACTCCACCACCTCCCTGGGAAACCCATCCCAATGCCTGACTGCTCTTTCTGAGAGGAAATGTCTCCTCATTGCCAACCTGAACCTCCCCTGGCACAACTTGAGGCTACTCCCTCTAGTCAGTCTTACTTCAGTGCCAAGTAAAACTACAGAGTTTTTTTTTTGTTTGTTTCCTTTTTGTTTTTGTTTTTGTTTTTGTTTATTTTTATTTTATTCTGGGAGTTACTGAAAAACTCCCAGAACTGAGTTTACTGAGGTCTGTTGATGTGTCTCAGTGTGCCTGCCAAGGGCCAACCTGGAGAATCTGCCTGTCCAAGACATTCCCTGGGTGATGGTGCCTCAGGACTGAGCACATCAGACACAGAATACACTGCTCAACAGGCAGTGGGAATTGCTCTTTAAAGGTTTCTCTGCAGACAAACTGTATAGGGGGTCTGAGGCAGCTTAGGATGATGTTGTGTAGATGTTTGCAACAGAGACAGCTGTTACCAGCCAGATTCTTCAGAAACTCCATTCCCTCCAAGAGCTTCCCCCTATGCAGATGCCAACAAATTGCTCATGTTAACAACCACTCTGTCTATGACTACCTGTGCAGCACTTTGTGGGGGAACCTGGACATCGGGTACTGAGTGCACCACTGCAACACAATTGGGAACCATTTCCCCAAAAACAAAAAGAGCTAAAGTCCAGCTGAAGTAGGAAAAGACCTCTGAAGTCACCTGGTCCATGTTCCCTTCACAAGCAAGGCCATGTAGAGCAGGCTGCCCAAGACCATGCCCATGCCAGGGTAATTACAGACTTACCAGTCTAGCATCAGCGCCAGCTGCACCTATGGAGAAAGTTACTCTAGGACTGACTGAAAAACACATGAAAGACACTGTAGCCATCACTCATACACAGCATAAGCTTATGAGGGCACTGTTTTGGGGACTATTAAGGTACCACACAGTTTTAGGGAGCATATGAGATATGTTTTGTGTCACATATGAAGAGAAGATGCAATTTGTCACTGGTTTAGGGAGCTTGTGTGTGACATGCTAAGCCTTCTCATGTCCAAGAGCTGCAAGGACCTTCACCCAAACCTAGAGATGCGAGGCCAGGGGGATTGCTGTGATGCGTCTGTGACGCCGGTGACAGCACAAAGGACGGGTCACAGTGCGGAGGCTGTCATCAGGGCCAGCAGCAGGCAGCGCCACCCCACTGTGGCCTGGGCCGTCGGTGAGTGCAGCTCGCACCTCCTGCTGGCTATGGCTCGCCTGATCTTCCTCGCCCTGGCTGTGCTGGGCATTGCCCAGAAGCCATGGTTGCTGGATGATCACATGGATGCGGATACACACGAGAGAATGCAAGAGCATGCAGAGCAGCTAAGTCAGGGCATGGCTCAGCTGCTGCAAGAGATGGAGCAGCAGAGACTGGAGCAGAGCCAGGGGGTCCTGGGAGCTCTGCTCTTCACTGCCTTGCAGCAGTGGCACCTCTGGGCCTTGCTTGACCTCCTTGTGCTGCTCTTTGGGCTCTGCCGCTGGCTCAAGAAAAGGAGTCGTGAGCCGGGCAGCCGCAGCAAGCAGGGCAGCTCTGCAAGAAAGAAGAAGGACAATGGTGATGCAGACCAAGACGGTGACTCGGACGACACCTGGCATCTGGACAGGGTTTGGGCTGATTGCAGCCAGTGGCCAGTGCCGTCCATGGCTGACAAGTGCAAGGTGGTGGAGGAGCTGGTGGACGAACTTCTTGGGGCCTGCCGAGGACTTTGCAGCAAGTGTGCCTTCAAGCCACAGCTGCAGCCGGCCATCGGCCTGGGCTGCTTCTCCGAAGGCTGCAGTGCCCGCCAAGACAACGTCGTCTACCGCCTGCTCGTGCCCCTGAGGCCTCCCCCTGGACACGCCTTCCACCCAGAACTCGGCGCCATGGGGAAGAGAGCAACGAGGAAGCCCGGGCTGCGTGTGGACCTGCAGTGCACCTGCGTGAGGGAGCGGCTGCTGGGGGACATGCTGTGCTTCCTCCACCACTCCGAGGACGAGCTGAGCAGAAGCCAGGAACCCAGCCTCCTACACACCCTCTGCACGGGCTCCTACCTCAATGTGGAGGAAACCACGCGCTGGTTCCAGGACCTGGTGCAAGCAGCCTGGCAGCTTCTGCCGCGCTCGCGCCACTGCCACCTGACGCTGCTGCCCTCCCGCCGCTCCTGTAAGATCAAGCTGGCCAATGCCTCCAAGAGCACCGTCTCCATCGAGATCACGCTTGGGGTGCAGATAGATGGCTCGGACAGCTTCCTGAGTCTGCAGTAGGCCACGCACAGCGTCGGCTGCAGCCCGGCGCAGCCACACAACACCACTTTCTCGAGCAGCGCAACACAGACACCTGTGCGCAGCCGGGCACTGACCAGCCAGACCCTTGGGCAGACTCCATTCCATCCAGGAGCTTCAGCAAGGCCACCTAGAGCAGGCTGCCCAAGACTGTGTGCACAATGTGGTACTTACATCTTAGAATATGTTCACATCCTCAAAACAATATGGTTGTAGAAGACATCTATCATCATCTTTGCTGTTTCTCTTCATTTTTACTGTCTTTAAAGCTTACTCCAGGTTTTGATTTCTATTTAATTGTATGTGATGTTTTGATCAGCCATCATTTTGTTATTTTAGAATTAAACTATCCACTTAAGGAAAACTGGTGTTTTGTCACAAATTTGGATCGATTAATATCAGAAGCTATGTTATGATAATATGGTTGTCTTTTCAGTGCCCATTTCTTTTACTTTTTCCTTTATTGTTCATTTTAACAATCTGGAGCCAATAAATAAATAAATAAATAAATACATTTAAAAAAAAAAATCCAGAAATCAAGCTTTCATCTTTTGTTTTTTAAGTTACATAATGGAATATTTTTTCCTACCTCAGTGAGAGTATTCTCTATTTCATGACCATATTTTTACTAGGCTTTTTATTAAGAACAATTTGTTGAGAATCAAGACACTTTAAAGAATCAGTTAAAAGGAGAATTGAAAATATTATAGCTCTTGCTTAGCTGAAGTGAAATTTGAGACAAAGCAAAGTCAATGGCAGAGGTAAGATACCATTCTAGACAGTTAAAAGGTAAGGGTGTATTCTTCCTGAAGTTGATGAAAAAGAGTAAGCAATTTCCTTGTTTAGCAGTTTCAAACAATTTTACGAACACAAGGATATTTCCATAAAAATAACTCTATTTCCCAAAACAGAAAAGAGTTTCTCCACCTATAGGTATATAAATTCACTACTCTGGAAACTGAACGTGTTCTAAGAGACTACTTTTATTGGCAGCCTGGCTGGCTACTAGAATAACATTTAAATTCAAGGGTATATATCATTATATCACCACTGCAAGACGATTCTGACTTCATAAGATTATATTCAGTAATGGGGGTGAGGGAGGAGTCTTTAATATTCCTTTATCAGAAGCCATCATAAAATGATGATGTAATATGTCAAAAGAAGACAATTTCAAATTATTGAGAAATTATTTTCAGCATATGAAACATGTATAGACATTGTGAGCATGTGAGACGTTCTACTGTAGATGATAGTAGAAACTCTTAATATTTGCCCCAGAATTTGATGTTTTCCGTTTCAGATGTGTAGGGTGTCACTGAATTACAGATGTGTGCTATGCCATAAAAAATATGCAGATTAAAGTCATGCAGTCCAGAAAGCCTTGACTCCAAAGCAGATGGTGCAGATGGAGATTTGACCAGCCAAGTCTTCAAGAGCCCAATGCCCACCACTCGGACAATCTTCATTTGGAGTTGCCAAGAAACCCTCGGGCCCTCCAGACCCTGAGGCATGTTTCTGCAAGACCCAGCAGCAAAAACTTAGCTCAGCCAAGTCAGAGCATCCTTGAGCTCTCTGGGGACTTGCAGTTCCTTTCTTCAAATTTCTACCTTGGAGATTTCTATGGTTGGCATCTCTGTGGGATCTGGTGAGCAAGTGAGGAGATGGCACAGACAAAGGGAAATATTTTAGGATGTGTTTCTGTGTTGTTTTTCGTTTTGTTTTGTTTTGTTTTGTTTTCTTCTTAAATTTAAGACCAACCTAAGGCCTGAAGTCTGGCTTCCGAGCTGTAGCAAACCTACAGACTTCTCAGCCATTTCACCTCTTTAAAATGTAGCAGAAATGTATATATATTCCAGCTTCCAGCAAGTATAATGAACAAACACATAAATAAGAACCTCCCACTTCCAGCTGTGTGTCTGGTCCATCACTCAGCCTCCTTGTACCAGAGACCTAGTCCAGGGTCTGATTCCTCACCAAAAATTAATGCTACGTGTGCCTGGCCTCTCAGTGTAGTTCTTACTGTTGTAAGTGCAGTGTGCACTTGATGTGGTAGTCCTCTGTGTATGCATGTTATCCAGGAGCAGAGCTGCACAGAGGACACCTTCCCTTCAATCAACCATAGCCCACCACACGTTGGGCTGTTTCTGGCATGATGGAGGGCCCTGAACTGAGTTAATGGTTGTATTAAAAGCCTTGTGGGCACAGCAGAGGTACTCAACATTTTTCAGAGAAATAACTGGACAGAGGCCATTTTCATATAGCCTGTTCTGGGTTGATTTTATGGTAACCAAGATTCCAATGTGAGGTAATGAGAGGAGTAGCTAATGAACATATATGATAATATACAGTAATGTGCTCCTATCACCAACATGGGGCCAGTGACACAAGTTTTTAACATGTAAAGCTTAAGAGTTGCCTATCACTGGACAGAAGTATTTAAAATGTAGCAGATTTAAACAAACCTACTCAGAAGATTTAATGTAAGGCTGATTACCAGCAATGCATTCTCAAAAAGTGTTCAAGGCACCTCACAGCTTCGCAAAACATCTGACATTTCTACCGCAGTAAAATTACAATATCATTAACATTGTTTTGGTCAACAGGGACCAGACTGAGAGACCCCAGATATAGTTAAAGGTCAGGTGTTTGCTTGATAGAATTTTTATGTTAACCTCATATTTCAGTATCTCCAACAGTGTTTTTTTTTTTCTTTTCTTTTTTTTTTTTTTTTAGATGATAGTTATTTTCTTCTTCTCCTTGTATTCTTACTTTATTTTTTCCCAATTTAAAAATCTTTTACTATAGTATCTATTTATTTTTCTCTCTTATTCATAGGCTTCTTTCACATTTTTATAAATGTACACTAATTCTGTGAGTAAAATATATGAATGTGAAGAAAAAACAATTTATTGTACCATATTCATAAATATCACAGTTGTGATACAAGGCTGACCTTGTAATGTCAGAGACCCAGTGCTAAAGTCTGTATTTCCATTCTCCGGTGCTGTCAATATCAACATGTGAGAAGGAAAGATTAGCTTTGTTACTAGCTCAAGAATCCAATGGTCCATGAAACAATATTGGTCTTCACTCTGTCTACTCATCTAAACTCATGGAAAATAATAGACAAGTTTTGGTTGATCAATAAATGAACAGTAAGCAGGAGACTGGTAATAACTATAAAAAGAATTACACCTTTAAAAGGTTGCTGTGAAATAAGTTTACAGGCCTTTGCATTAAAGTATTTTCAAAGAAATATTGGATTTATTCTTGTAACTGAAAATGACTTTTAAACCAAATGAACAATTAACAATATTGTTTGTGTTGTTAAGGTAATGTTCAAGCAAGCATTGCAGCTAAAAAGTGCCATAAAAATAACACATTGTACCTTCTTTCTGTTATTATTGTAGGAGTCACAACAGGGATCTACAGGACACAGCAATACAAGTAAGTACTAACTTGTTTATGGCTGCATTGGGTGGAGGGAATGACAATGACTGTGAAAACCAAGGGACTGAGAAAGCAATGGTAGCAGACCGGGACAGCACAGAGCTTTGCCAAGAAGTACTCTGTTTTAGCCAAATGTGGGGAACTGAATTCAAGGGTGACCATCAAAATACCATTTCTTTTGGTGTACTGGGAAAACCAGAAAGGATTCATTTCATGATGGCTATTTCATTATATAGGTGAGAAAGACTGAAACAGCAAAAGAATGGCTTTTCTAAAATGTTAGAAAAGAAATGACCCAGTTGCTTCGGCAAGGGAACTGCCAGATATAGGCTGCCAAAAAATTGTCCTGAAAAACCTGTTACCATTTATCTGTCATAGGCAATGGTATATTTTGTGGCTATTGCACCATAATAAACCCCATAATCTTACTAATCCCATACCAAATAATGCCTCAAAGACCATGTGGCTGTGGGTCTTTTTTGGCTAGCAGTGTGGGAAGGGAGGTGTTGTATGCTTGCATGGCTCCTGGTTGTTGCTTTTCGGTGGACTCCAATATACAAATCGTGGTGCAGATCAGCAGCACTTTAATTAGATTTAGTTATGGTAAAAAACTTAGCAGCTGTATTGAAAGGAAAGATTGAACTGTTCCATGAAACAAAGTATTAATCCTCTCCCCTGACACCTCTGACTGTTGTTAATGTTGTCTTGCATATTAAAAATACATGATCCTACTCTGCTCTCGACATAAAATCGTCTCAACCAAAAGAACCATTTTGTTAGCTTCCTGACCTGTCAGCCAGCACAGAGCCCTGTTTGCAAATTACAAGGCTGTGACTGAAGATGAAAAATGCCCTGAGCTGGTAGGTAGGGCTTTGAAAGTGGCTGGTCACCCACTGTGTGAGGGAGAAGACATCCAGCGAGACAAGCCTGGGAGACGTAGGCTATTAAAACAGTGCAGCTCTTTGCCAGGGAAAGGTCGGCAGGCGGAAGGCAATGTTGTGAAGAAACATGCAGTGGTGTCACTTAATTGCCAGTGTCAGTTTGATATTGCTGTGAGGACCAGCACTAAGGAAATAATAAAACGCAAAATGGCTGAGGTCCTGTCAGAAAATAATGAATACAGTAATGAGAGAAGGAAGCACAAAAGGGCCATAATAGAGAGGGCTATGCAAACATGCAAAGAGTCATGTGCATGACAAACACACAAACTGAGCTGAGGACTTTGTGATGACGTCAGAGGCCACAGTGTTTGGATAGCTTTGGGCATAGTTTTATTTAATGTATTTCCTTCTTGCAACACTTTAATAAAATAGGTTGTTCTGCAGATCTATTAAAACATGCTTTCCTGTGGATTAGGGAAGCAGTCATGCCACCTTACACCTTGCCCCTTACTCCTGTGGTGTCCAACTTCACTTCACTTCCAGTTCCCCCATCAGCCCTCCCCACTATGGTACCTCCAGCTTCTTCTTATTTCCTTATTCATCCTGCTCAGCAAAATCAGTGTATGTTTGCTGATGGGCTAGAGTGCACTTGATACTGCCTGGCTGGGTGATGGCAACCAAACCAAAGAGTGGCTGAACCCATGCAGCAACACTTTCTTCACTGGTATCAAAATTTAGGATCACTGGCAGACACTGAGACGCATTCTCTAACGTTGCAGAGTAATTTGACTACCTCTGAGATGTGTATCCATGAGGATTCTTTGTCAGGGTGTTAGAAAAAGACATGGAATAAGACAGAGGCAGAATAAAACATAGACCTTACCAGTCTTGTACAACAAACTCAAAGAAAAATAATGGAAAAAGTATTTTGATGTTAGGAAATGCTAGCAAATGACTCCATATGGAAAACAAATGTAATAGTCTATGTACTGCATTATCCAAACACACATCTTCAGAGTCACAATTAGCTGGTATTCCCCATTGCACCATGTCTTCTGTGGAGTGGCTCCTGAGCCCGTCATTTGCAATGTTCTTACTTCAGCTGCTAGCATTGTCTTTCTCATAGATAACATTTGCATTTCTCTCATCCTTACCCACAAGGAAATCAAAGCATTTAAAAACCCTTAATGGCCGAAGTTGTACTGCTCTGTTACAATAAGTATTATTTATCCTTGTTATCCAGACAGGTAAACTTAGCCTGGCTAAGTTGAATGATTCACCCAAATTCCTACTCAGAGGAGAACACTCCTTCTCTGGTCTTCCACTATTCTTCAGGGAAATCCTACAAAAGTCCATTTAAAATAGATTCTGAAATGGGAGAAATCTAATCTTCTCATCCGGTTATATTTAAAACAATTAGGAAGGGAGTTGTGTGAGATGTAGCAGGAACTAGCAAAGAATTCCCAGGCCAGTGGCTGAGGATCTGAGGGATGATGTTTTCCACCACGGTCTTCTGGAGGCACGTGCATGCACACACACCTCAACACACAGGCGTGCACACACACACACGTCCACACCCATTTCAGAAGACATACACAGTGCATAGCACCTGAATGGAAGTGTGCTAACAGTAGCCCTGTGAAGTAGGTAATGTATCCTTTGTCAATTCCCATGTGACTAAGAAAAACAACAGACTACACAAATTTGCCCATTAAAAGAAACCAGAGCTAGACAGGTTTTAGCGGTCCAGCAAATGCCAGCCTCCCACAATGGTACCTGCATGCATTTGGCAGGTAACATGAAAACTAGAAAGAAAAATCTTGGCCTAGCCAGAAGTAAGTGTGGGAAAAAAATAATTAAAAAAAAAAATAAAAAGTTGTTCTGACAGATAATTCCCTTTTATTTTTCCAATAGCTTAATAACAGCATATCTGTGACATTCAACTATGCTTAGCCTATACACATTTTTCAAATTTCTGTGATTTAGTCAAGTGTGAACAAAGTTGGTAAGGACTGATAAAGCATTAATGACCAGATTTTCTACTCTGATAGGCTGGACTGATGCATTTTTACCATCTGCAAAAGCTTCATCCTCCCCCTCCACACAGAAGTATGTTAAGTGATGATTAGCATTAAAGCAGATGCAAATGCTTACTGTAGGGTAATTCATTAATATCCAGTTTGGCTAAATCACAGAGATTCCCTTCCCTCTCTCTCCTCACAGTACTTGTGCTGTTTCCCTTGTTGCTACATTAACATACATTGCTGAAAGTAGAACTGATGTGAACTCTGGCAAAGCACTCAGGAATCCATATTCCCCCTCACACTCAAACAAACCAGTGTTCATGGTAATAATTCATCACTTACAGAAAGTCTAAGTTACGAATAGAAAATCTTTGAATATGTGCCAACTGTTACTGTTGGTTTCTTGTTCCAAATTACCATAATGCAGATGAGCTCCAGGGCTCCAGGCATCCTAAGGCTGACAAACATGCACTGTAGCAACAGCTTTCTAGCCAGCAGGTTATCATCTGGATATACTTTCTGAAGTCTCTGTTAAAAGTGTCCTAGAGATTATGGACTAGATGTATTCCATCCTGTGTGGCTGCCCAGCTTGTGCTTAAATTTTATGTACCTTTAGCTTCCCTAATGGTTCACAGAGGGACACTGGTATTTTTGAAGTCATCCAGAGCTTCCTTTTCACTAAAGATTGGGCACATAAGTTGGGTACACTCAAACCTTTCCACAGGGGAGGATGAGATCTACAAGCACCACAGCAAGGTGTTTGCACTACCCAAACCTCCTTTAGTAGACACACACATTCAGAAGCTCACTTTCTAGAGTAAGTCCTTCAGCATGCTTCTTTACAGCAGTGGAAAGACATTGGTGGCAAAATCCTGCCTCTTCTGATGGCAAGAGCAAGTTTTCCAGAGGTGCCCCTAGCAACCATTCCTGACACCTCAACACTGTATAGAAACTGAGGGTGAGATCTTTGCCATCAGCGAGCAGATGATGCGTAGTGTTCATGTGCATGGAATAGAGTAGGGGCTGATCCAGAACCCACTCAGCTCAAGTCAATGAGTAGAAGATCGGATAAGGGAACACTGAAACAGAGTGACCAAAACAAACATTTTTCACAGTTTTTTTCAGAAGGCACAGGTGGATTTTGGCTTAATGAAGTTTGTTAAAAGGTAGTGGAGGAAAACACATCCATCAGTAAGCTAGTCACACACAACCTCTGTGCCTCCTTGTCTGCTAGGCAACATAAACTCGTATGTAGACAGCTATTTGTGCCCAGCAACACACAGGAGGATCAGCAGCTGCAGTCATGAGGTCCAGAATTCAAGTTCAAGGTGATTCAAGTAGAGCAGCATGCCCTGTTCATCCATGTTAGAGCTAAAGAAAAATCTTGTGCTGAACTGTAACTCTCTCAGGTTTCTCAGAGTGATAAGTGCAGTAAAAAACAATCACCTTATTTTTGGAAAGAATGAAAGAGGGAGAAGGAATTGGCCTGACATACCATGAACAGTACCACCCCATCAGCTATCAGCCTGCTTCCCTGGTGTCTGTGCTATGTAACTAAGTTACGTTGGGCAGATGTGGTTTTGGACCAAAGAAGAGGTCATCACAAGCCAATGTACTTTTCTAGGATGCTTGTGAGTCATAAGGAAACATAAAGAAGAGGAAACCCTTGACCCCCCGATACTTCTCAAGTATTTAGGTACTTAAAAAAAATAATAATAATAATAATAAAAAAAAAAAAACTTAACTTGAAAGTTAGCTTTTTCTTACACAAAATAGCAAAGAGGATTTCTCCAGCCCCTAATTACAGCAGCTGAAGATTAGGTCAAAAGGTGTCAAAACACTTACTGTGTCAAAATGAGCATGAATCCAAACATCCATCTGCAGAATTGTGTCCTAATCTCTGCCTTAGTAGCTTTTGCTGGTACTGTTCTCCTCTGTATGAAATGGTTCCTGGAACAGGGTGTGGGAGTCTGTGCATGTTGGATGGGATGCAATATCAATAGTAGAGCTGTAAGACCCTGGAGAAGTCCTTTGTATGCTTCCAAGGTCTGCTGTTCCTTGTAAAGGTTGAGTTACTTGAGTCTTTCTGCCTCCCCTGTAGAGTTTTCTTAACTGACATTGCCAGAGTACAAGTGCCAGTGACAAGAAAAGTCAAGTCAGGGTTGACTCCCAGCTTACAGATACTCCATCAGTGTCCCAGCAGCCCTGTGATTGCCTCAGCAGTATTCCATGCATGTGGCAAGAGCAGTCAGTGTTAGCAATGAGTAGAGCCTTGGCATATCGCATCTGAACAGTTTCCATATTCACCCATTTCTGATGTCATTTTCTTTTTCTCTTTTAAAGGAAAAAGTGATGTAGAGCCAAAGAGTCCAGAGAAAAGTGCAACACATACATCGTAAGTCACTTTTGCTTTTATGATCAGAGAAAGCATCTATGTTTTTTATCAGATTGGTTGGGCAAAATGGGATTTGTCTGTTGTGTTGTTGTTGTTTTTTGTTGGTGGTGGTGATGTTTGTTTGTTTTTTTTTTCTTTCTTTAAGATAAAGCTCTTTCACTGATGCTGTTCTTAAAAAGGCTTTTTAGATAATGACTAAACATTAATTATTCCTAGAACTTTTGCATGCTATTAAGTCAGAGATCTTCACAGGTGAAATGGCTCCCTATCATGCTGAATAGATATGAAATTATTTTTGTGGGTGTGTGAGGCTGGCCTTTACAACCTGACTTCAATATTACCTTAATGCTGCTGGAGTTTGTCACACTTGCTAAAAAACATCATGTCACATGCCTTTGATGTACTGATGTAATTTTAAAAGACTGCAGTCTGAAGCTTCACCTCTGAATTACTTGAAATCCAATTACAGCTATCTCTGGTCTCTCACGATTTTGTTGATGTTTTTGAATTAACAAAAGAAGTCGAGAAATAGATAGGAACAGGCACTTGTAATATATCAGTGTTCACCTTCACTCTAGTGCAACAATAGAAGCTTTTGCCATTTTTAACTCCAGTATACAAAGGACTGAATTGTTTTGCCAACATAAACCAGTCTACGAAACAGATGGGCTGAAAGTTAGAAAAATAAATAGCAACAGTCTCCCAAACTGAGCTAGATAAGTGAATTCCTTTAATATTTACCATGCAGGAGCAGTATGCATTTCTACAAAACCATTCACCTTTTTAATCCCATTTGAGTGAGCGAAGTTCTTGTAGCAGTCAGTCATGTGAATTTTAGAGTGCATCTTGCCTGTAATTTATGTTTCCTGATTCCTGTTATTTAAATTCAGAGCGTTACATCATGTAAATCTCACAAGGTGTCACCATTTGTTACACAGCCAAAAGTAGTCACAGAAGGAGGTACTATAATGGTGATTTATAGTGGGATGTTTTCATTTCTGCTGCAAATACACATTAAAAATCTTCTGGAAATGAATCTAGAAAAAGATTTGACATCCTGTAAGAAATGACTTGTCCTGTAGATTGTGTTGTGGAATGTAATTACAGTATGTGAGCATATTTAACCAAACTTATTAAATGAATTAAGCATTAGCAGCCTTATGCCTTCTGATAGTATGATTGCTGGGAATGGTTAATAGAATGATTCCAATAATTATCATTTTTAAAAATAATATTGCAATAAAAAACAGAAGAAGAAGGGTTTTAATGCCATCTGGAGGTATTTTGGAGAAATGAACACATTTATTTTCGCTGATACTTAGCAATATGTAAAACATGAGCCATACTGCACAGTGGTTTTGCTAGTCAGATGGTATTTTATTCACGAGGAATGTTTTAACTTTCCTTTATTCTCCTTTATCAACGTAAAACTTTAAACCTTGGAACTTAAAAGAATAGGGGTTCAGAGATACGCCCTAATATATTTTGCTCTGAGACTAAATGTTGTGCCATGTAGTGTGCCATTTGAAATACAGCAAACTTCAAAACCTGCTTAGATGTGAAAAGTTCCTTGCCTAATAAGACAAATAGTGTGTCCTTCTGAAATGATGCACAGTTTTCTATATACAGGGTATTTATAATGCTTATCTTTACGCTGTTGCCATATGCTAAGGCTTCCCCACAGCAGATACTGGTTCCTAGAGTAAATTTTAGAAGCAGAAAATACTTTTACCCCTGACGAATGGCTGTATTCAAGAAGCAGGGGCCCCTCTAGTTAGAGAAATTTTTTGTGTGGAAAAGGAAACAGGAGAGAAAGTGGGACATGAATGGGAGGGAACCAGCAAGTATTGCACCAAAAATAAAAATAAAAAATGTGAGGCCTGGAGCTAAGAAAGAGGGAAAAGATTGCAAAGACTGAATTTTCAGAAACAGATATAAAATTGAGAGCAGTGGCAGAGAAAACCAGAGGTCAAACTGGAAAAGAAAAAGCAGGGAGAGCAAAAGCTGTTAGTAAACTAAGATGTGTCTGTTATTGAATAGCACTGACTTCCTGAGTGCTACAGTGATGCAGATTAACACATTTCAATGTGTAGGTAAACACTGACATCCCCCTTCTTGTTCTGCTACATTTTGTTGGCCTTCCCCAGGCTGCTTCTCATTTACACTTTCTTCTAGGACAGGCTTTTACCTCTGGCTCTCAGACAGCTGTGAATGCAGATTTGTCCTTCCTTTTGGGGATGTGACAGATCACACCTGAGCGCAAGATGTGCATGGAGAGGACACCCCAGCAGGACCCTCTGTCCTTCTGGTGAAAGGCCCATGCCCTCTTGTGAGGTATTGCTCCCCGAGGGTTACAGGAGTCCATCCGTCTGCTCCTGGTAGGGACTTTGAGAGGGAGAGACACTGATGTAGGAGAGGTGGCACCTTAAGGCCCGGCTGGCAGAAACTGCGGGGAGCCAGAAAGGATGCACTGTGGATTCATTTCGTTGTGAATCATTGTTTCCGCATGGAAATGAAACAAACAGCAGCAGAAAAACCCACAAAGCGAGGCGTGTTGGCCTAGATAAAAATAACAGAAAAGATGGGGAGGAGCGAATTAATGTTTCTTTCTTGCAAATGTCTTTTTTATTTTCCTCAGGCATGTTACAAGCCACATACTCAAGCCAAGCTTATGTGACTCAGTGGCAGTTAATTCATCCTTGGTGTAGATTTACTACCACCATCCAAAGGTTATTTATGCAGCTCCAAAAGACAGGTTGATTGCCCTCCTGAATCAGGCAGTGAGGCGCTCATGAACCAAGCATTTACGTCAAGTCTCACCTGAAAAGATTCCTCCTGCCTTGTCCACTGGGCTCCATCCAGGGCCTCAAAATCAGGTACTGGGGTTGTGCTCTGGAGCCAAAGGGATGAAGGTGCTGCTCGTAACCCCTGCAAGGTGGGAAATCTAGAGTGCAGGATTTGTGCTGTGCTTTTCAGAGGGGTTTGGGTATGGGAAATGTATTGTTTTGAATAACATTGTGTGTGTTTTTTTTTTCCTGTATGCATTAACTCTGTGGATGGACTCTGGTAGGACATAGCTCTCCCCTGATAATAACATTAAACATTAAGAAACAGGCATACTTTAGATGATTCACATTAATTGATGCAACATCCTAATTAGGCAGATAAATAAGGGCAGTCATTACAATGCTGGAGATAACTGAGATGAATGTAAGAGAATGAGAATTATGCAAAACCAAGGAGGAAGATCAGAATCTGAGCAGATTTGTGTCCTTTTGCACACTGTTCCTATGGTCTTCACCATGTCTGCATGCACAAAAATCACCTGAACTGGCACTAAAGGATGGCAATAAAAGGTGCAAACAATACAAAGGTGTTAAGCTGTCTTGAGTCTTCTCCAGTTGATTCATGTTCCTTGTAATTGAATGCTTTTAAAGCCATAAGAATTCTGGATTTGAAGGGCTTTTTGTTGTTGTACTCAATATGTACAGCTCTCTATGGGTCAGCTTCACTGCACATTTCTAAACTTTTAGGACTGCTCAGAAATATTCAGCAATGTTTCATTCTTTCGGTTTTGTGACGGAAGGTCAGTTTTCAATGGTTAGAAAACTTTCACAGTTTTGTTAAAAACATCTAATTTTTATTAAAATCCCTTTCCCCCAGCTTTACCTGTTGTAGGCTGAAGGACAGGGTTAAGGAGGGTGAGAGAAATGGACAAAGTGCTCTTTTGGTCTTTTATATTTTTAGATATGGGGTTTTAGTCTTTCTTTGGGAAAAAAAAAAAATATTCCAACCAGTGCATGTGTTTCAGATGGTCCAGTAGTTTCATGGTAACTTCTTATCTCACCGGGGGTCTGAGATCACCCATCCTTCCACATGGAAAATATGACAACAATTCAAAAATGGCACAAACACACAGAACACCCCGAAAGACCCTCGCTCTTGGGATGACTTTCGATGTACTGTCTGTTGCGATGTTCTTCAGTACCTTTTTGTTTGTAAATGATTTCCAGTTCAGACTACCCAAGGTTAATCATGCCTGACTGTGATTCACTGCTATGCATTTACCTCGACATTTCCAGCGCACTTACTTAATGATATCAGCACTAGCGATGAGATACCTCAGTGCTGTCTCTTTATTATCCCTCCCACAACTGTTTTCATGCTGAGCTGCTCCAGATTTTTCCCTCCCTTTTTACAAGAGAATTAACCAAGATTGAGGGAGGCTTCTATAATTTATGGCAGTTATGCAAGTTTTGTCCTTTACTAATACTCGGAGAGTCACAGATCTCAGTATGTGTGTTCACTTGTTTGCTTTTGCCAGGCAGAAATAGATGTTGGCTCCATTCCTTCTGTGAGACGGTCTCAGGCATCACTTGGAGAACAGTTTGCTCAGGGGGATCTTCATTAACAATACTAAATTCAGCAGTTTCCAAGCTGCCCATTTGCAGAGATTAGTGCTTCGGTCTCTTGCCCATCCAGCTGCTAACATCATTCTCATCACCCTGGAGGTAGAAATAGGAAACAGGTACTCAGACCAATGTTACTCTTTTTCTTCCTCTTTGCAACCTATGTCTATACTGGCACAAGCACCGATATATTTTTATTTCTTGCCTTTACTTCCTCCCTTGTATCTTACTCCTTGTATCTCCAGTGACCCACAGATAGCATTTATTAGCCAAAAACTGGGTTTCCCATCTTGCAGATGGGAAAATAAAGGCAGAGGAATTACAACGTGACTCCAGAGAGCAGGGGGAATCCGTCTCAAATTCAGGAGACCAGCCTGAGCAAGTGCTGCCAGTGCACCACCGTGCTCCGAGCCCCAAGGAGCTTTGCCTTCCACATCTGGCTGGCGTCTGATCTTGAGCCAGGACCACAAGTCTCTCAGGCAACCACTGCGACCTGACTGAGCACCAGAGTTGGAAGAGGAGCCCTAATCCCACCTCACTTTCAGCAAAAGGCCTGGTGCAAGTTATTTAAAGTTAGCCTTGGCTTCCCCCCATCTAAAATAATAATTAGACCGCCATGGAGACTAGCTCATTAATATTTGTACGAAGTGTTGAAAAATGTAATGTTCTGTAAAAATGGCTAAGGATTACTCATCCAGAACAGTAAAGGAAATGAGTGGTAGTTTAAGTTTTTTAAGACAGACTCGGGTAATAAGTGGTGAATGTCCTGAGCAGTGCCAGCAGCAGGCAGAGGCTGAGGGCTGGGTGCAGGGAGGGTTGCACTGCTGCTTCTCCTGGTTTGCCAGCAGACATGGGGAGCTCAGGCAGCCCCTGCCCCATCACCACTGGCTTGTCCTGCCCCACAATTTCAGTCGTAGCTTCTTGGACAGTCACCACCCAACTTAAATTAGGATTTGGCTTTTCTCTCACTACACCTGAGGGAGGGATGGCAAACAAGGAAAGGGCAAAGGATGCAAGCTGGAGAGCAAAAAGCCTTGCAGTGGTACATCTTAGATATCCTTCTGCTTGCTTGCCACAAAGACTGTGATGGCTCAGTAGAACCAGAAGATAGGTGAAGGGTCTGAAAGACAATGGAAATGGTGAAATTCATGCAACTGTGGAAGTCAACTCTAAGGAAAGGTGCCCAAATTTTTCTGGTGTATAATCCACTTTTAGCTTTCAGATTAGGATACCAAGGCAACTTCTCAAATAGCCTTCCACAGCTCAAATTTGGGGCATTTTCAAGAGCAAGAACTTCTGCAGTGGACATACATCAGACAGTGACTTGGTGATTTGGTCCTCTTTCAGCAATTCCATGAGCTTTATTGCAGGCCATCATGAGGGTATCAAACTGGTGAGTCAGTTCAGCATCATCCAGCCAAAAACACGACTTCCAGGAGTTGGTGGACAATTTATTAAAAACAAGATTTTTTTTTTCTATTTTTTATTGTTTCTGAAAACATCAGTTACACATTGTATCAATAATGGCTTTTAATGTATGCCTGTGATGTATCTGAGAGAAGTTTTGAAGTCCATACTAAAACAAAAAACAAAACAAAACAAAACAAAGAAAAAAAAAACACATACTGAGATGAATGAACACAGTGTTCTTCAGAGCGATGGAGGTCTTCAAAACCATAGAAGCAAACGTCTGGTGTTTATCCATGAACCAAGTAGCTGGCAGGAGAAGAAGGCTGGCTTCATTGCACTATCCCACCTGTTTACTTGAGCCTGGGCTTGCAGAGCTAACCCCTAACACTGCCAGACTGTCATTGCCCAGCCAGTCCAGCAAGAGCAGCTAAAATCTTAAAATGCACTCCTCAGCTCTCAAATTCCCATGAAAAAGTTCTTTTTTTCTGCCATCTCCCCTGAAGCATTACCCTTAGTACATGTACAGAGTGCTTCTCTGTGTATTAAACATACAGACCATTAAAAAAATACAACTCCACAGTAACTTCCTGCTCCAAAAGACAGACCAATTTCACCTGTGGGATGCATCAAAGCCCTGGCTGTATTGTCACAGTACTGATGTAAATGTCGCCTGCCAGTTCCTAACCTTCCCTTAGCACAGATTTTTGGATTTGTGGTATACAGTGCTGCTGACAGTCCACAAAAAACTGTTGTAAGTTGATACCAAGAAATCTATTTTCTTCAAATCCTATAAAGACATTTTCTTGGAAGATATTTGCCCACACATGTCTCAACTTAATCTGTCTTTGAGGTTTAGCTATGTTAATGAGGAAGAATGGATCGGTGTTTTGGGTGATATTTTTTTTGCCACATAAAAATTATAGATGCATAGTAGTCAAAGGTGATACAAGTAAAAAATATTTAAAAACATATAAAATTGTATTAAAAAAAAAAAAAAAAAAAAAAAAAAAAAAAAGAGAGAGAGAGAAAAAAAAAATGATAGCCAGGAAAGCAGATGAGATGGTTTTTATTTGCTGGATTTAGAAAGAAAACACATGGAAGCCCAAGCTGACCATAATTGCAGCTGTGGTTATCCTGGGATAAAGTTTAGCTTCCGTAGTGTTTCAGTCAGACAAGAAAAGCCTTATCTGAGATGTCAACAGGAAGGGGGATAGATGAAGTCTAAATAATAGCACCTCTGAGATCTGGGGAAGTTTTGCGATTGACTTGCATGGGAAGAGATAGGGCTTTCACTGCCCTATTTTTAAACGTCAGTCCTTTCTTTTACCAGATGCAGCCAACAGCTGGAGATAACTGCCCTTATTGCTGCAGGACTCAGCACAGGGTTTTCTTTATAAAGTCTCTCCTTGTTTAGCACCTTTCCCTTCACTCTCTACCTGTACAGTGACCACCAGGGAGAAAAACCCAGAGCTGGTGGCTGCTGCCCTGTTTGTTGCCACCCTCCGCTCAAAGCCAAAGGGGAAGGTGCAAGAAGCCCTCACTTCAAAGCAGATGTGCTCAGCAGCTTTTGCACAGTTGGAAAACTTACTACTACCTTGGTCATTATTTCTAATTTTTTCAAGTGACAAATGTTTCACTAGCGCTTGTGTTCATTTACAACACTTAGAATAAAACTGACCAATTTAGCTAGCTAAAATACAGTTATGGTTGAGGAAATGTTTTCCCGTGTTGCACCAAAAGCATATTATTTTTCTCTTAGGCACTGTTTTCCTTGGACTTTGTCATTTGTAAGGGACTAATTGGGAATTTTGAATGCGGCACAGTGGTTAAAGAGGGGTTGCCAGGAAAATCAGATGCGAATACCTGGGAAGAACTCGATTTCATCGGACGTGCCATCAGAAACCATCTACCCCGCTGCGTATTTCCTCCCTGAAGGAAACGATGAAACTGAAGCTAGGAGTCTGGCACGCTGGAGTTGCATTGTGCATGCTGTTGGTTTTGCCGCGTTAAAGTTCCCAGATGATGTTTTGGAAATCCTGCACCCAGGCGAGAGCTGTGGCAAGGGAATCTGCCCTGGGTGCTGCTGGGTTGAGGGCAGGGAGCAATGAAGCACCATGCAACATGTCCAACAGGAGAGAAACAAGATCAGGAGTATTCGATATATCCAGGCCTACAAAACCTGTTTTTGTGTTGTTTTGTTTTTTTTTTCCCTTTTCTGCCAGTCAATGGACAGAGGGTGATCTGGTCCCTGGGCTGAGTCCATGGCTGGAGGAAGGCGAGGTGTATGCAGGGTGGGGAAAGGAGGAGGGACAGGGAAGGAGAAAGAGAGATACAGGTCCTGGCCACCTGCCAAGGAAAATAACCAGCATTTTGCAAAAGAGAAATCCTAAGACTGAGGTCATAGTATGGAAAAAGTCTGTTTCACAGACTCTTTAGCCTGAACACAGGCCAAGATTTTTTTTTCTTTTTTTTTTTTTTTTTTAATATATTTTTTTAAATGCAGGCATCCTATTAACATTTGAACACTAAAGCTCGTCCAGGAATGGAAAGATTTCGGAATTTGAAGTACCCTAGTTTTCTACTTTGTTGTTATGCTGATATATATAATTTTTTAATTATGAGAAAGCAAAGCATTGAACAAGAAGTTCTCTCACTTTGCTTTTGAATTATTTTACCACTATGAAGATCAAATTAAGGGGATCTAAAGAAATGCTTTTTTTTCCCACAGAGTGACCGACTCAAAAAAAAAAAAAAAAAAGGCTTTTCAAGCTTGGTGGACAATTTTTTATTTGCCATGCAAAACAGAGAAAGATACTGAAACGGTCATGAATTTTCCTGAGTGGAAAAGTTCTACAGTTCAGCCATGAATAGCTACATTTTTTTAAGCCTTTGTAGTAGCAAGCTGACAGCTTCATGACAAATTACTTTTTATACCTAACTAAACTAATTATTGAAGCTCTTCTGCCTTAATCTCTGGACTTGGATTTAATGTCAGAGCGTGGATATTTTTTAACTGTGGGAAAAAAATAACTCCTTGGATTTGTTAGGATGTTATTGCAAGCAAGTTTTCTGGTCTTTGATTTGCTAAGCTACAACTGGAGTCTACCTTCCTCAGGGTAAGAATATTTCCACATTATCATTTCACCTGTGGTATTTTAAGAGTGAGAATATTATATCTTCATGTGTATCTCAGCTTTATGCATCCTATTCTTTGTTTAGCATGCAGACAAGCTACATCTCCCCAAAGAGATGTGGAATATATTTATTGGCAATTTAGAATTGATGATAGATTTGACAAGCAAGCAGGGTGACGCACTGAAGCTATCAAAGCTGGAGATGAATCAGGACAAAGGTTCAGATGAGATGCATTGTTCCAGAGATTCAAAAGGATTTTACTTACAGATCATTCCAAAATCAAGGCAGCTGTACCACTGACTTACAAAGAGAAAAGCTCAGTTTTTACTGAGAAAAAAACATGGCTTGATTGGCCCACAGACCTTTTATGGCAAAATTACAGCTGACATTTCTGCATGATGTTTTTTATTAGTTTTGTAAGCTATTTTGTCGGGATTCATTTGTGCTGATTCTCTCTTTCATGTTATAAACTGTAAGCAGTTGTAGGTAGAGAGAAGGAATCTCTTGATGTATTTCTTTGTAGATACACTCCAAGAATTGCAATAGATCAGGTATGCTAAATTAAAACTGATCTGCTACCTGATGAACATGTGAACTTACCGTTTATTTCTTTGTGTTATAATTTAGTGTAAGTATAGGGGGGAATTCCATAAACTCATCACACGCTTTCCTACTGTCAAAGCAAAGACAAATCAACACAAATAATCTCCTAAGGGTATTTAATAGCATGGTATGCACACGGTATGAGCAAATTGTCTGTTTGTATCTTGTTCAGTGACCAATTTTTGTGCCATTTGAAATGGCTAGTTATGAGGGGCAGGCAGGAGTTAGGGATGAAAGTTTCTGTCCTGAAGTCCCCTAGGAGCTGTGGCGGGTGAAGCTGACATGCGACCTGCCTTGATGTAGCTCAGGCAGAGGCCCAGAACACCCTAGAATGTAACCTCAAAAATAATTTGTCATCACTCTGGTTTGTACTTTTTTAGCTGTCGGGGTTAAGTCAAAAATTCATGTGGCTACTCATGTGAAATCCACATGCTTTCCCCATCAGTATAACTTATACAGTAAGTGTAATATGAGACACAAACTGTTTAATATTTGCAGTCACTGTCAGCAACAGCAGTTTCTGTAGACTTCCATGGAGGAAAGGATGAAACCTTTTGCCAGAAACTGTTAAAAAAGCCTCTGTCAGAAAGTAAGGTTTTGATCTTGCAAATAATTACAGACAAGCATGATGTTTTCCAGCAGGACTTGCTTCAGCATTATTGTTTGAAAGACCAAAAGTTCCTGTGGGTAACTGGCCTCATGTTTAAGCTTTACTGCCCATCTCCAGTTCAGTTAAAAACCATTTCCCTGTCAGCTGCACACTTTACTGTGAGCACTGTTGGTAAAGCAGGATGAGTTTTGTCTGTCGAAAAAAGTGGCCTGCTACAGAATGACTGCACATGGAGACCAAGGGGACAAAATAAGGAACTTGTGTTTACCAGGGCCTGCTTATTCTCCCCATCCCTCGCAGCCGCCACTGCCATGCCAACCTTCACGTCCCGCGGTGCAGTAAGCCCAGCGCAGCTCCGGTAAGCACTGGGGCTGGGAGATAGCTATATGGTCCACCTCCGAAGAGCTTTTTCCAGCTTCCTATTGAGAAAGAGAGAAGGAAACCTCTCCCTAAGGCTGTCCCCTAGGTTTCATGGCTGGTAGCACTCCCCAGCTAACATGCAAGGAACCTTGCAGCACCCGCAGCAGCCTCGTGTGACTGCTGCTGAGTAGCCAGGAGTGGGGAAACGCCTCCAGCTCTGAAGCATGGGAGACAGTGGCATAAAGAGAGGAGGGGGAAGGCTGGAGAAATGATCACAAAAGACTTGTCAGCTAAATAGGATTTTAGAAGTTTTGTTATCACATCTAACGCATATCACTAAACAAATACAAAGATATTTATAATGCATAAACAGTGAGACATGGTTGCAAAGCTGGATGATGGTAGTTAGATTGGTAGAGGGATCTAAAATATTGATATTTTTCCCAACTTGCATATATTTCACTATGACCACAGTAGGTAGATGACAAACATCATCCACAGGCATTATGGAAAGATTATAAAAGCCAACAGCCTTCTTTTCAAAATTATTTTGATTTATTTCTATCTAGCAGAAGTAGCCAAGTACATCTTTAGCATGATCCCATTTGGCTCAGTGACATTGCACAGCTATGAATTCGCTATGAGAAGATCAACTCTTTCTCTACCCTAAAGAACATAAAAGCCTCAGTGCCTAGCTGGAGAGCAAATGCCTCTTGCTCAAGCTGCTTATGTTTTTCTACTTGAGAAAAATTAAAATCTCATCTTATTTCTTTGCATGCACTTGTCATCCACTCAGAGTTTTATCCAAATAAATCGCTGGTTCTTTTCAAAGAACATCTTCAGTATAAGTTGCATTAGCTTTAAAGACTCACCAAGAACAGAGTGGTCCAGGCTGACACTCTTGGTTTCCAGCAGAGAAGCAACTGCATGAATCTTATCCCACAATCCTGCAGCTCAGTTAATTAAGTATTTGATGTCCTGAGAAGCTGCTGCCTTCCAAAGCTGAGGAGAGGGAGCTGCCAGGCCCTTTTCCCTTCTCTGGCCACCAGACACAGTGATGTCCGGAGATTTTCCACCCATCACACCATCTTACACAGCTCTTCCCCTCTCCCCACCCCACAGAGCTGATGAAATTAAATAGCATCAAAAATTAACCCCACCATTATTGGAATGCAGCTGGGTAACGCGTGGCCTCATTTGCCACTGGGGGAGAATACGTGTTTGCTGCTTCAGTCTTGGGGGCTCTGTGTATGGGACACAGGAGAAACTGGTAGCACAAGCCCCAGGGAACACCTCCCCTGCAGGACCACCACCCCTTTGGGTGCCCTCAGACACCTCGGGCTCCAGGTGTCAGATATCAGATATTTCTGATATCTCTTTGCCTCATTATCTGCTATCCTTCCATCCTGGCCATGATCCCTTCTGCATTTCTTTTTCTCTCTCCTCTTTCTTGTTGCATCTTTTCTGCTGCTCTCTTACTTCTGTTTTTGTCAGGTTCGTCACCTGCAGCCTCATTTCTCCTTGCTTTTCACTTCTGCTGGCCCTCCCCTCCTCATCCTTCCCATCTCCACTTTTGCCCCAGAAAATATGTCTCCCATGTCTCCCCAGAAAAATGGAGATACGTGTAGCAAGGGATACACAAACATGCCCCCAGCAGCTCGGGTTCCTAGATTAATGCATATGTCTCATTGCCTGCTCTCTTGATTTCTTCACTGTGTTATCTATGCTCAGTGGTAAGCCACTGGGATGAAGACTAGCTTTTAACTCCTTTGTCAGGTGCCCTGGTATGCCCAGATCTTCCTCTGGGTCACATCCTTTTCTGTTAATTCTCTTTTAAGAATCACATAGGAAAAAATGAAACACAGAGAGATGAATGTGGAGCAAAATTTTAAAGTTAGCTACCAAATGCTTTCCTTTTATAATTTTCAGCATGATTGGCAGGTAGGTTTATTTAATCAAATTGCCTTTTCTGACAGTGTATTATTTAATGAGGGAGCTCTTTTTTTTTTTTTTTTTTTTTGATTGCATAGGAAATGTAGAAACATTTGAGGAACTCTGATGTGCTATTTACTCATCCATTATGTTGGGAATCAGTTTAATTTCAATGTCAGTAGAGTAATTAATAATCATAACAGTTATCTGTCACAGAGAGATCTATTTGGGGATTTTCTCAGCAAACCGGGATATATTCTCCATTCTTTCACCAGAGAAGAATGTTTTTAAAAATAAGCCACATTCAAATGTGTTTTTATTTTGATTATCCCTTCCAGGCTGATAGCAGAGATAAAGTATTTTCAGGCTTTAATTCAGTGTTGAGTCATTGACATGAAATCCTTTACTAGCTTGTTATCCATACTGCTTTTTTCCCCCCATTAAATTCACTCAGTTTTTCAAGCATCAGGAAGGATGCAAGCATCAGGAAGGATGGCTCCCCCAACAAAGTGCATGCTCCTTCCCTGTAACGAGCAATCAGGAAAAAAAGACACAGTCGCAGAGATAATGCAAAGTCCCCTTCTGGCAGTCGTGCTAATTTGGGCTGGCCTCGTTCTATTTTCAGTGTGGCACTTCGCTGTCAGAGGAACAAAGTGGCTTTACGGGTAAGAGCAGCGGGTGCTGGAGCGGATGGTGGTGAAGGGGCAGGGGGCCCACGCTTGGTTTGGGATGCCTTGGTCTCCGCAGTTATGTGCAGCCCTGCTTAAGTAAATAACTGATAAATGAATAAAACCTTTCAGCTGATGCATTTGATGAGTAGTAAGACTTTTTATATGGCTCTAAAGAAAGGGCAGTTACTGTTAAATGAATTGCTTTTTAAATAAAACACATAAGAGAAATTTTTAAATCCTTCATTGTTCCTTAAAATGTTTTAGTGCCTCATTAATTCTTGATTAGCCCCGTTGTTAAGAGGCCATGATTATGTGGTAATAAGGTATAGGAAATTACCTCAAGGACTGTAGTCATGTCACACTGTACATGCTACAGTTTGCACCCCATCAGGTGCTGAGACCAGATGCCTGTCATTTAAATGAGGTGGTGGGGCTCATGGTGGTGGTCCTGTGCTGTGTGGTGGTTCCTGAGGTGTGGGTCTTCCAGCATGGTGGCCTTTTGGAGCAGAAAAGTGGAGAAGACCTGGCAAAGCATCCTCCTCTCAGCAGCCTCCTGCACTTCAAGGGCTCCCCAGTCTTGCCTTTGGGAGAGCACAGAAACCTCTATGAAACAGTGGAATAAAATTAGTTTGCAATTACATTCATTTCAGTAATTTCAGATATGCCTGAAGCTCCCACGGATGAAAGTCCACTCTGCTGTATGATTTGTTAGGCAGAAAACGTTGTAGGACATTTGGTGCTGGGCCAGAAGAATATCCCCAAACCAACAGCTTCGTCAGGTCATTAGTATTGCTTTTTGAAGCCCCCTCTCTTAAAGCCTGCAAAAACTATTGGCAGTGCTAATCATTACCTTTTCACAGACAGGAAAATGAGCCTTAGGGGCTATTTTTATTGTGATTTGCTGCAACATTAATTAGCGTTCTGAATAAGAGACATACTTCAATGTTCCACGCTACATACCTTTATTTTTCACCGAGTATAATGCATTTTTCCCCCTAAATCTCTTTGAGGCCACTGATCTTAATGCTCATGGTACATAGCTCCCACTGATTACCTATACAGGAGTAATCAGTGGGAGCTTCATGCTTCATACTTCATTTTTGAAAATTTTATGAAAATAATTATTAGCAAGTTGTCATAACTCTTACAAGGGTGGGGTAAAAAACAGCAAAAATGGGTGTTTAAAAGGCTTTTCTGTGTGCAGTTTCAGATCTTGCTGGAGAAGCATCTGTAGTCCAAACCAAAGACACTTGGGAGTTAACTGAAATCCCATAGTGCAGAACATCAAGAGTTAACAGTCCCAGCAAGAAAAAAGTTTATTTAGTCCTATTCTAAACAAGCAATATAACAAACCCCTGTTAGGAATGAATGATCTCTCACATGTTGCTTAAAAGAATTGAATTTTGATTTAAAACACCAAAATAGCTCAAATGTTATAGGTTTTCTGGAGGAAATTCAAATTGTCCAGTCCAATTTTATTTTTTATTTGTAACATTTTACATATGGATAAATGCGTTCTTTAGTTAAAAATCCACTTACCCTGTTTCAGGCAAGACCATATACTTTCCAGAGTGTTACAGACTCTGACATGTTGGCATATTCTGCTCCAGGAGCTCTGCTGTGTTCTGATTGTATAAATATTGTTCTATATAAAAGGATGCAATTTCAGCACCACTTCACATTTCCACCTTGTCCTCTTTCCCATCGAATTAGAATAATCATGCGTTTGTTCACTTTTGACCTCATAGCATGTTGGGAAATTTACCTAGGTAGAGGTATCTCATTACAGAATAGTGTTAGGGTACAGACAAATAATAAATTGATACCTGTCTTGATATGATAGGTCTTATATCTTACTAGTTAATGAACCCAGTAATAAGGAGAATAAATCCTTATGCTTCAGTGTACAACTCTAAGGAAGCACTGGAGAGAGTAACAATAAGAAAATCCTGACAAACCTTTCATTCAGTCCTCATTGTTCCATGATACTGCTTTAAATTATGTTTAAACTTCAAGAGCATAGACCATTTAGAAAAATATTTAGCAAGGGCTGTTTGTGGCATCTTTTGAAGAGTAAAAACATTTTTGCTGTTAGTGTGAGGATAATAGTGCACTAAAAAATACAGAATGACTTCTTATGACTACTAAAGACTCTGTTAGAGATATTCTAAAGGCTTATGAAACTTCTGAAAAGTTATTGATGTATTTCAAAGTTATTTGTTAGTCTCCTATATTTTTGCCTGTTTTATTCAGTATTTTCATTAGCTATCTCTGCTGTCTTCAGTGCACTAAAAATATTTCAGTACCCAATAAACCACATGTAGCCAAAGCCCTTTCACTTATCACTAAAAAATCATTTGACTAGAAGGTAATATAATGGGCTAAATTAATTACTGATGAAACTCCATTGGTTTTACTAGAGTGATGCTGATGATGAAACTAACCCAACATAATCAGTTTTGTAGATCCATTTTTGATCACTAACATTATTAGTACTAAATTGAACTATTTAAAAGTCAAGTGGCATCACTCATACATACGACTTTTAAAATATATATTGCATGATATAGATATAATATTTTTATATAAATTATTTGCAGATATACTAAGTTAACACATTACTATTTGTAGAATTTATGTTTCTTTAGATATCAAAAAGATAATTATCCGCAGCTCTGTGACTATTAAGTACTGCATGCTTGCTGTGGGAGTACATAACCTACCACACCCAAAAGTACTTCTAAAATAATAATGATTGTTTTGATTAGATTAAATTTGTATTTTGATTAGATTAAATTTGTATTGTATTAAAATAACAACAAGTTAAATAATACTTAGAATTGTATTATTTTTTTTTAAATGTGGAGGGCATAGGTAGATCCTGATAACTCTATGTAGAATTAATTTCCTTGGAACTCTAGAGTATCAGATAATCATCAGTGTAAAGCATTAAAAGAAAACAACCAAAAAGTTGTATAACGGAGCAGATTTGAACAAGTGGTCTTAATTCCATTTTAATTTTGTTTATATAAAAATTTGTTTATATATTTTTATATATATGTATATATGTATACACACCAAATCCTTGAATTTCAAGCCTGCAACAATCTGGGAATCTATATCCTGCATGCTTGGTTTATATCTCTTGCAACACTACTATGGTGTAGAAGTTTACTTCTTTGGATGGCAGTCTGACAGGTGATGACAGAAAAATGTTTCACAGGAAGTTTCAATTAACAGCTTATGTGTGGGAAAAATGAAAGAAGACAGAATAACTTCTGAATCAGCATGAATAAATCATATTTTGTACAATACAATTAAAATTCACATAGGTCAGCAACAACAACAACAAAAAGTTGTGTTCATTTTCTCAGCAAAATAAAAAAAAATAAAAAATAAAAAAAAAAAGATATATTTAGGGCTAGTCATTTTGTTTAACTTATCTCACTCCAGAAAGTGTTTGGGAGACCTTAGCACTTAGCACTAATCCTAGATGTTAACGTATTTCAAAATAATGTTTTTGTCAGAAGAAAATAAAAGCATAGCATCTCAGAAATGTTGAAACGAATGATTTTACATTGAAATCAAACTTTTTTTTTTATTTTTTAGTGGAAAGTGTTTCTCAACTCTACCAATTGTCAAGCATTGTGGCCAGAGTCCTCACACTGCTCTTGATGACTGAACTATTTGTCAGAAAATTCCACTCAGCCCTAAATCCCTCACACCAGGCTTTAGTTAGAGCCTTGTCCACGCTCAAGCCTTTGTGAAAAATGATTGTCGACATTTTCTCAGGATGACTCAACATTTCCAACGATTTAGGACAGCAGAAAGCTTTATCAGACATAATTTAGACTTCCAGGTTATTATGTTTTACAAGATGGTTGTGGTAGTTAGCAGCTGGGCAGTAGAAATTGGCAATCAGAATACAGTTGTGGCTAATACATTTTTACAAAATACTCCTATTAGTTAAAAAAAAAGGATATTTATTTGGAAGTGACATTATGGCCCTGACATATGATTTTCGAATACAACTTTTTCTCAGAAACTGCCAGCATGGTACTGCCAGCATGCCAGGCTGGTGTCCAGAAGAAAATTTAAGAGCAGTGATAAAATGAAAGGGGAAAAATAGAAGCCCTTCTTGCAAACAGGAGTTTGTAATAGATATTCTGACACAATATGAATGATGAGGGATGGAAAATTCATAACGGTGTGTAGAAGTGCAACACACACTCTGTGCATCGAAGACCGCCCTATAACTCATAAGATAGTATGTGTCAAGTGAGTTATGAGAGTTGTTCCCTGGTGTATATTTTAAAAGAGACATTAGAAAGGAGATATAGCGTGGTTTACTATTTGAGAGCTAACTTCATAATTTTGTCCAAAACGTGTTTTTAAAGAAAAAATATGCTTTTCTTTTTTTATATATTGCAGTGCAGGTGGTGTACTTCCGCACTGCATGTGCAGGATCTGAACACAGGGAGTAAAGCCCTTCCCCTACCTGAAGGAGCAGGCCTCAGTGGGTTATTTCTGCTGTTGTGGTGTCCAAAGAAGATTATGTCTGAGGAAAGGGAATTTCCCATTCTGACTCCCAGAAGGGTTTATCTCAAAATAAAACAAACATTTTGCAGGCAGAAGCACTGATGCCAAAGGAAGACCTGATACTGTTCCTCCTGTATTTTGGTGGGAGTGCTATGGTCCAGAGGGGTCTGCCCCACTGGGGTCACCTTCTCCCTTCTCAGCACCGTGTGATCAAAGTGGAAGCAGAGAGGAGAAAAGAGAATAACATCACCGATGCACCATCTCCTGATAAGTTGCTCATGTGATGAGCTTTGTAAAAACATTGGAAATGTCCTGGACATGGAGGTGGCCCATTGGTGAGCAGCATTACCCTGTCTCTGGGCTGCGCACACTGGGCTAAGCTCTGTGCCACGACCCACAGCTCACTCACACTGTGTGGCAGAACACCACATGACATTTCAGCTGGCAGCTTTGATTTGCTTTTGTAGCCTGCCCTGTAAAGGAAAACCTGATTTTTCCCTATGCCTAGCCTGGCTGCAAATGAAAGGCACTGAGAGACCTACTCATGGGAGCGATTTTAGCCTGCTCCTGCAGAAAAGAGAGGGCTGGAAATTTTGACAAAAATCACAGCAGGCACTCAGCCCGTTCATATTTAATGTACAGAACTCTCTGCAGCCCACTTCTCAGTGTCAAATGGTCACATCAGTCTGGCCATGCATGGGTTCTGAGGTCTTTCTGCCCCTTGTTTCTTTTTTTTTTTTTTTTTTTTCTGGTACTGCACTCAGAATTAATTATTTGACAATATGTTCTGACACTGTATTATTTCAACAGCAGTGGAATGTAAGGGTATGTAATTAGGAACCAGAATATAATAGTGCTATGAAGATGGTTTTGGCAATGAGATTTTTTTTTTTTTTAAATTAAAATTTCATTGAGGTGTATGTGTCATGCTCTTGCCCTTTCCAGCATGTGGGCAGCAGTGTCCATGAGGGAAGGGGAAAGCCTTTGGGGATGCTTGGTGGTGGAGCACTCTCCCAAAGCACTGTTCCTCCTGGATCATAAGAGCCTGCACGGGCACAACATACCTTAAAGTCTCTGTGAAGTTCCAGTTTTACAGTGAAACTCCTGCTTCTGCATTTTACTTTGGTTGTGGTTACTGGGGGGCAGCTGTGAAGTATTTGGGGTTGTGAGGAGCTCATTGCATCACAGACCCGTCTATTTCCATATTTTATCCTCGTGGACCCTGCCTTTAAATGAAACGGCCTGCTCGCTTCCACGGTAGCCAACTGGGTTCTTGCCTGTTTATTTGCTTGTTTTAATCATTTTGTCTCCATCTAGTCAAATAAACCTGTAAATTCAGTGTGTGCTCTGTGGGACCCTGTCCAAAACTATACTGTCTCCTTCCTGACAGGGCTGACAGAGAGTATAATCACTTGTATTGTCCAGAGTACTGTTTACATAAAGGAGCAATAAATACCTGTTGAAATTTTTACTGGAGGCCTCCCAGATGGATGGTTCATTTATTATTACAGACAGGGTTTCATTTACTTAGTTATTAAAAGAAGCAGGCCGCTACAGCCCATTTATAACTATATTAAAACTAAATGAAGCCATAAGTATTGGAGATGGGACCGAGCAAAATACATACAGTGCCCTTCCAGGAAATAGCTAGGAGGAGTATTTGAAAGGAAATGCTGAAAACTTTGGGGGTCCTGTTGTGTCTTTCAGAGGCAAGCTGCTGCTGGCTGGAGCTTGCAGGGGTGTAGGGGAGGTATAGGTCCCATATGCTCCCATCCCGCCGCTCAGCACCTCTGCTGTGTCTCTGCCTGTCACACATGTGCCTCCTGGAGAGACCAAACCAGACCATTCCCTCCCTCCTGTTGCCTTCATTTCCATGGAAAGCTCTGGCTAGGGCCATCGAACAATCTTTTAATTTATCCCAGAGCCAGAACATCACTGAACAAGGACAAAAAGAGTAAAGATAGCCTGTGGAAACTTTGCAGAGCTGGCACTGCACAGCTGGAGGCCTAGTGGCTGTGCCCTAGGTGCTCAGGGAGCAGCTCAGTGCTGGGGGACACACTCTGGTCTCCACTGTACCCCCAGCTCCTGTCACAGGAGGGGACAGACTTGCTCCATCAGCACTGGTCTGTGAAGCAAAGGCAGATGCAGCAGGTGAATACCCAAGGTCTTAGTTTGCCACCAGAGGTCCAGTGTGGCCAGCCACTAAAATAAAATTAAGATTGCGCATGGTCTTTTTGGCACTTTTCTGGCACTGAGGATATTTCACCAGACAGACTCACCTCTGCTTTGAATAAAGGTAAATCAGTTGCTGGATGTAAAGCACAACATTGCACGGGAACAAGATCTTGATTTTATTGTATCCAACCTTGGCCAATAAAGGACAGTCCCAACACAGGAGGGCTGATGTCCCACCGTGGACGAAATTACTGACCAGAAACAGCTGAGGTGGAAAATGCTAGAAGCAAGGACCTGAGTAGAAGTTTGGCTTTTTAAAATCAGACCCTATTCGGTTATCACAAGACTGCATTTCCACAAAAAAAGGGAAAAGAAAAAAAAAAAAAAAAAAAAAAAAAGCTTTGCAACAAGCTAGCTCAGCTTCGGTGGTGAAAGAAAAGTAGCAATTAGTACTGAAAGAACAATCTATGGGATAGAGAGAAAATCTAAAATAAATGAAACATGAAAGGGGAAAATAAGAATTAATCTAAAAGAGAAATTATAGAATACAGATAAAAGGAGTGGAGGATACCAGAGGAAAGTTCAAAGATAATGGGATTAAAGGTGTTCTTTAAGTGTATAAAGAACAACAGAAATAAGGAAGTTCTAGCAGTAGTCCCTTATCAGCTGGAAATATTGATGTTGTTAATAACAGTAGATTCAATGTATATTTTTTGTAAGAGAAAAAGCAAAGAAACCAATAGATAGGAAGCTGAACAGTGTCTAGATTGAATTATTTTTTTTAAATCGCTTACCTCATAGACAAATATCTGTAAACCTGAGAGCTTCCAAGCTGCCTTGTAGCCATCAAAACCACTGGCTAGTAAAATCTGGGGGAGAGCTGCTTGTGATGCACCTTGAAATGCAGGGAAAACCCCAGGAGACAGCTCATGTCATGATATGTGCCAAAAGACCAAGGAAGAAAGTTTAAGGTTTTGGACAGCTTGCCTGGCACCTATCCCATACAAAGTTTTTGGGGAGCTCAAGTAAGGTTCCTTTAATTCCATGAACAAATTGAGGGATAAGAACATAATGAGTGCCATTCATTTTTTTAATTTGAAGGGGGAAAAAAAAAATGTATGTTCTTATCAACCAAAGCTGATTTCATTCTGTGAGGAGCTGGCAACTTCGGCTGATAAAGTTACTAATGAAGCTCTAATAGACCTTTAAGGCTTTAAAAAGTACAGCGTGCGATATCAATTAAATGTAAATTAAAGGAATACTGGCTCTTAAGCCATCCTGAATGTCATGGCAATGAGGGATCCTGGCCCAAGGAGCATCTCTGGAAGCAGCTGAACAAGGATGAGTAGGAGATACAGCATTGTTACCTATGACATAGACGGAAATTACATTCACCGATGGTAAAATGTGTGGAGGATAGCAGAGCAAGAAGCAGCGAGGCTGGAACAGGTTATCTAACAGTTTGAATAACTTAATAGCTCTGCCTCACTTAAAGGAAGGAGGCTTGAAGGAAACCAACCCAACTTTTTATATCCTGGAACAAGGAAAGTTCTTCTGTCTCCCTTGTTCTCGGCAGGGACTCTGTCCTGGGCAGCTGCAACTCTGAAAACGCTTCAGAGATGGAGGTGAGCAGGATCAGAAGCTTGTACCCAGCAGGATGTCCTGGCACAGGCAGTGTGTGAGCCTCTGGTGTGCAGGGGGTAGCACAGGGACAATGAGCTGCTGCTTTCCCCATTGCTATGATGATACAAAACACTTCTCATCTTAGCACAGTAGTACCTGACCAAAGTTTGAAAACCTCTAGCTAACACAGCCTCATTTCCCTCTCCCAACCAGCACGAGATGAATAAACACCACTGCAGCCTCAGTTATGAGCACTGCTAAATGAACGGTCAGCATTTTACAGATGACTGCAGTCATCCGAAAGGGAGCAAGAGAATAAAAATGTGTGGGATGATGATTCCAGCATGAGGACAGATGCTTATAATGCTGGGATTAGGCAGAAAGAGGCTATTCATAAGAAAATAATCACCGAGTACAAAATCAGATACTGCACCTTCAGCGGGAAGACTTAGCAGCGGCAATTTTATCTCAGACACATAAATTCCCAAAGATTTCTGCCACAACAGCTGACACACAAGGCAGCAGCACAGTTCATGCACTCTTATTTCATTTCACATTTGAAATTAATATTTTGTAGATGGCAGCATCTGAAATTGCTAGGAAATCAGAGAGATAGAGTTAGCAAATAACTGCTAATCACACCCAGAGAGCCTGGAAGGAGCAGGGGCAAGGAGGCAAGAAATGGATTGGAAAATTGCGAGCGGCTCATTCAGAACTTTTATTCCCCAAATGTGTTTCCTCCCATCACACACAGCATGATTAGCCATAAAACTTTGGCAAGTCCTCAGAGTGATTGGGCTTCTTAGGCTGGTGCTTAGGCACAAGCCACTAAGTAGCTCATCATTTTTCTCTCTCCCTGAGTATATGTGCATTTTTACGTGGCTTCTTTGCTCAGGAAGTGGGCTCACAGTAGTTCTTTTCCTCAATTTTCAAATGAATTTTTCTCATTTCTAAGGAGGTAGTTTGGGCCCTTCTGCCCAAACACCATGCTGGTGAAGCTGCTGTGGTCCATGTGGTTGTGAGAGGTTTTCCCACCCCACCAAGGAGACAGGAACTTCACCATGTCATTCTACGGGATCTGTTTTCCTGTTCTTTTTCTTCTGTTTGATTTTTGGCTCTGCTTTCCATACCAGCCCTTGGGAACCATCTACACTGGCAGTAATGGCACACACCATGAGTTTTTATGGAGTTCAGGAAGGAGCAGGTATCACGTCTAGGGTGTAACACCACGGTAAAGCATTTTCTCCTCTCCCCTCCTTCCTGGGGGTGGAGGGATGAACCCAGCCTTGTGCAAGTGGCAGAAGCCTTATTTCAGTTTCTGCTCATAGGAGAGAGTAATGGCTGCATCACTCAGAGAGGACTACCTTGCATTTCTAATGAGACTGCCGTTGTAATGGGAATTTAGCAGAGCATTTAGCCGGTTTAAATGGTTTGGAGAGTGGTGTAGACCATCTTAGATGGATTCAAGCCAAGGACTGAAAACTTCTTCAGAGCATCCATTTTTTATTGGAACTGCTAATTCTATTTCTATGGACTTGGTTGGCTTTTCAGGCATTTAAATTGTACGCTCTAGAATTAAATCTCACGTTGATATATATACTTCATTCCAGCATTAAGTACGTTAATATTTCACCAGCCGGATTTTACTGGCCTTCTTCCTCTCTTTTTAATTAGGTTTGACAGTATCCTATATAATCATGTTTTCCTACATGTTTCTGTGTAGTAGAACCTACACAAACTGTTTGTTGACGGGTTTTTATAATTTAAACATCATATATTCAAACTGAATTTCGGATGCTGCAAGCAGTGCTTGCAGAAGTCTTACAAACCTACTGAAAGCTCAATTACACCATTTATAAAGCATCCTCTTGATCTAGTTGTTTACCTTAATACATTAGCTTTTGACTTTATTTTGTATAAAACAGGAATAAATATTACACTTTTCAAATAATATAAATGCATGAACTTTTTAAAAGTGAAACATTTGCATCAGCTATGACACTAAAGTGAAAATTAATTTTGGTAATCAGAATCCAATTAATTAGAAATTACTGCTGTATAAAAACAGCTACTCCTATATTTAGCATTAGTAAACAAGGCTATTTGAAATACCTCTTTTGGCTTTAGATAAGTAGCAAATATAACTGCCCATCTGTTATGTTCAGGTAACTAAGGTAATCAATGCAACATTTGTTTCCCTTTTTTTATTTATTTAGGGGAGGAAACCTGTTAATTTGTTTATTAGGAAGCCTCCAGCCATATTTTTGCTACTATTTATCTTTTAGAAAATAAGCAAAGAGAGACAGAAAATGAAGGTACATTCATCTTTTTAGTGCGTAAGTCATATGACATATGTGTGCACTCCTAGCCAAAATAATCCCAGTATCATAAGAGGACAGTCTGGGTAGGAAACGTAAATCCCACCTGGCATTATCTCTTATTTTTCTGGGAACAAGGGTTTAGGGTCTTGCACAATGTGGAGCTTTCAGGAAAGTTTGGCTTTGTTTTCCTACAACATGAAGCAATACTTTTTCTTCTCTTTATACGGGTGCATCATTTGCGACTTTAAACAGCTGGAGCCAGTCTGAAAGCCTTCTAGCATACTGCTACTTAGAAAAATATCTATTTTCCTCCTGGGTTTCTTGTAATATTGAAACTAATGCCCAGTTCTTGAAAGGTCACTATGCACTTAGAGGGGAAAAAAAAAAAAAAAAAGTCAATATTATGTATTAAAAAATAAGATAATTTGCCCCAAAACACTCTCATTCAGCTGAAATGTTGTGGTGGTATAAACTTGAATGAGCAGTTACTTCTACGATTTTCATATTTCATCACAGCTCTTTGCTTTGTGGGGTTCCTCTTTACTTAAAATCAAGGTATTTTTCTGCTACCGAAATCCCTTTCCTATATAATGAGCAGAAATCACAAAAGTCCTTAATAAAGATGGTATTCTGACTGAGATGCTGCCTAGCATTAAAATGTAACAATATACTTGATCAGATTAACACATTCATGAGATCTTTCACAAATTGCAGAGATGGTGACTGCTGAATTTATTTAAATGACAATCACAACATTCACACATTTGTGCCCCAGGCTTGCAAACCATTGGCATGTTCTCTCCTAAAGCATTAGTGTTAATGATTTAATTACTATTGATATTTTTCCCTTTCCCGTCTCATTTTTTTTGTTCTAATTATCAGAATTGTCATGAAGAACCTGTCTACCATAGTAGCTTAGTTTCCCCCCTCCTTTTTTTTAACCTCTCTTGAAGCCTTTTCTCTTGCCCTTTGATTTGCAAGCCAGAAGGCAATCTCTCTAATCACAAAACAAAACCACCAAGGCATTTTCTGAGAGTTTCACACTTCAATAAGTAATTTGCAAAGGTGAAGGAAAGACTTCTTTAGGAGAAGAAATGTGAAATATATCAAGAGATCAATGTAAATCGCAAGGGGTGAGGCTTGCTGCTTCTTCAGTGGTCACCAGCAGATGTGGAGAGTGACTACCAGGAAAAACAATGTCTTCACCCCACTGGTGTTGAATCAGACCCCAAGCCCTTTTGCAAATCTTAGGTCTTGCAAACTGCACATTAGTTCCATCATTGTTACAAACCCAGAAAGAAAACAGATGTTTTCATAGGTAGGGCTTTGCTAGAAGGGTCATAGCAGCATCTGGCTCCAGATGCTAAAAGTCACAGCCGATTCCCAAACTGTCTGATGAGGACCACCTCTGCCAGACATCGCATCATGAACATCTTCCCCAGCAAGCCCTTCTCCTCCAGACTGTTTGAACCCAAAAGTCTCTGACCTGTGCCCTGGCTCTACCCTCACACATGAAACTTTGATGTTACTTTGATGTTACTTCCAAGAGGGGAAACTAGATGTCTTCCTGCTGTCCCCTGGACCCCGGCTGGGTCTGAAGATAATCCTTGCTTAGGACTTGGCTTTCCAACAACAACAACAAATCAGGATAAAAGGAAGACAGACAAAACAGCAAATCTGCAAGTATCAGCTTAACCCTATAATTTGAACATGCCCCCCTCCTCCATCCCAAACCCTGGGTAATTTTGACCAGGAGCATCTCCTGTCCCTTTGACATGCTAGGGTGAGCAGTGGGACCAGATGTCCCCCCTGACAGCCTACTGGACCAATGCAGTGAGCAGCCCCAGATCAAAGAGGTCAGGCTTTTTGAGAGGCTATGTAAGAGATCTAGACACATGGTAACATTGAAATTGGTAGAAAAATGGATATTGGTGCCCTCTAGAAGGCTTTCTGGCTATTTTTCCACTAAGCGTATGTAGCCCTTCATCCTCTCCTTTCCCACCAAGTGGCACAGCACCCCTGGCTGAAACTCCGTAATTGGTTACTGGAGAAAGAAACCAGCTGCCTTGCTGCGGCATTTTGCAATATCCCGAACTCATCCTCATTTCCTTTCATTATGACTCTACCTGTTACGTTCTTGGCAGATAAAGGAACAGATGCATTAATTAGAGAGCAGAGAGCGCTCCCGCCCGAGTCTCCCTCCCCTCGCAACCTTCGTGACCTCATGGAGATTTCACTAAAAATATATAATTAGGTTCTGCAAAGTAACTTCCTGACCACTGGGATCCGTACGTGCTCACTTCAAGTGCAGAAGCCCTACATGGTGTGTGCTTTCCAGAGATGATTCCAACACCACTCGATTTGTCTAGCTTTTGTTTACGAAGTTGTATTTACCTGTACTTCAGCATGTCAAAGCCAAGTTCACATCAAAAAAAAAAAAATCTTAAAGCCTATAGACGATGCCACTTGCTGGCCTGGATTTGACACATTCAGGAAAACTTGTTAGAGAAAATAGCTATAAAGAGGCAGTGTTAAAGAGGCTATGTTTGCACATTAGCTTGTGAATGTTTGTCTGCCTGTCATTGCACTGGTTTGCCAGCACGCATAAAGAAATCTGGTCCTTGCAGGGGTTGATTTAAATGTGATCTGAAGTGCTCTGCTAACAAAGATGCACCAACTCTCATTCTTTGCTGAATCTTTGCCAAAGTGCTTTTCAGATAAAGCACAAATTAACATAACATCTCTTGCAAGCTTGAAGTATTTTCTTTCTCTCCCATCCTTCCCCTTTCTTCAAGTGGGGTCTGCTGGTCCAGCTGTGGGCTTTTTATTTTAACCATCATCATTGTCATGGTGGAGGTGAGTTGTCAAGCTGTACCTCAAAAGCATTTGGACTCAAAATCAGTTTGGTTGTTTAGGATGTTTACTGCAAACAAGAATATGTCTAAGACAAATACCTCCTCCTACCCCAGGATGGGCTCCAGCCTGGGCTTCCAAAGCTGCCTGGTGCCCAAGCAGCCTTGCTCTCCAGGGTTGATAAGGGGTGAAGCTGGAGTCACTGGTGACATGTCTTGCTCTGAGCATAGCTTTGGAGATCAGAGCTCAGGGTCTGACCTGGCAGTGAAAGCAGCCTGGGAGACAGTTCAGGCACCAAAGTCATTCCTGCAGGGTAGGCAAACATGTCTTGCCTTTTCAAGATAGACCTCTACGTATGGCAAGCTCTCCTAACCTGACACATCCTTGTGACAAACACAAGGATCAGGAGGGCCTGATCCCACTCTAGGGAAAAACAAAAAAGCAAGCAAGCGAGCAAGCATTTTATGGTGACCTGTTTTTTCCTATCGCCAGCATTCGGGGATTGTTTGTGCACTTACAGTAGTTCCAAGAGGGGCCACGAGCCCCAGGCAGGCAGTGCTTTTCTTGGAAAGCAGTGCTTCTAAAATGAGAAACAGACAAGAAAAATAAAGACAGGCTAAAAAATACAAGCAGGGAAAGCAGGATAGGCCAGCACTGTGGTTTCTTGTTCCTTTTGTGTGGATGATCCCTGCATGCATGTCTTGTGTCTTGCCTTAACTCTGCTTGCACTTCCACTCAACCTGGAGCCTTCAAAGCCTTATGGTACCAGCGAGCCACAGGCTCACAGTACAAAATCTTTTATGTTGATACAAAAAAGCCAGACACTAACAAATACTTACAGCTACCTAGAATATTTCATTATCAGCTTTTGTTTTTCAACTCCTATATAGGAGAAGAGCTAACCTGCTGAATCTTAAACAATGTACTAAAGTACCGCATTTCTAGCAGGAATACAAGCACCTAAAATCAAGGAAGCGTGGGCAGTGGCATCAGGAGTTCTCTGCTTTTCACACTATAAGCAGATCTCTCTCTGCTTAAATAACTATCCACACAGTGTTTGTCACATTTAATTACATAATGCAAAATCCCAGATCTGTGCTATTTTCCAACACTATTTTTTTCAGGAATGCCCTAAACAGAAAAAAATGAGTATCTATACATGTATAATGTTGCTATTTTGAAAAGATCCACTGTAAGTGGCAGGATCCAAAGCCAGTGTGGATCTTACAGTGTTTATAGGAAACTTTCCTCTCATATTTTAGCATCTATGAGATGAATCCTATGTCAACGGTACCTGTACCACCTGCCAACTGCTCAGCAGGTCTTGTGAGCTTGCCCTGTGGCTGCATCCATGCAGTCAAGAGAGTTTCTGCTGACTAAGGAGATGGTAGAGTGAGTTTTTTCCTGCCTGTGGACATATTTCCCAATAAAACACAGGAGGGCCTTGCTATAACATTGTCAGCTTGAAGGGTGTCTGATATACTTTTCATACTTGAGGTGTCTGCATCACACCAAGATTTTGTTGAATTTGCTCTGTTGGCTTTACAGAGGAAAAATCTCGAGGTAAGTAGAAGTAAAAGCTGGGAAAAGCGAGACATGAGATTTAAAGAGGTGAGCAAGTAGGAGTTCCTGCTCTGCCCCCGGTTCTGTTCTCGTACACCTACGTCCTCCTGAAGGTGCTGCAGGGAAACAGGGGCACAGCTGTGACCGCAGCGACTGCACATATAGCTGCGCGTGGTGCCAACAGCTACTAATTTGGGGGAGGGTGCAGTGCTCGTTTAAGACCTGGCATGCCATGCAGCCCATTTAAGATCCACGCTTTTCAGGCACGCTCTTGGAAGATCCAGGCACAAGAACGAGGAGGTGGTTTGAAATTACTACATATGTCTTCTTGATATATTTACACTCCAGGGACCACCCACATCACAGAATGTGTTTGAATTGTTCCCCAAGCTTTCTTCTGGAGTTGAGGCTAAATTACAGATTCCCTTTTCCCAGAACACAAGAAAAATTAGCAACTTTCTGAATGATTATTGTTATTACAGAGGTATTTTTTTTAAATAGGTCCCATTCTTGAAGACCTTTCAAGCAGTGGGAGAAATCTTTGCACCTCTTCAGCTCCTTTAACTGCTGGTTACTTAACCCTAGCTTGTAAAAAAAAAATGCATGGAGGTAAAGACAAACTGCTCTTTTTTGAAAGCCAGTTGAAATAACTTGAGGAAAGGATATGGGAAGGGAAGATGAAATCCCCTTAGAAAAGATGCATTATTTTCTATGTTTGTATGACAGTGAACTCCTTGTGCATACTCCTGTGCACTGAGACAATATATTTTAGTTTTAATTGTTTCAGTCAATGTCAATTTTACATCAAACAGGCAATAAAGTAAAAATGGCCTTTGGGGAAACATCATTGAATCTTATTTTGTGCTGCAGTACTGCCAGTGTAAATATCTAGCTCTGTTTTGTAAGCTCAAAGCCAAATGGAGCAAAATTTTCCTTTCAGAGAGACTACTGACCTGTCAGCATCAAAAATATTATTTTTAGCATACAAAAATTGTTTGTCAGTGATTGTAATAACAATAATCTTTGCAAAATCCATTATTACTCCAGTAAACATTTTCCCTTAGGCACTAATAGCAGGAAACAAATTAAGAAGTTAGTTGATAACAATTGGATAAGAAAAAAAAAAAAAAAAGACATTGTCACTTCTACAGAGTTCCTGGCATAAAATATATTTCTTTCTATTTTTTATTTTTTTTTACAGTAGCTCTGAGATCTGAAACATTTTGGTAAATCATAATTATTAACTTATTCTGCTGCTTGCTTTCCAGAATGCTAGAAGATGACCTCAAGTTAAGCAGCGACGAAGAAGAGAACGACCAGGTAAGAACCAGACAACAACCGTGTAACTTGTAGCATGTTTCATGTCGAGACAGAGCTACTGCAAACATTTTGCTAATGCTTTTTCAAAATATACATCAAGGTTATCAAAATACATGAAAGTACTGTAAATGGAGTAACAGATGTTCTTGCTCTGCGCCAGACTGCATGTGCTAACTGCTGTATTTGTGGGGAATGTTCTGCAGGGGTCTTGATTTATTACCTTGATGCAACCCAGAAGGTTTTTGTATCAGTCTCCTCCTGATTGGATTTTGTTTTGTTTTAAAGAGCAGCCAAGGAGGGGAGAAACAGGAATTCGGATTAAGGCTTCAGGCCAAGTCCTTCAAGCACGACCTGGGCCTGAGGGACCAGTCCCTGGGCTGTTGACCTGCCTAGAGCCTTGGATGGGCGCTTGGATCCCTCCATTACAGAGCCATTAGGGCATTTGCTTGGGCTTTAAAGACCCCAAAACACCTGCCTGGGAGCAGATTCTTCACCCAAGGTTTTCTATGGGCCAGGAGAGATTGTTTTTGTCAGGGTAGGGGTCTTCTCTCCTTGAAGCACTGCCATGTTTTGTCCAAATTATTCTTTAATCACTGGAGTAGGGCTGGATCTTGGTTTTCCCTTGGCTGGCTGAGTCCCTAGTTGAAAAGCTGTACTATCACAAGCTCTCTCTCAATATACCGGGGTAGATTTGGTGGGAGTGAGAGGGCAAGAGCCACTTCCCTTTCTCCTTGCATTAAAATGCACGTCCAGTGCCTTTGCCAGAGCATGTGAGGGAGGCACTGCCCCTGGTTGCCTCACGTGTCTCCAGACCAGGATATAACATGGTTTCAAATGTGATTATTTCAGTCAGGGGTAACTGGAGCTATTTAGACTTCTGAAATTCAGGGCCTTAGGCAAATAACTCTAAGTATGTAGACCTGAAAACCTTCCAGGTTTTTCTTTAGCTCTCATTATTAGAAGTCTGTATTTTACAATACATTCCAAGCAACAGGTAAGTCAAAGCCTTTTCATATTTATATTAAACCATTATTTCATCTATTTTGAGCGAAGCTGCTTTGTGCTGAGAAGATTCAGCACATGAATTCAATTATTTACATATTTATACAATTTCCTTTTTGTTTAATGCATTTCATCCCGAAACACTTCACATTTAATTACTCTTCCTGCTTGTCTAGATAGTTTAAAATACATCACACAGACAGCGTAGGGCAAAGTCCAGTGAGGGACAAGAAGGGATGTCTGAAGAATACCAAGGGCACGCAGCAACACCGTGGTGCAGGCAGGGGAAAGGAGTGGTGGGGAAGGGGAGAGGCAGCGATGGGGAGGCACAGCTTGTCCTTTGGGTAGAGAGCAAGGTGGCATCGTGCCTAAAGGAGAGCAGTGCAGAGTTAGCAGAGCCCATGCTTGGGTGGCTCCACACTGTGTGTGCTTTGCCGGGTCTTCACTCAGTGACCAGAGCTTCAAGGCACAGCTGGTCCAGCCAGGGCTTTCTCCTCCGTGCTCCCACCCACAAGACCCCAGAACCAAGGCAGCATTTGCCACCAGCATGGCAAGGAGCAGAGCCAAGGTCCCATTGCTCAGCACCGGTCATCATGTCAGCAGCCTTCAGCAATTACTTTGTGGTTTGGTCCCCCCTCTCTAAAATGGATTAATGATTTATTTTTTTTTCCAAAGTTGGCTGTACAGATAAAAAGCTCCTGGGGGCACAGGCTGCCTCAGGCCCTAAAAATCCTTTGCAGAATCTCACTTAAGACATGCAAGTTTGCTTAAGGAGCAAACCTAAATATGATTGTGCCTGTTGGCTAAACAAAAGACCATGTTTTCATCTACCTAACAGGAAATAGGCCCCAAAAAGAATAACACAGACCCCTCCCTGCCAAACACATTCACAGATTATTACATGGATATGTACCTAAATGTCAGAGGAAGAACCCTTTTTTTTTTTTCACTTTTTAATTCTGAGGCTCTTTAATCTCAGACTGCTTCCTGAACTAAGGAGCAAGAAAGTAGGAAATCAAAGATGAAGGGATAGGAACAGTACATGAGTGATTCCCAGACACTCCTTACTGAATTAATTGGCATTTCAGCAATTGTACTCATTTAAGTAGTCCGGTTTCTTAAATAGCTGAAGGTGAGCTGTGCAAGAGCTTGGATGCTTTTCTTGTTTGCTAATTCCTATATGGAAATTTTGGGGGAAAAGATGTGGAAAACTCAGAAGGTGATTTTGTGTGTGCATTTGAAATCACCAGGCAGAAATGGAAAGTTCCTGTGGCGGTGCAGATGGGGACAGGTGCTGCAGCAGCCCTGTGGCTGGTATTTGGGCTGTGCCCGACCCACAGAATGTGAGCAATGGGCAAGGGAGGCCAAATGTGAGACAGACGCCTGATTGAGAGCCTCGGGATCCCAAACGCTCCCTCCGTGCCAGCAATTAAGGTAGCAAGATTCACAGACCCAGGAGAGGCAAAAGAGGCTGGGTTTAAGCTGAGCGTGTGTGTGCCCACAGTAATTACATTATCCACACATATTAGTCTCTTAATTTTAATTACATAAATGTATTTTTCCTCTTTAATGAGCATAGTTTATCCATTTAAACTGATCGTTTTAATTTTACAGGCAGTGATCTTAGGATCTAATATGCAGAGGGAAAATTTCCTGTTGGCATATTTTACATCACACAGATTGAAGAAAATATATTTTTTAATCCCCAATCAATATCTGAAGAGCAAGCAATTAACAGATACCAAGGTAGTTAACATAAATCTGCAAGTTAAAGAGCCAATTCATTTTGATTTATAACACATAAGGTAATAATTTCATCATCATCTCTCCCAGAAAGCATCTGAAGCTTTGTAGCATGAAGATGTCAAAATTGTACTTAAGATTGTTCAGAGTACTGAATTGTAGTGGTTATTGCCTTTTGGTTCCTTGAAGTGTGGCACAGCACATGAAACTGCCCCCATTATAATACCCTGCTCTTCTCTGTAGAGGTCACTGGATAACTTAAATCAGTCTTGGGTGAAATATTGAAAGGAGATTGTCAATTGTAACATGAACAATTCTCTTTTTTCCCCCTACTTGTCCTTTTACAATATGAAAATTTTGCAATAGCAAGTAGTTCCTTTAAGGGGAAAAAGATCCCTGGATCCATTTGTGCAATTCATGTCAATCAATAGACAAAAAAATTAACTGACTGGTACACATACATGGAATAATAATCTAACATATTTTTGCAGCCCGAGTCTGCTTCCTTGCATGCATTTTTTCTGTGCAGGATCAGGTTGGTTGCCACTGAAGTTTTGTGGCTGTGAAAATTTATTACCCACAGAGTCAATCTGCGTTCTGGCTGCCAAGTCTGAATAAATAGAGTCATTGTGCTTGTCTGGAATATGTAACCAAAGTTCATCCAGTCAGCTTGACTTTCACATCCCATGAGATTCATAAAAGCCAACACCCTGGTATGTGCTCTTGATTCCTGCCAAAATTTTGTAAAATTGTATAAACAGAAGTTGAAGAAGCAATCAGAACACCCTCCCAGGGACGCAGCTCCAAACTCAAGCCCCTGTTGCATCTCAAAAGGCAAGACAGAGCCTTAGTCCTTCTTCTTCATTTTTAAATATCCCATAGCTGCAGCAGGTAAAGAAGTTGGCTGAGGCACATAGGGCACAGGGTTTTGTTCACACCCTGCACAAAAGAAAGAAAGAAGGCAGCATCTGCCAGGGAGCTGCTGCCCTCCTGCTGAAGGGACAGGGAGGGGGACAGACATCCCTGCAGGATCTCAGGCAGCGTGAGCTCAACCTCTGCAGGGTGGCCAAAGCCAACTGTGGGGGACCTCAAGGGAAAAGCAGCCTCAAGGAACTACTTTGGTGCAGGGAAATAAAAGTCTCAGGAGCATGTTCTAACCCACAGCCCCAGAGAACAAGGCATCCCACCCAACCCTGGGGGCTCCTGGGGCTGCTCCCCATCAGTCACAGCCTGGGAACGGCCAGGCTGCTGCTCCAGGGGGCACATCCATGCTCCTCTAGTGCTCCAGTAGTGTCTGAAATGGAGATCTCAATACCGATTCAAGTTGTACCCACAGCTCCAGTGGGGACATCGGTGCCTGTGCTTCCTCCCCATCACATATGTGCTGAGGGATCAGTGTGGGAAATGCATGTTTCTGGCAGGGCTGTCTGCCAGGCAAATCCACTCTGTTGATGCAACAGGGCAAAAGTCCATCCCCATGGTCAGTGGCAGTCAGCATGGCCCTGTTCATATATAAGTAGCATTGGGAAATGACTTTTTAAGTCCTAAAATTGTGCTTCAATGGTAGCCAGAAACAAGTGAGAAGAATGTATTTAAGGACAATCTCTTTAATCAGGTGCAGGACTTTTCCTTCTTATTTCTGGATACGGACCAACGGTCAACAAAAAGTTACAAATTACCCTGAAACAGTCATGCATACACCTTCTTCCAGAAGGACTAATTTTTAGCAGAGTCCAGATAAGCACTACTTCTGCATATGAAATCTAATATTCCAGCTAATGCACAGGAATCTGCAATGAATTCTGAAACAGATTAAAAAAGAGGCAAAGTGGCTGCAAGCTTTCTTTCCATCAGACCTCCCCTGTTATGACAGCTCTTTCTGATGTCAAAGATCAGCCAAGCGAAGAGCAGAGCCAGGTACATCCAGAGAGAGTAGCTAGATTAGGCAAATTATAGGATGCCGTTGCATAGCCCTGTTCATCATTAGAACTATTTTTAGTCAGTGCTAATTGCATGCACATATGCCGTGTCCAAATATTTTAACCACTTTAAGTCATTTTAGTGTTGTGCTCCCTTTTATTCACCTCTTCATCGGTGCAATACTTGATCAGAAGTGAAAATGAGAAAAAAAAAAAAAAAAAGAGAGAGAGAGAGAGATCAGAACACTCAGCCCTGGGAAAAAAAAAATAAAGAAAGAAAGAAAAAAAAGCATGGAACCTGAACCTTTGCTGCAAATGAAGTTGGCTTTAAAAAGTAGACTGATAAACTTGAAGAAATATCTTTCTGATGTGAAGATTCTCACTCCACTGAGCCAGGGAAACTTACTTCATGAAGTCTGCCCACGTGCGAGTGTGACTGCAACTGAAACTACACAAAGCAGAGATAAGCAAAAATGGAAAAATTAAGTTTTGGGTTGAGGAATGGCTGGAACCTCAGGTGCTTTTGTACTTAATCCAAATGGCCTGCTCAGCCCTCTGTCACTACAATGTGAGTGCATTTTCAGACCAGAGGAACAGCCTTTGTAACAGCCTTACTTAACTCAGATAAGTCCATTATTTCCTGTGTATTAGAGAGGCAATCCTTTTGGTATCCAACATAACTAAAATCCAGAGCAAGATTTAAGCCAGCTGAGCCAAGCTTTTTTGTGGTTTGCCAGCTCTGATTTTAAAATCTCTGTGACATCTAAATTTGCACTTCCACTAGGCATGACAAGAAAACCAAGATTGCCTCACTGAAACTGTCAGATGAAACAAAATAAGAGCTCAGTCTTGTCCTGCCAAACTTGGCTCACATCACTGCCTATCTTACAATATCAGATTCAATGTCTGTCATGCACTGGCAGGCAAGATCAAGCTCTAAATTTGAACACCACCACCATAAATGACAGTGAAAAAGGTTAGAGATCAGCTTGACTCTTGGGCGTATGCAAAATCTGGGGAAATTCAAACACAACGCTCTGATCCCCATGCACACCTCTAAAAATAGACTAGAAAATAAATTTAAAATACAAGGGCATCTTCCTTGTCTCTTCATGTTGATGCTTTGACTAAGTTATAGCTCTAGCAAATCCTCTAGGTCTGCCGTTTTCTGCTGGTATCACCCTTTCCAAGGTATCACTTCCTCACGGCCTCTTGTATCTTCCTTTACCTTTCTTGAAATCTCTGGTTAGTTTTTTCACCTGGTGAACTAGAATTCCTCTATGAACATCTGCCACGATGGTCATGGGAACATGTCCTGATGCAATCGATTCAGCAGTGCTCGCTGATTTGGGGCATAAGGAGGGATTATCCCCTATGTCTCCAGGCTTATTTTCCCTTGCCCATACATAAGCATTTGTAAAAACACAGTTAATTAGTTTTGCCATCTTGCAGAAAGAGCCCTTGCTGGAGTCAGCCACCACCTCTGAGCCTGCACCCCTCACAAGAGTGGCCATAAACCTCTGTTTGCCTCCAGGAAAATTCACTGCAGTGTGCCTGCAGGAGGACGGTTAAATAACCAACAGCCACGGATAATTTAGAGCACAAATTAAGGTTGTTTGTAATACCACAGCTATTACAGGCTGTAACAAGAGAACATACCCCTGACACATTCAGGAGCTCACAGGGCATGTACTTGCTTACCCCAGCCCGTGGTTTCTCTGTTGCTGTACCTGTCTGTCCCACTCAGCTTGTGAGCTTTTAGTACCAGACCAGCTTTGGGGAATCATCAGCACCAGCACAAGGGAAGCAGAAAGGAGAGCAATGAGGAACAGCTCCAGCCACAGCTATACCAACCTCACTCCCCTTGGGCTTTCAGCTCTGGGTGGGGTGGTGCTAGGAGGCGTGGTGGCTTCACCCACTTGGGCAGCAGAAGTTCACCACAGCCACTCTCTCACTCCACCTCCTCAAAGGAAAAAAGGGGAGAAAATACAATGGAAAAGACTCAAGGGTTGAGATAAGGACAGGGAGGTCATTCAACAATTATTGTCATGGGTAAAACAGAATCAGCATTGGGATATTAATATAACTTATTGCCTATTACTAGCAGACTGGAGCAGTGAGAACTAAAAGCAAACTAAAAACACCTTCCCCTCCATCCACCTTCTTCTATGTCCTCCCCCTGAGTGGTGCAGGGGAATGCAGTCAGTCCCTGACGCTTCGTCTCCGCCGCTCCTTCATGGTCCCTCTCTGTCCCTGCTCCCTGTGGGGACCCTCCCACGGGATGCCGTCCTTCCCCAACTGATCCTGCGGGAGCTGCCCACAGGCAGCAGCTCCTCAAGAACTGCTCCCACACGGGTCCATAGCACGGGGTCCATCCATCCCCCAGGAGCAAACTGCTCCAGCACAGGTCCCCCACGGGTGGGCAGCAGCTTCCCCCAGACCCCCTGCTCCTGCATGGGCTCCTCTCCACCGGCTGCAGCTCCGGCCCGGGGCCTGCTCCTGCAGGGGCCCTCCATGGGCCGCAGCCTCCTCCAGGCCACATCCACCTGCTCCACCGGGGGCTCCTCCACCCATGGGGGGGCTGCAGCGTGGAGATCTGCTCCATGTGGGACCCATGGGCTGCAGGGGGACAGCCTGCTCCACCAGGGGCCTCTCCACAGGCCACAGGGGAACTGCTGCTGCGTGCCTGGAGCACCTCCTGCCCTCCTGCTGCTCTGACCTTGGGGGCTGCAGGGCTGCTTCTCTCACATGTTCTCACCCTTTTTTTCCCTTCTTTCAGTCTGCGCTCAGAGAGGCCCACCCGGGATCTTTCCCTGGCCGTCTCATCAGCATGAGGAGCAGTGGGAAGGAGATGTGAAGCATGGGGATGGGTGACAGCAGAAGCAGAGGAAGCTGAGAATATGTCAGAAAATAAAAGGATCATGAAAAGAGAATGGGTTAAGGAAATAAAAAAGAAGTGAATGGAGAAAAGAAATTGAAATAAAATGTCATTATAAGAGGGGCAGCAGCAACATTAGACATTATGAAAAAATAAGGAAAAAGAGCCATCATCCCATCCATCAAAACTAGTATTTAAATAAAAGGGACTGGGGAAACATTGCTACAATTTCTCCTGAACCTAAGATGAAATCTTGCTCCTCTGAAGGCCACAGGAGTTTAGCTACTGATTTCAATCATCTTAGGATGCTATTCTGTGTGGGTTTTTTTTTTTTTTTTGTTTCTTTTGTTTGCTTGTTTGTTTGTCTTTTTTTTTTTTTTTCCTAGCACAATCCAAGCACTACCAATTGGGTAGTAACAAATGCTTCGTAGACAATTGACATAGCACCTCACCAGGCAGAGTTACTGCTGTATGGGGAACTTAGGCTGGTATTCGCCCCATTTTCACATATATGGGCTTTTTGGGGAAAAAAAAATAAAATAAAAATCTTGTAAAACCTGTGGCATAACACGATCAGTTTGCCTGAGGTATCACGAGTGTTAAGAGTACTTCAACAGCAGTGCCTATTCCTGGATAAGAAGACTACTTTGGAGACAATGGAAGTTTTCCAAGGTGACTACTGGTTTACTTGTAACAACTGAGACCTTCAACCAACTTTTTTTTTTTTTTTTTTAATTAACCATTTTATTAATGTAAAGTACCAAGGACTTTCAAAGTACCCATGCCCTTCTGCTTGTCTCCACTGAAAAAGATTAAATTTAACTCTGTCTTGAAACCCTGTGTGCTTTTAAGAGGCAGAATTCAAGAGAAATCTGAACAGATGCAGGGCAGAAGACTCAACATTCACAGATATATAAAATTTTCTGAATTGTTAATACCCATGCTGATTTACAGTAATTTGGAGATCCAAATCACTTAACAAGTATTAACTACTTAATGCAATGCTCCTGAGAGGTATTTAGGTACAGTTAAGCAAGAATTATTATCTCTGTAGAATTGACAGGGAGACAGAGGCTGAGATGTGGCTCGTTTGAAACCACATGGCAAGTCAGCTGCAAAGCCAGGATTAGCACTTGGGTCTTTCAATCCCAGGTGCCATGTTCAAGTCACTAGATTGCGCTGCCCCTGAAGATTTTTAAGGATTAATGGGCAAAGCAGAGGAGAAAGAACAATGTACGCCAAAAAATATAATAATAAAACCCCAGGGTGAAAAATGAATACTGAGGTGTTGAAAGGCCTGGAGAAATCATGAAATCCAGAAAGGGTTTTATGGTTTCTTAAAAGATGTGGCACTGATGATGACCAATTCCAAAAGGGGAAAGAAGAGAGACCCTTCTAAGTCTTACAGCCTGTAAATCCTAAATAATTATCAACCAGACAGTAAAACTCACATTCACAGACTTACATTGCAAATTTACAGAGAAACACTCAAGCTGCAGTTAACAAGTGATTTTAAATCCCTCAGAAATCCACACTGAAAAGTGATCCTCAAAACAAAACTCCTAGGAACACTGTGGAGTCCACAGTATTTCATTGAGATAAGGCACATTAAAAATTACTTAGGATAAACTGCCTGAACTGGGCTCCTCAGGCAGCTCCTCGGGCCGTGCGGATGCAGAGGTGTTAAGCATGTCAAGTCTATGGGTGTGAAGGGGTTTTGTTGCCTCTGTGTGGAGTCCTGGTGGGAATGTCATTGTGGCAGGGTGCAGCTCTGCACTCGTCAAAGAAAATGCTGAAAGATGATGAGAGTTTCAAAAGAAGGGAGAAGGATGTCTAACATGTTTGGAAAGCATGCCTTGGGGTGAAAGCTGTCTGCACAGAGAATTCATAGAACCATAGAATGACTTGGGTTGGAAAGGTCCTTAAAGATCACCCTGTTTCAACCCCCCTGCCATGGGCAGGGACAGCTCCGACCAGACCAGGTTGCCCAAAGCCCCATCCAGCCTGGCCTTGAACACCTCCAGGGATGGGGCATCCATAGCTTCTCTGGGCAACCTGTGCCAGTGCTTCACTATCCTCATAATAAGGAACTTCCTCCTTATACCTAATCTGAACCCACCCTCTTTCAATTTAAAGCCAGTACCCCTTGTCCTATCACTACACCCCCTGACAAAGAGTCCCTCCCCAGCTTTCCTGTAGGCCCCCTTTCAGTACTGGAAGGCTGCTGTAAGGCCTCCCCAGAGCCTTCCCTTCTCCAGGCTGAACAGCCCCATCTCACAGACAAAAGTGTAGCATCCAGTGCAAGAAAGTACTTACAAACAAAGCTGGGCTAAACTCAAATCCTAACACAAGAGTGAAGAACCTTGTGAGTGGTTGGATCAAAGCGGATTCACTCTAAAACTGTTATTGAGGATTTTGCCCTAGGTTCACAACAGCTCCCCAGATCTGAAGTAGAAAAAAGCTCTGGAGAGTCCCATGGTTCAAATTACGGCAATCAATAGTGTTGTGCCATTCACAAAACTTCTCAATGGCTTCACTAACTTAGGAATAAAATGCATTTATATTAAAAACAACCAAAGCATTAAGAAATTAAAATAGAATCAATGTGGAAGACATACGAAGAGTGACACATGAAAGAAGACATATAAAATGTTTGTGCTGGCCTGGTTGCCAAAAGGCAGAATACAGAATTTCATCTTTCTCACACAGCTGTCATAACTGAGCCCTCTCGTTATAACAGTGATTACTCCACAGGACAAGAAAAAATAGAAGACAAAATGTCTGAGTTTGCCATTGGTCAGTTCATTGGCTTTTATTTGCCAAATCATGCCATGGGCAATGTGAAAGAAAATGTATCCATGATCAACCTGCAGTGTATCCAAGACACTCTTCCAAGCCCAGCAGAACATTCTTCATTAGTTCTCATTTGCTTTTTTTCCAAAAATGACTGTAAACCCAGCAGTTTATGAATTCTGTTCCAACTAATTTTAGAAGTGAAATGAAATAATAAATAAAATAAAATAAAATAAAATAAAATAAAATAAAATAAAATAAAATAAAATAAAATAAAATAAAATAAAATAAAATAAAATAAAATAAAATAATAAAATCTGGAGACCACTCTTAACACTCCTGGATCACCAGCTCAAGCTGTGTATTCAACCCATTCTGTTCACTGCTCAATCCCAATTACAATGCACTAGCTAGCTGCTCAGCCCCAATTACTATGAAAGTATTTAACTTCCTCTTTGATTTCTCTTCAACAACAGCTTGCAACTTGTGACACTTCGAGTAATTTTGGTAGCTCATTTAACACACACTGAAACCTGAATATCTGCTGATTATGTTCCCAAGCTCCGGCTCACTGCAATAAAAGATGGAGAGAGGACATGCAATCTCTGGAGATTGAGAACCTGAACATGATTACTGCTGCCTGAAAACTTGCTTTGTCTCGGTAGTCTTAGGGTACAGCGAGGATCTTTCATGAATGATTAATGAACTATAGGCAGATCAATGAAACTCTGCCCTAAATGTATCTATAACCAATTCAGGTGTGGGACAAAGAAGTCTAACCAGCCGGTATCCTGTAATTTACAACTCTTGATGTAGTGAAACAGAGTAATCCATCAAATGTACTGTGGCTACTTTCTCAAGCCCAAGTACCTGAGCCACCTAAGTGATTTATTTTTTTTTTCCCTCCCCTGCTTCCTACTCAGAGTTAAAGTTATTATGTTGTGGGTTGGCCTCCAATATCCTTGTTCATACTGAGGAGACCCTCCCTCCATGAGTAAGCCCACTGATTCCAGGAACTGAAATTTTAGGATTATACTCATTACTGATGAACACATCAGAGTCTAGCACAATCACTTATCAGGAGAATCACTTATCAAGAGCACCTTTTAGTGGTAATTCTTGGAGATCTTTAAATTCTGTCAGCAGCATTGAACTTTGAAAATTATTTCTTATCCCTAATTTCTGTAGCCAGCGTAGTCACTTACTTCCAGGAATAATAAAGAATGCATAGCATATTCTCATTTTCTTTCTTGATGGATGGTGAGCTGGCCTCAGTAATGTTGTTAATGATGTAAAATAAAATGCAAATTAAATATCACAATCAAAAGGAAGCTATTCAAAAATAGCAGTGCAGGCAGGACATGATACTAAGTACCACCCTTTTGCTTACGATGTTACAAAGATAATGCCAGCGTATTAGAAACATAATAAATCAGAGAAAGCCATTTCTATAACGAGAGTTTTTCTATGGGTCATGACCCTCCATGGGGATTCATGAACGAGCTTAAATGGGGTCACAATAAAACTGTTAGCAAGAACCAAGGGCAGATATTTCTCCCTAAGCTGAGCAGCCAAGTCCTCTAGCAGGGGAACAAGAGAGCAGACTGTAATTAGTGGCCACAAGTATTTATACTTGCTACAGAACTGCTAACGACCTTTAATTACAACAGTTCACTTTCTCCAGGAGAGGGGAGCAATATAGGCTAGAATTAAAATTGCCAGACAGTTGCTAACTGCCTTTCATTGCAGGTAATAGATCTGCTTCTCCAGGGAGGAAGGGTAAACTTGCAACTGAATTGCATTCCCCCATCACTCAGAAATGGAGCCATGATCAACTCAAAGGGTCACACAAATATGCAGCCAGACATGGCTGTATTTTCAAACAGTGTGAGCAAGAAATCAGTAGTCTCATCTGTAGAATGTGCCACCTCCAGGCAAGGAGTGAGTTGCAACCTGCATTGCATCCTGGTGAAGAAAGACGCTTATTAAAGGACTTAATATGAGAAGCTAATTGAAAAAGTGGAATGATGTCACTGAAAAATACTTGTACGTTTCTCCCTGCTGCCCTGGCTGTCATCTGAACCCACTTGCTGGCCCAGAAAGGATCACCTTTTCAAGGCTGTCAGCAGCTGGATGTACCAAGTTGGAAACTGAAGATTGGCACTTGAGGCTGCAGTCCAGCCCCACATGGCCTGGCTCAGTTTAGCACCCTGAACAGATCGAGACAAATCCTCTCCTTTTCCCTCCTAAGGGCTGCTTTCAACTAGACTGGAGGCGAAAGTATACAGTTCTTCTCCCTCTCTCAAAATTAGGGATTTTCGGGAAATACAAGGGTGGTAGGCACTTCACGCCCCCATGTCAGGGAGCTTTTAGGGTCATCAAAGTCCATGTGTGCTTTCTTGGGGTCTCTGCAAGGACCCTGAGGACTGTGGCTACAGAGCAGCAGTCTCTTTTTGGCTCCAGCAGCCACCACGAACCTTGCTCAGGTCAAGCTCTGCATCTCCCCGGAAGGAATTAAGAGAGACATCAGGTGAAAATGAACTCACTAGCAGACCTGCCCTTTTCTTGTTGCCCCCTCAGTCCTGTCCCCATTCTCACACCACACTCTGCACTGCCTCCCTCCCCCTGGGGAGGCAGCTCAGAAAAGGCATGCAGCTTACAAATGACCTGGCAAAATAGATAGATAGATAGATAGATAGATAGATAGATAGATAGATAGATTAGATAGATAGATAAAGGAAGAGTGTTAATTTCCAGCTGGATGCGTTTTCTAACCTGTTTCATTGCCCAACCACCTGTGGTGGTCTTAGCCAAGACTGGGAGACATTAAAAGTGGCTTAAACAGCACTGCCACATAGTGGCTGCCTGCAAAGGAAAGATGTGAGAGAAGAAGGAATGGTGATTTGCATGATGTCTACATTACTTGGGCATGGGGAAGGGCTCTGATAGTGCAAGGAAGCTCCAGACCTTTGCAGACAAAAGCATAACAGTGTAGAGGCCAGCACTGGGACCTGGACAATATGAGTCACGATGGCCAAAAGCTCCTGCTAATGAGGGTAATTAAGCATGAGAGGAGATGGGTTCACATTGGTCTGGGTCGTTTAAGAAGAAATTAAGTCACAAGACATTCTTAAACCCAAGATTTGGGTCTCTCCTGTGTTTTTGTGCAAGAAGTGGGGTGAAATTATCATAGGGAGCCCCCCTCAAAGGTGAGAACAAACAAGGTGCCATCCTACTGAAATGGAGGGCAGGTGCTCTGCTTAAAACCTGTCCTGTACCCAGTGTCCTGGTGGACCCAGACAGGGTTGTACCCAAAGAGCGTGCCAGTAGAATGAGCTATCAGAGACAATAAAAGTCCAAGCTCCATATTATTAGAAAATAACACTAAAACCAGCAGGTTCATGCCATGGGCACATTCCCACTGAGCTGGTGGGACCTTTCCAGCTCTTCCTGTGGGCTCTCTGCCCACCACAGAAAGTGAAAGCAAAGGGAAAACCCTCCTGCCAGCAGGGGATGCGGCACAGCCCTTATCTCCTGACAACCCAGCATGGGACACACAGCAAACCACTCTTCCCTTTGAAAACTTCCTGAAAGTGCCTACTTCCAAAATCATGTGGACACCCTTCCCAAAGCACTTCTGCACTACTGTCAGATCTGCATAGATCCATTCAGGGAATCTTTTTACCCCTGTCTGTGAAATGCTCCAGTCAATGAGACTGCAAGTGAGGTTTTATCCAGTGTTTCTTTGTAGCCTAGCCAGGAGGGCTGCTTTCATGCTCTGTGGTGCTGACCAGGATGCCGGGATGCATGTTCAGGGATGGGGATGTTCAGGGATGGGCATGTTCAGGGATGCAGCCCCCTGCAGCCTGAAGAGCCAGAGATATCGTTTGCGAAACATGCTTGCCGGTGGCTGCAAAGAAAACCTACACTTAATTTTCTGCCCCTTGACTCTCTGTGCTGCGTGGCTTTGTGTCCCTTCTGTGCCAGGTGAGGCACAGCCCGGACAGGGATGAGTGGGAAGGAGCCACTCCGGGCAGCCACAAGCAGAATTGGGGCTTTAAAGTAGATTTTCAGAACATTATGGATTTCATCTTTGCTTAGCAGCTAGTTACTGTGCTGAAGTCATGAATCACCCTGCTTGAAGTGATTCAAGGAGGGGAAAGAATAATAATAATAAAGTGGCAAACCAGCTCAGGGATAGGCTTGGGAGTCCTATTAAACTTGAGAGGCTACGATTTCTATTCCCAGGACTGCTGGCTAACACAAGAACGAGCACCATGCCTCCCCACCCCATCCAAAAGAGTTGTGCTAGGCAAAAACTGAGGAGCAAACCAGCAACAGGTCAATCCTGTGCTGCGTAGCCCAGAGTTGCCAGCAGATTAACATGGCAGCGCTCATGAAAAGTCTGCGGCAGCTCTGGCAAGCTTTGCAAAATCTATAATTATAGCTACAGGCTTCGTCGCACAAGGAACCAAATATGTGATGTTTGTTTCTGTGGAAGAATGGGAGGAGACTGATGGTAAAGGAGAGGGAGTGGGAGTGCGGAAGCGGGGAGAGGGGAAGGAAGAGAGCTGAGCCCTGCAGAGTTTTCAGAGACCTGCAGAAAACCGTCTAAATAGAGCAGTTCAGACCTCAAATACTGCGCTGTGCTTTGACAATCTCCTGGTTTATGGCGTACTTAACAAAGTGTTCTTACATTTACCAGGCTGGAATGTCCATTTTGCTGTAGACTCTCTGCTACTTTGCTAGTACTTTAAAATTTGGACACGTGACAAAAATGTGTGTAACGCATTTTTTAAAGTGTTGATTGTACTCGTAATTTTAAAGTCAGAATATAAAATAAACATCTCTGCCCTTTCTTCCAGCAGGCAGCACAGAGATCTGCTCTCCGCGTTCTGTCTGACAGGTACATTTTGTCATTTTTATGAACTATAAATTGCTTTATGAAACGTTGAGCCCTATTTATTGTGGCATATAACTCATAATCGGATTTTGTCCCCAAAGTATCTGCGAACTGGGATGTTAAACATTTTGCATGCTTGGATTTGTCATGCATGTGTAGAGTTTATTACTGCAAAAATCACAGTCTTGTTGTATTTCATACAGAGTATGCAGAATCCCTTGTTGTGATACCAAACGAGAGATAAGAAACTTACTGGAGAAGGCATGAATGATGCAGTAAATTCTCAGCTTTAGAGTTTGCTGAGATATATCTAAGCTCATTTTTCAGCAATAAGTACTTCATTTATTTTGAGATGTTCTCTTTTGACTTTTTCCAAATTTTTTCCCTGGGAGTTGCTCCTCTTGTGATGAGATACTCTGTACATTTCAGGCACAAAAACAATGCCTTTTTTTACCCCTTAAGTTTTGAGGGATCAGTATTTTAGAGGAATTTAATTCATTATTTTTTTTTACTTCTTCTGGAACTGCAGCAGTGCTTCAGGCAGATAAGAAAGGGACCAAATCCTTAGCCTGCTTTCAGGTTTTACTCAGCTCTTTTTCAAGCAAATTTCCATCAACTTCAATGGGAAACTGGCCTGAGCAAGGAATTCAGGATTCGGGCCATAGTAAATGTTATAGTTGGGCCGTAATCTGCACAGGTATTTACCTTAAATGACTTTTATGAAAGAGGATTGATTGAAATATAAGGTAGCTTTCTAAGACGGTCCTGATTTCTTTTCCAGTTTTGGGAAGAGGGGGGAGGGAAGGGGAAGGAGAGACTGTACGTTTTAGTGCCTGTGAAAAAGAACCAGCAGATTTACATTTATCCACAAATGAGGTACTGTGTCATGCGGGCTGACACAGAGTAAATTTCCCCCTGCCTTGCTGGCAGCCCCCTGCGCTCCGCCTGGCCCCCCGCCCCCCGCCTCCCTGGGAATAAGCAGTAATTGACTCTCGAAGCCAGCTCAGGCCAGGATTTCTCCAGAGCAGAGCCTGTCACTTAGGCTGAATTATATCTTGTGCACGGATGAATAACATTTCTCTCTGGTCTGAGGCTAAGACTGCCAAAATTATCAACCTTCCCCCCCCCCCCCACCTCTGCCCAGTTTACAAACACCATTTTGTTTAGGATTTCTTTTACCCCCCTTAAAGAAAAAAAAAAAAAAAGAAAAAAGAAAAACAGACTGAAACATATGGGATGCAGGAGAAATCACTGACTCGGTTGTAGAGTACACGAGTATTTGCTGTAATGGGGATGAATGCAAAAAGAAAGAGGAGTCAGGGCAGCATCGTGTCCATCTCCCCGGAGGTGTGCAAGCTCAGCCACCAGGCCAAGCAGCTTTCACACGTGGTGGGATGATGCTGTGACAGTGTGGGGAGGCATTTCTCAGCATCCTTCCCCTGGGCTGAGCAAGGAGCACTCCCACAGAACTGCCCCTGGAAGCAGTCAGCAAACCCCAAACCCTGCTCTGTCACTCCTAGGAAGAGCAGTGGTGACAGTGCGTAGATGGTCCCAGCCCCACTGGGGGTGAGGAACCTCTCTGCATCGAGCAGGGGCCCAAAACTGAAACTGTAAAGGTTCTGCCTAGCCTTGGCTAAAGGGAGAGCTCCTGTGATATTGTTGCCCAGTGCTTGTGTCCCAGGAGCAGTGACGAGTGCCTGGCCACACACCAGCACGTCCCAGCACCAAGGGAGGTGAGGTGGCAGGTTAAATCAAGCTCTCGTCAATTTCACCCACCATTCTTTCTTAAAATTTATTCTCCAGTAGTTCTCGTTTCAGTTTTTGCTTTCAGGTTTTGTTAAAAAGCTAACAGTTAGCTAAACTGAAAGAGGCAAAAAAAGGGGGAGTTTTTAAACCTGTAGCCATTGATTTCTCCAGTGTGCTGCACTCAGTCTTGTTTTCAGACTGCCACAGTAACCCCCAACAGATTTATGTGCAAACACAAAGATTAGTGACCCAGAAGCTCGACTGAAACAGCTTTTCTGCTTCCAGAAGACAGGTTGCTCTGCACATGCACTGACTGTTTTGTCAGGAAAGATGCACTGGCCCCATTCACTTTTCATTCTCTCATGGAAAACCTTCAGTGTTTATACAGCACAGCTTCGTTTTAATTTTATTATGCTTTTCAGTAAAGTGGTCTAACTATAAAGATTGCTCAATTTCTGGGACAGAGAAGTACAAACATTTAACTCATATACCTTAATGGTATAGTGCTAGCATATCTTCAATGGCATGACTCTCGAATCCACTGCCTGAATAGCTTTCAAATTAAGAAAAATGTCTGTACCTAAAATACTCAGTGTGTTCTGCTATTATTTAACAGTGAGCAGTGTGGTTAAGCCAGGTCTTAAACCTGCTTAATCCCACTGAGCTAAATAGATTTTATTATTGACTCCCCTGGTCCCAGCACTCTGACCTCAGGACTAAAGTTAAAAGCTAATTTTTTGCAGGCTATTACGCTAACCCAGAGCACTTGCTTGCTGGATATATTTGCAACGGGGAATGTCCAGCTGTAAATTACAGATGTTTGTAATCATACCCAAACACAACACTCATTATTATTCTTTTGTTCTTTTTCGGCTGAAAAGCCCACCATGAGGGAGACCGCACAGTACTTAATCCACACATTAAATTTACTCACAGCTCATATTCATGCACAAGATAAGATTTTCCATGAAGTAAAGATTTACAGTGGTCCTAGGGCACTTCTATTCCCCTAGCTGCTTTTATTTCTCTGTGCTGTAGTGCAGGCCAAGTGGGTCTGACTAAGAGTCTTGAGTACTTAGAGGAAAGCCTTGTGCCATCGCTGAATTTCCTCTCTCAGTGTAATAGGGAAAAGCTGTCTCATTCCCTGCAGTGCCTGGGTGGTACTTATGGGACACGCTTCATTCACAGGCCCAGTCTATTATCCTCTTTGTGTCCTTACTGTGGAGGATGCAGAGAGACGTTGCTAGCTCTGCCCACCCTCACCCAGGGGCAGAGGTGGGAGCTGAACTGGCAGCAAGGGGTCCCACGCAGCCTGGACATCATGCAGTCATGCTGGCCAGCCCTTCCACCCCACCTGATAAGAGCCAGCTTTCCAGCTTACACTCAGCACCTGGTTTATATATTTGTTTCATCAAGGCCTGAACTGTTCAGTACAGGCTGTGATAAAACTGTTTGATTTACCACCCTGAGCTGCTGCTAGACAAGGCATCTCAACACAAACATCAGTTTTGCACTGTAGATGAGCACCATTCATGAGGTTTGGTGAGCTTCAAAGCCTATCTGTCCTTTGGCTCACCTTCCTGTTGGGTGTACTTTACATTTCCCTGTAGCCATACCCTCTCCATCCATGCTTGGTCACTGTTAGGACACTGACATGCAGGCTGTGCCAGGTGTGATCTGTTTTACCCTAACGGGTCTGACCAGTTGCATTAGAGGTCTTGAGGGAAGAACAAATTGTTCCCACTCTCCTCTGGAGTGCTGATCATAGATAGAGTCATAGAATCATCTAGGTTGGAAAAGACCTTTAAGATCACCAAGTCCAACCATCAACTCAACCTGCCCAGTCCCAAGATGGGTGTGCAGAACTGAGAGGAGGGTCATGAGAAGCAGCAGAGCAATACATCTGCAGGCAGAGAGATGGTTTGGAGGCAGAGGTGCTGCTGAACTATCTCTCACAGGTGTGTGCCTGCACCTAGCACCCAGCTGCGAGGAACAATGAATGGAAAAGGTTGGCCTGGGACAATCCATTCCATTCCCCTGATACTGTAAGCAGCAATAGGGTCAGTGATTAGTCCAGCAGGATCTGTAGCATGGCTCTTCTCCTTCAGACAAAGCCACATTGAGATACACCATTTGAGTTATGAGGCCTGGGGAATAGGCTGCTTGTAAAGAATTAAGGCAACAATAAGAGGCAATGTAGACTTTTAATAGATCATTTAAAGTAGGGAACACAGCTGTCTAAGCAGCCCTAAAACTTTCAGTGGACCAAGCCAAAGATTTCTTGTTCTCAAGTATCTGCTCTAGCTGTGATTAAGCAATGCAGTTAAACTTGTGATACCCTGAAGGACGTAAATAGCCCGGTGGCAGCTAGCAAAAATACTCACGTGCTTCATGTCACCCACATACTTCTGTTTGTGTTGGACTGAGTTGTTTGATAACGTCGCCTTTCACACTGAGCAAGTCCTACACTTGCAAAGCTATGTGGTCAGCTTATCAGCGGAGTGACTCAGCTCACAGGCTGGCCAGCAAGCCGTGATGTGACAGGTCTGTGCAGCCAGTGACAGCCGAGGGGAAGCCTTGGCTCAGGACAGCTGATCCACATCCCAGCAGAGAGTGAAGGAACTGAGATCATGGGGGATGCAAAGGCTGGCTGGAGAAGAGCATGCATGCACGGTGCTCTTTGCCATAGAAATGAACACGAGTCCCTCCAGCAGAGTTGGTACATTGCTTATACTTTCAAGATTATCTTTGCAAGGAAAAAAATATCTCTGACAGGGGATACGGATTTACCATTAATTCCCTACGTGGAAGCATGGCTGTTTGGAAATGCTGGTGCCCCACATTTCCACTAGGCATGGGGTAGGAAAGGGTGACAGGTGCTGCTTCTTGTGGCAGAAATGATCTAGAGTTTCTTAGCCCTCCTAGGTACAGAACTTGAACAAGAGTAACGTTATGTATTGCATATAGGGTATTATTTCCAGTACTGGAGTATGCTGTGAATTGGTGAAAAGGGGCTTCAGAAAAGAGCCTGTGTGGAAGGCTTGGAATAAAAAGGAATAGATATCTCTGTAAAACTGGATTCTATTTCCTTTTATTTAACTTGAGAGCAAGATCTGCAACACTCATCCATTCACTGCTGGATGCTTTCCCATGCCTTGACTGTTGCTGGTGTTTGTCTGGAATTGTTCTACGACAGCTCTGGAGATGCAATTTGGGTGTATTGCAAAGCTGCATGAGAAGGTGAGGCGGAGCTGTTCCAGGGAATTTTAGCAATTTTGAGCCCTAGCTAGCCATACTAAATACCGAAATTCCTCTGGTGTTTAAAGAAAGAGAAAGAAAAGTGAAGCTGCATTTTTTCTTCAAGGAAGTAATAGCAGTTTGCTGTCATGATAGCCAAACATTTCGCAGATCCCTATGGGCAACCCCATGCACTCTCAATAGCTCCCCAAAGATATTAGAGGGGAGACGATCGGTTCTAGTTCACAGAAACATTAGCATTTTGAAAAATATCTGTCTGCTAAAAGAAAGGTCTGACTAGCAATTTCTCATGTATTTTCTTTGGCTCGCTAGTTCTTTTAAGAATCCGTGTGTGGATAATTACAGAATTAACATGGGGTGAAAAAGAGACAAGGTGCATGACTGCGGTCTTTTAAATATTGGTAAGGGGAAAACAGGTCCCATTGCTGGCTGGCAGCATGAAGAATATGCAAAGTGCTATTGGGAAGAAGAGTGTATATGCGTGCAGCATATGAAGTGCCTCAGCATATGATTAACCTCACTGGGTATGTAGTAAATAGTAGATAACTGTGATCAAAAAAGTATTCATGTGATTTATCAAGCTGAGCAACTGTGCATTTTGCAGTGAAGCAGGAGGTCAATCCTGAAATCTAGGGCAAGTAGAGCAATAGGAAATTGCAGGGACTAAGAAGTTAATCATACCGTTGGACTGCTTCCATCTGGTTTTGAAAGACAGAGTCAGTGCAGTGCTAGCAAGGGCTCTTCACGGCAACAGATCAGGAATTAATTTTTTCAGCAAATCTTCAACTATCATTTGCAGTAACACAGGCTTATAAAAATGTAATTTAATTTCTTGGGAATAAATCACCTAGGACAAGAAGTGTGAGAGAGTGTTTTAATGTGTATACATGAGGTAAAAAGGAAAAAAAAAAAAAAATGAGCAAAGGAGAAACAGCGAAAATCCAAGAGGAAACAAACATTAATGGTATGAAACCTGGAAGGCATAAATGGCCGCCTGGTTAAATCATGCAGGTAATTGTCTTTGAAAAATCAGTTTGCAATTGGGAACCTTCTACATTTTTATGACCCTTGGAGGCATAATCTTCTGTAACCTGTCTGTCCATCTTCATCAGCACGGGTCAAAGGAGCACTGACTTTAAGTATTGTCGAACTGATGCTCTGAATACCGCTCCCATATATCATGGGTACATAGCTATGGGCAGTGAATTTGTTAATATATTCTGTGTTTTCTTTATTATTGATATTACTTACTGATATTTCAATGAGACTTGAACATTATGCTCCCTTTGGGCAATGACAGTGCCCTTAAGCAATGAACATGTTGTAAAACAAAGGGGATTTTAACCTTGATAGCAACACTAGTAGCTGAAACGTGCTTTATGGGAAGAGGTAGGGAGGGCAGTTAGCTGATAATATTATGCCTTTCTTCCTTCAGCAGTAGGATAAGAGAATAGAGAGACCTGTACTATGAATGATGTATTGTGCTATTTTTAGGGCTATGCTGCAAAAGTGAAATCTTATAAATACTTTTGTATCTATTTCCTGGCAGTCTGAAGAAAAAGAGCTCAGGTTTACACAGCACTAATAGCAGGAAACCAGGGATCATGCTGTTCCCACAAATCACCATGCTTCCATTACCACCGTATTTTAAGAAACGCTGAAATTTCGTAGCAAGCAGCGTCACCTCAGCCTGGCCCAGTTACATGACGTTAGTGTGGGGCTTTAGACCCTTTTGTGTCTGTTGACCATGTTCTAGCTGGAGCTCAGAGAGTCTCCAGAGTGGGTACAGCAACATGAAGGAGAAATTTCAGCTCCCTGTCAGCGAGCTAGCTGTCCTGCAGCAGGTGGAAGGAGATGCCCCCTTCAAGCTTTAATCGCTCAGTAATCAGCAAGGCACAACAGGGTTTTCTGGCACCTGTCCCACGCTCCATGGATGACATGCTCACTTGAGTCACTTTTTCTTGCCTCTTGCAAAGGTAATTTAGAAATTGTAGCTGAACATCTGTTAGCCTTGTTACTGGTAAGGCTATTTGCCTACTGCCCTATATATGCATATGGCATATATACATGTATATACATATATATATTTATTATTATTATTATTATTTATTTTAGCTTCAGGAGCACTTTCTCCTTGCTCTTCGCTTTCTTCTGACCCAGGCAACAATGGAGATAAAAAGGAAATGGGAGCCCAGGTTAGGCTGGGGGAGAGCGGGCACTTTCTGTAGGAGGCCAGTCCCCCAACAGAGCTGTGATTGTGCCCAGGGTAGGCAAGGAACTCCTCAGTACAGTGTCTTCATTTGGCCCCCAGTCACGATACACGCAGTCTGCACTTTGTCTGGCCCTTTGCTTTTTGAAGGGTGAAGAGGACACCACACAGGACAAGCAGAACTGCAGCCCGGTTCTTCACAGGCAAAAGTGAAGGACAGTATGTACAAAGAAAGAGACTCCCCCAGATTTCTCCACAGTGATCACTGTGTGGCTGAATCACTCCTGAGATGTTCCTGTGAGGAGATTGTATTGTCATGGTCTGAGACACTTTCCTCCCCCATGCAGTCTAATCAGGTGCCTCTGCTTTTTCTTCATGACTGCCTTGGAGTTGATGTAGGCTGTATGAAAGCTTTTATCCTTTCCTCTCTCCTTGAATTTGAGAAAAGATGGATTTACTCTGCTGCTGAGGAAGGGTTTGCACTGTTCTATATTTCTTGCATTTCAGTGAAAGAAAATAAAAGTGTGATCTTTAAGCAGCCTGGGTTTCCTCCCAGAGAGAAAAGTGGGAACATCTCTGAAATCTGACAGGGCTCTACGTAAGAAAAAACAGTTTCCCACTTAGTTATTTTACATACACCAATGCAAAGGTACAGCAGCAGGCTGTTAAGGACCTGAAGCTTGGTGTGATCAACCAAGTCTCATAGAAAAGCTGGATACCTCTAGAGAAGTCCTTGTCAAAGAAGTCTTGAGAAAGACCCACATCCAGAACTTTCTGGAAAAAAAAAAAATCACAAAACTATTTTTGTCAGCTTCCAGACTCCTCTTCCTTTGGCAATGCTTGGTATTTTCAGGTCATCTCATGGCTGAGACTTTTGGCCAAAACAATAACATCTAAGTCTCTTGAGGACCACCGAATTCCTACAGCAAGTCTGTGAAGGGGCTTTTCCACAGCCTGGTTACAGACACCCAGAATCATGGAGGTCCTAGTGGTGGCAAAAGTCTACCCCCATCCACTGAATACTTTTTTTTCATTCATTCCTCTAAAAACAACAACTTTTTTTTTTTTTTTTCCTGTGGAGTACAATGAAATCTAGATACTAGATACATTCAGAGAAGCAGAGAAGTTCTATGTATTGATGTACCCAGAAGCCAAATTAAAATCTTTGGGAGTTTTTGGTGGGTAAGGAATGTTATACCAAGCTGTAGGTCTTGAGCTGGTTAAAGAGGAATACTTTTTCCATGCATATGAAACGTCTTTCATGCAGACATCAGGAGGAGGAGGTATGTTTATATGCTTTTCAGCCAACATTGACAAATTGGCTTTGCATGCAAACCTCTTGGTTTACCCAAGTAGTTTGTGGCAGCAGGGAGCATTTTTTCATGGTAGATGTGAAAAGTAAATAGAAAAATGACAAGTTTCTGGTTTAGGATGATTGAGGGATTTTTCTGCATGAAATGGAAGCTTAAATCATATAATTGTTTTTAACGTTCCGAGTCCCACAGTAATTCTCTGTGCGGTTCATCAGTGGCTCAGATAGGAGCTCACTGGCAATGATTCTTACTTCACACTGAACTCCATACTTTAAAACTCTGTTTTAAACTTCAGTGACCAGATTTTCAGTGGTACAAATTGAAATAGCTCCACTGATTTCAGTAGTGTTATCTCAGTGTTCATCCACAGACGACCTGCCATCAGCAGTTTGGAAACATTTCCAGCTCTTAAAAAGCATGTTGCTTCCAAAGGTTGCACAAGTGAAATCTTCAGAGGAGCACACCCGGCACGCAGCTCAGGCTTCAGGATCTGGTTACGGTTCTTGTTCAGCTCATCCTGACTGTCTATCAGCTCCCCAGACACGCTTGTTGGCAGCCAAATGAGAAGGGCTGCATTTGGGCTCCTCAACCGCTGGAGCTTTCTTGATGGAAACCGAGATGTCAAAAGCTCAAATGGCTCAATTTCCAAAGTTGCAAGGTTTCTCTCCCAGCCAGCATTTCCAGGAGGTCTGCCTGGTGACATTTTCTTCACAAATGTTCAGAACAAACACTTTCTGCTTATTTTTCGCTATTATTGCTTTCTTCTGGGGCTCTGTTTCATGGGAAAATTCAGAATTGGAAGGCTTGGTTCCAAACTGGAATGGCATGAAATTTCAAAATCCTTCTCAAAATGGAGAAGGAAGACCTTCCTTCTCCCAAGGACTCTATTTATAGTAGGCTGCCCTTTTTGCAGTCAGAGAGGGGCCAGATCATATTATAACTATGTGCTCTCATGTGTTTTTAACTTAGATGTAAAATTAGGTCTGGCTTGAAACTAGGTGTAAAGAGTTTAGGTTCAGACATTACATTTTTATAACCTGAAAATGATATAATTTAGAAAGGCAGAAATAAATAGAAATTACTTAAATTAAATTAGACTTTTTTTTTTTTTTTCCAAGGGATATGATTTAAATGAGACACATGCTATCTTTAATATAGTCTGTAATCTTCTGGCATTTTAGCAAAACTGGAAAATTATTTATTTTAAAGGAAAATATTTTCTGCCTAATGAAATTTACTTTTCGTACCGGTGTATCTTCTGTATTAGATTGCTATAAAGATTTTAAAGGTCTTTTTCATTCTCAACTCAAATGCATAACTTTTCTTCATGCCTATGGGACTCCCTCTTCACACACATTCACACAGAAGAGAATAGGCCCTTCTCTGTGGAAATCCAGCAGCACAATAATTCACGAAAAGCACTCACTTATTATTTACTGGGACAATCAAGCATAACTGCTCTAAATGAACAAACAGTTTGTCAAGTTAATAAAAAAAAAAAAAGAGAGAGAGAGAGAAGAAGAGAGAGAGAGAGAGCAGGGTAAAAGAATTCCATGATTCTGATTTACACAACAGATAAAAATCACCCCAGAAGTCATAGAGACCTGCCAAGTAAATCTCTTGCTTTGTAACAATCCTTTAGGACACTTTAATTTGCTTTTGTGAGTATCTGTACTGGTCCTGGCTTTAGCTCACACTGTACATGACCAGGGAGATCAGTGTTGGTCCTTGCCTGGATAGGTGACGGCTGCTGACGGTGCTGATGGTATTGCCTGTCTCACAGCAGCTCTGCAGGAGGTCACATCTTCCTTTTTCTTCCTTTCCACAACCTGTTTAGAGAGGAATGAGGAATGAGGAAAAAGACACTGAGCCTCTACCACAGGCATCACCCCTTTCTCTTCCCCAACTCTCCGTGATGTCCCCAGCCCGGCCCTCAAATTTCCCTACCAGTTTCTTGAGGGACCTCATCCCAGAACCTCCCTTGCTGGCTCTCTGACCATTTTTCACAGTGCCTTGCCTCCCTGCCTGTCATGTCTGCCCTTTTCCTGCTCCTCAAAACCACTCCAACCCCATCAGGATACCTGGAGCCTTCCCCAGGACCCAGTTCAGCACCCACTACCAAAAAGTTGACGTGGACGCGATCACTGGAGGGTGTTGGCCTACCTTCCTACTGCATGGAAGAAATGGCCACAACGTGGGGCCAACACAGCTGTCTGGTTTCACAGCCCCAAGGACACTGGCACAAGATTTTACCAGCATGTGGTGGGACATTAGTAGGGGGACGTCATTGCCACCTACCCATCCAGGGCCACCCCTCAGCCACCGGCCCCATGGTGGGGTTTTCTGCATGTCTGCTGAGTCTTCTCCCTTTCGTTCCCTGTAACCTCCATCACTCACCCCTGCTAATAATGCCCTCAAATGCTGATTTCCTGAAGTCACTTCTTTTAAGGTCATGATGTCCCTTCTTCTAAAAGGTAATAAGCTTGATACTGACCATGTGGAGCTAGAGAGGGTTTGTAAATATTTGTATCCACAGTATTATTCCTTTGATAACAGATACTAGGACAATATTTCCCACATTAAAAGGGCTCATGGGGAGGGTTTAGGAACTCAGGCCAGGCTAAAATAGTTGCCTGAAGGAAGAGGAAAAACCTTGGAGAATTACCAGACACTTTTTTTAAAAATTTTGAGACAAATGGACTTTTCAAACTTTGCCCTGAAAAGAGATCTGGTCATGACCTACTATAAATCTCATATGGCCATTTAAAACCTCACAGAGCTCTGGTTAAACAGCATCGCACCAGACAAAACCTCCAGGGCATGAGGACATTGCTGCGGTTTTTCCCTTTCAAGCTTGTATATTGTCCTCATAACATATTGCCAATGTTCACAGGACCAAATGAGACTGTGGCCTTTCTTTAATGTACTCAGTGCTCTTGTGTTGAGAGCCTGTGAGGTCAACAGGAAAACATGGGATGAAATCTCGGCTGAGTGTCGGTCTTTCCCAGGCTTCCTGGCAATTTCCAACTTCTCACTCTATTGTTTTCACTTAATAAGATAGAACTTGTACTCTGCTCAGAAAAAAAAAAAAAAAAAAAAAAAAAAAAAAAAAAAAAAGACTCAGAAAATGAGCAGTTTTGTAAAATCCTGGCAGCTTCCCAGTGTGCTGAAACGAATAACAAGCACACTCATTTTTCCAGTTTGAAACTTCTTGGTGCAAATCCCTCATGCAAATACCTCTCAGGGCTTGCAGCAGGAGGTGCAGTGTACAGAAAAGAAGAGTGTTGGGCTTCTGACATGAAGGCCATAGCCTGTGTTTTTGAAATAGGAATGTTGAAAGGTGGAGCTCTCAGAAGAAACTCCTGTGGGACTCTTCCAGCTGTTGAATCACCTTTTCTCCTCCTGTTGGAGGGATTCACAGCACAGCACCCCTCTCTGTTTAAGCTGAAGAGGGAAACAACTGCAAAGTCGGCTGTGCATGCCCAGAGAACAGTTTGAGAAGGCAACAAAATCTAAACACTCCTCTGAGATTATCACTCTGTAATTGATACAGAGATGTACTGTGACCTTTGGTTCAACTTGTCTTTTTATGCCATTTTCTGTATTAGCATGTTATCTGCCTGTCGTCTTCCACTGAATTTTAACCTTATACTGCCAATATTTTCCAAGTATTGTGTAAAAAACGTATGTATTTTCTTAAGTAATTATAAGGGATTTAATGCCAGTGAAAAGTACAAGGTTGATACCTGATTATCCAGGAATGTCTCAGTTGTGTTGCAAGGTTATCTGCCCCCCTCCTGCAGCCCTGTGCTATTCCCATGCATATTCTTTACTTGTGCAGACAAAGGGCAGCATTAAAGCAAGCAAGTGCCTTAGCATTCAATGTAGAAAACTAAGCTGAGCCAACACCACATAATTTTCAATGAAATGAATTTTATTCTTTTCTTACATTTGGCCAAAATGTAGTATTAATCATTTATTAGTATTATAAGAACAATGAAAAATTTCTGCCATTGGCCACTGTACATTATTCTCCTCCTCTGCTTGTGTAAGGTCTTCCAGGTTGATTTTACCAGGCAATTAGAACAAAGTTGCCCTACCCAAATTATTAGGGCTGTTTTTATGGCCAAAAGTCTGGTATCAACGTGGAGCAATAGTAAATTGGGGATCTGTTTTGAATTGTTCATATGCCAGTAATTTACTACATCAGTCTTTTAAATACATTACAGCAAATTCTATTCCCTTTATGGTTAAATGAGGAAACATCCAGAAAATTAATTCCCACTGCCCCATGTGGAGAAGATATACTACAGTGCCACAATGCATGCTTAGTTGCTTTGGAGTTCAGCTGCACAAGGGTGTCAGCAGTGTTCAACTGTTGAACCAGGAGGTTAGCTCAAAAGGACTAGCAACTGCAAAAGCCATAAATGCCAGGACCCGTCAGCCCTTCCTCCAGTTAATCCAAACACTACAAAAATGAAGAAGTGGTGAGATGTGGTTGTCCTGGCCAATGTAAAAAGGGAGATCACTGGGGGAAAGTATAAGCTGGAAGGAGAAAAGATGAGACTCTGTTAAACTAAGAAATTCTCTGGTACTTTTTACTGAGGCCATACCTTGTCTGAAAGAAGAGATTTTATGACACTATTTTCAAGTTGTGGTAAGCTGCAGTTTGATTGAGTCAAAGCTCAGCTTGTGTGAACATTTAAGGTACTCAAATGCACTCTGCACCTGTGCTGAAAAATAATTACCCCCCAAATGTCACACTTTCCTTTTTTTTTTTTTTTTTTTAGAAGTCACACCCAGCTTGCTTGGCAACTGAAATCCTAAAATTAACAACATATGTTTCCAAAGCTGAGATGTAAATGGGGTTTGCTTGGTTAGGAAGGGATTGCCTTAGGTTTATCTTGCAGCTGGTAAAGAGCTTGTTAAAGGTAGTAATGCAACCTTGAGGGGTTCTTAGTTTAATTGCTAACTAAGACAGCATTTTAATAGCATTGTTTTAATGTTGCTACCATCTTGTGGGAAGTAGAGTTATTTATTTGTTTGCAGAGCCACATAGCTAGGAATTATCTTATTCAAGTTACATACATCTTCAGTTGACATGACTCATGTTACAACTGGACCAAATGAACCAGACCTGTGCACTAAAACTAAACAAACAAATGTAAAATACATCACCATATTACTAGAACCACAACAAGCTAATTAACGATGGGCAACACAGCCATCAAATCAAGGTCACAATCAAGACCTGAACCAATGAATTGGTTCATGGCTTTAAGTTATAAAAATAAAATAAATAAAATAAATAAATGTGGAAGGTAATCAGCTTTAAATTATAAGCTTGACATGAGACAGAACTACTTCGTTAGTTTTGCATGAGGAAAAACTGAAGAGAAGCCAACTCATGTTTCGACCAAGTTCCCCATGAATGTTGGCACAAGGCACTGGCTAAGGCAATCAAGGACTATACACTTCAATCCTTGCCAGTGGTGCATGGAGGACTAATGCTGGTGTGTTTCAGCCGAGGGTAGTACACCCGTCAGAGCGAGCTCATTAGGGATGCCCAGTTTAGCATTTCCTTCTTACATCACATGATTAGCCTGAATCAAGACTTTTGCTCTTATCCACCCCTGATCATCAAACTCGAATCAGATGTCGCTGAAAATGATACACAGGCGCAGCTTTTATACTACACTCAACATTTATGAAAAGTGCTTTCTGAAGAATTACTAGGTAGGAATTATGAATAACTTTTGGAATAATTCACCAGCAGTTAATGACAGATTTAAGGGTCTGGCACTTGGTGCTAGTCTAGGAAACAATTAATATAGACCTTTTCCTCTTTTCCTTTTTTTTGTCCAAACACCTATGCACTCATGCACATGTGAAATAAGGAGGGATCCTTTCCTTAAAGGAAAAGGAAGTGTTCAGGCTTACGCTTTCTTCCAATGGGTCTTTATGTTGCATGGTTTCTGGCTGCCAGCACAGCACAGCAGAAGCTGGGGCAAGCATGACAGAGCTTAAAATGTCTTCTCCTCCCTGTTCACATACTGCAGGCATCTGGGTTGGTTGGACAGTCTCACTCAGAGGTCAGCCTCTCCCCTGGGGACCTGCGGCTCTTTGGTCAGGTTCTCCACAGATGTCAGGAGGAGCTAAGGCAGGGTACAGCTGAGAAGCACAGTTTTCCCCCTGGTCTCAGACAACAGTACAAGCTGGAAAAGTGGCAGTGCACCGCATACGTGAAGCATAGTTACCTACACATAGTCAATGCAGCCTGGTATCTAGTTTGTAGATAATTGTGGAATATATCCATAGCCTTGCAGATGGGGACTGCTGGCTGGGGTGTGACTCACTGGCCTCCTGCAAAGTCATTGACCTACACCAACCTTCCTGTGCAGGGAAAGCACTTAAAACCCACACTCAGCAGGAGCCACCTCCTAGGGACTTGCTAATAACCTCATCGGCAAACACACCCTCTCCACGCCTTGTCTAATGACAGTCACTTCTTCACCTTAAGTGAGGAAGCTGATATGAATCCGTTCACAGCTTGCCTTGATGACTTTTAATCTAAGACCACAGCTGGCCTTTGTGCTTTTTAGCAGATGAGTTTCAATAATCATTAAACAAAGTTGTCTCGGGTCCACTTCAAGTCTGAGCCAATGTATTTCACAGCCCTTACTCTTGTGTCGTACTTGCCGGTGTATTTCGTGCTGTAAAATATATCAGTTACTGCAACCTAAATGGTTAGTTGCTGTATTTGTGCAGCATTGGACCAATGCATATTTCCAGATAGCTGTGCTGCTTTTCATTTTACCTAGAATCATGCTGTCTAACCCTGGAGAGCACAGAGTAAGTGTGCAAAGTCTTAGTCCATGAGATCATCCCAGTAATTTGTAACTCCAGGCGCTGTCTAACTTTATTTCCCTATGTTAAATAATTGTGATATTGTTTCTTCAAAACCCATGACAACAAAAGTCAAAACAACTTTAAATAATCCACGGACATATGGAATTGTTTTGAGAAGGAAAGTAAATTGCTGAGACCCCTTAAAAAATGGAAATCTACCAAGGAAACCCCAGCAGTCTCTTTGACAGTCTGCTCTAAAACTTTTCACTTGCTTTGATGTTGTTCACAATTTATGCTCCTCAGAGGCTCTTGGATGAAGGAAATCATCTATTTCAATAATGTGAAACCTTCTTCTGGCCACCCGAGATGGGAATTCCTGCGCTGTTTCCTGTGCCTCTCTGATGGGGCCAAAGGGGGAAGAAGGGCTTAAAAACCGCATGGCTGCTAGTGATCAGTAGCGCAGCATCACCTACCACTCAGAAATGGCTGCACAAACGTCACCCCTCTGTCGGGAGCTTTCAGGAGCTTACGTGTTTAGGAGAGCTGTCTTTTTCAGCTCATGCTCCGCAGTAATGTTATTTCACTGTATTAGTAATTCATAAGGATAGGTTATGTGGTGGCGATTATCGTACAAAAGCAATTATTGGAACAGTCTCTCTAATTCAAAATCATTTTAATTACTACTGATACCTGTCCTTTTTTTTTTTTTTTTTTTTTTCTGTGCTAAGTCTCTTCATGATTCGAAAATTGCCACTAGGCTATCACCTTTGGTAATTGCAGTTCTCTGAGCTGAGTGAACAAAGGAAAAATTAAACTGGAGTGTGGCAGGCAGGCAGAATAGGAAATATATGTTCCTGCAGGAAAGCTACTCTCCTCCTAATTACCCTGCAATTGCCAGGTTCAAAATCTAATTTATGAGCAGTACAGATAGAATGGCCACATTAGTCCATTATTTCATGATGATCTTTTCTACTCTTGATTTCAGAAAGGAAGGATTTTGCAGCTCTCAGTGCATTGGCATTGTCAGCAGCTGCTCTGGGCAGTGATGCCAGACAGCTACACTTGAGAGAGAGTCCAAAAAAAAATGGAAAGCAGTCTCCTAACAGCAAGGTTTTATAGAAGGAGGGAGTACTATAAAGTACGGTGAAATAAATAAAGCATGACCTGATGGGCTGCCTCAGACAATGCTGACCACATTCAGAAACAGACCCAGAAATGTATGAAGGAGAAAGAAGTTCTCCAGCCTGCTGCTGCTGCACCTTCCACCTGCTGTAAAATGCAACAAACACAGCAAGTGATTCTCTTAACACCCCCAGAGTCCATTTTACTCTGATGAGCATGGTGTAGCCTGCTGAAGCATGGAGCAGTGGGTGAGGCTGCCAACATGCAGTGTCTGGATGGCCCGCAGTTTCAGCTGCAGTGCTGGTGCCTGAGGCCATGCCTACCCTTCAGTCAAGTCAATGACTTATTTAGCCATCTCAGTGAGCTTTAAACACACAACGGGAGAACACTCACAGCCAAATAGAGCTCAGCAATTGTTCATTTCCTATGTATTTATCCAGCTTCTTCAGTGAGCATCATACGTACCCCCCTAAGCTTCGTCTTCCCACATAGCACCATAGTTTGTGATACCTGAGCTAGATGCACAGGGTCATGGGATGGCTGAGGTTGGAAGATGTCTCTGGGGTCATCCAGTACAGCCTCTGCTCAAGCAGGGTCAGTAGGTTTTCTTGTGTTCAAATGGAACTGTCAGTGAACACCACCAAGGAGAGCTCAGCTCTATCTTCTTTACTCCCTTCAAATTCCAGTGGTATTTTATCCCTCCCAGTTCTCTCAGCCTCTCCTCAAATGAAAGATGCTCCAATCCCTTATTCATCTTCATGGCACTTTGCTAGACTCAATTCTAGTCTCTTTTGTACTGGGGATCCCAGACCTGGACCTCACACTCCAGCTGTGTCTCACCAGGACTGAGTAGAGAGGAAGGATCACTTCCTTGACCTGCTGGCAATGCTTTTCCTATTGCAGCCTTGGGTGCCATTGGCCACCTTTACTGTGAGGGAACATTGTTGGCTTAGGGTAAACTTGTTTTTTCCATCAGGATCCCCGCAGCCTTCTCTGCAAATCTGCTTTCCAGACAGTTGATTCCCTTTGCTTATACTGATTCATGGGGTCTCACATGAGTCTACTCAAGCTCAAACCACAGCAGTCCAAAAATGATGTCTGGTGTTGCAGGGAAGTGCCTTGATGGAAAGAAGATCTGCATCATTCCCCTACTGTACATGTTTCAGTCACTAGTCCCACAGGCCACAGATAAAACAGCTCTGCAAGTTTCCTCTCCCTTCCACCGCCTATGATTTTCCTCCAGCCTCTTTTTTACTTGCTTCATGTCCCAGTTCTTAATCCACAGTTATTTCACCACTGAAACCCTTCCAGTTAAAATAAGAGAAATGAATACTTACATTTAAACTGCCATTGCGTTTTGCAGTCAACAACCCTATAAAGCTAATTTTGATGGGAAAGTTTATACCATTTTTTTTATTCTGGTTGTCTGCAGAGCCAGAAAGACAGTAAGACAGTACTGCTTTGTTTTACGTTTGGGCTCATATGGAAGGATTTCTTCAGAACTGTGGGATGAGTAAGTCAAGATGTGATCCAGGTGCCTTAACACAGGCATCTAAAATAACTTGAGATGCCCTAAGATAGGTGAGATATCGTTATGGTCCTGGCACTCATATTGCAAAGGCAGTTAAAGACTTCAGAGACAGAGCACAGGCAGTAGACAGTGGCATAGAGGCAACTGAATGTAATCTCTCTCCATTAAAAATATATAAATAATTAAATAAGTCAAGGCAAGGGGAGTATGGAAAGAAAGGGGAAAAGGGACATTCAAGGGGAAAGCAAAAAAAAAAAAAAAAAAAAAAAAGCAAAAGGGGAAAGACAAGCACAAAGGCAAATGGGAAAACTATTTTGCTGATTCTGGGTGTGACATGCAAGCCTCAGAGTCAACTGTCCAAAAGTTCACTGTCTCTGAGCTGTACACAAAGCCCATCAATATCTTTCCCTTTTGCAACATAAGTCCATAGAAAGTGATTGCCCCTTTCCTGAGAAAGCACTTGGTTATATTACTCGGGAGTTTCACTCTTAACTATTCCCTTTCAGTTTTGAGTGCAGACTGTGAAGAGAATGCTCTTAGGAAAGGGAGATGCCTGCCCTGATTCATTCTTCTGAGGTTTTGTTTTTTCTTTGCCCCTGAGGAACTGGCTATTTTTAATGACTTTTATGATTAATAAAACTGTCTGGAAGCCTGCTGGGGTCTTCATGCTAGTTATCAAAAAAGTCATCTAGCCCTTTCCCCTAGTGTCTAAGCTAATGGCAAAGACCCAACATTTGATCTTTCTCCTAAAACTGTGTCTTGTCTAGCAGGGGTGAGAGTCATGCCGAGATGGTAAAAAAAAATCCTGAAGAGTTTCTTTATTGCTGCACTGTCTGTGGAAACCCATACCGTCCGGGAAACCTGTCTGTCTCATCTTCTCTGCAAAGCTCTTGTGCAGAACATGCATTCCGCTTTCCCCCAGCCACCTCCCAGCTACGGGCAGGTGACCCGGTACACGGTTAAAGAAACGCCAAATGCATATCCTCACAGCTGGGCACTGAGCTCCTAGCATCCATGCACGTCAACTCCTACACCTTCAACAATCTCCCTGCTGGTTCCCACCGCTAAACATGTGCTCGTGCTCTGAAGAGGCCCCCCACTTCACACAGCACATCCAGGAGCACGCAGGACCTGGGGCAGGTGAGGAACGGAGGAGTGTTTGAGATACTGTGAAAAGACCAGAGTGCCATCAGGGGCTTCTTAGCCTGAGGGGAGGGAAAGGAAGGAGGCGGCAGCAGCTTGCAGTGGCACAGGGAGGGAGAAGCAGCACTGATGAGCAATGTTCTCCCCGCTCCCCTGCCCTCTCCCCGCTGCCATGTGTGCATTTCCTTTCTGTGCTTTGGGAGAGGCAGGGAGAACAAAAGGCACATTGAGGGATAGGCAGAGGCATCTATGCATGCCTTACTGATATTGTAATATCACGAGAAATCTAAAAAGATGCATAGCAGTTAAAGAGCAGCAAAACATACGAGATACGGATTGAAAGATATATCGGAAGATATAAGAATAACTACATCAGGACACAGCATGGTGTAAGACTGATTTTTTTTATTAAAATGTCATACCATTCGAGTGCTCTTCTTCCTAGTTGGTAGCACATTTTACAGAAATAGAGGATTGATAACATCCTGCAGGAGGGTGCAGCTGGGGAGCCACTGAGTCCAGACACATCGGTACCACATTCTAGATTAATAAAGCAAATAAAATTATATTTGCTTTGTAATTTATTGCTGCCTCTCCTCATATTCTGTGTGTGCATAAACAAACCTCAAGTTTGCTTCCCAAGGATGACATCTAACAAAAGGATGCGATTCACATTTGATTTTTCCTTTGAATTGCAAAGGGCAATTTACATAACTCTTTCTTAACGTAGATTTTTATCTTTGTACTTACCATACTTTTTCATTGCTTTTCACAGGCCACCTTTATAAACTATCATTGAGGAAGGTACAGCAAGAGCTACTAGCAGGGGCTGTTGTTTATTTTAAAATCCTTCATCAAGACTCTGCACCCTGTTAAGCTCTGCTTCAGTGGGACAGATCCTGATACCCTCAATAGGCAAACCATTTCTGGGCTTCATGAGCACCTCTGCATGCTCTGATCCAAGCTGTAAAGTACAATGCTACTAAGCCAGAGTATGGGGTCAAGAATCTGAGCCTGGTCAGAAGACTGGGAGTAGTTTTTTTCCCAGTGGCTCAGACCCCTGAAAACCCAAGGCTACCTCATGGGCAAACAGCTAAAAAAAAATTGTTTTGAACATCCTTTATTTTGAGCTAGTATGTCAATAATAGGTAAACAGCATTTCCTGAGCAACTGTCTAAAAACATGCTAAAATAGTTTTGCATGTTGCTGGAAAATAGGCTGTACTTACATCAGAATGGAGAATAGAAGAATCTTTTACAAGTCTTCAAATAATCTCAAAGTAATTAGCTTTTAACATCCTCTCTGCTACAATTCTGGGCTTTATTAGCTGTTCTGCTTGCCATTCCTGACTCTGCCTAATGTCTTCTGTAGAACAGCTATGCATTTTTCCCAGGCATTTGTCATTTCTTGAAACATATAAAAGAGAGCACTTGGATTCAACTAACAGACCATCTAAATGCTGCTCTGCATAGGAAGTGATATATGCTGACAAGGAGTAGAAGTCAAATTTTCTTTATATGGTTCTTTATGGTGAGCAAACCTACTTAAAACAAGCTCCTTCTCAAGGCAGCATATTGATTAGAGCTGACGGGCCGAAAAGACCTTTGGGAGACAACAGAATATGGCTCGAGTCAAAGAGTAACACTAAAGCTGGCAGCAGCAACATTAAGAGTCAGTAAAACCTGAGAGAGTTTGTCTCACGCTGAAATTTATTGCACCCATTTGGACAGCCATTATGGTAGTTAGTAATTTTATCTGCACAAGTTCATCTGTATTTGGACTCTTAGAGCTTAGCAAGAGGTCTTGCAATACAGAGCCATACCAAGGGCCCTGCTGACTGAGGCAAAAGACTGCAGTGCTGAAGCGTGGTGCAATTGCATCTGAAAATTATAAAAGGCTGCCTGTTTAGGTGGGTAGCGATGACAGGAGTTATGTTAACAGTAACTCTGAAATAAGGTGATGGTAGGCCAAAGCAGATGAGAGTTCTAGTCTGCAGTGCAGTGGTTGTCTCCTTTGGCTTAATGAAGCTGTCACTCAGGAGCAAGAATTGCTTGGGGTTTTTTGTGGGTTTTTTTTTTTTTTTGGATAGAAGTGCATCTATGCTTCATGTTTTAAGAAATAAATGAGGCAAGCAAAGCAACCACCAGGTTGATTTCCAGAGAAGTGGTAAAAAATTCTCCTAATGAGACATTTTGAAGATGGTGGATTAATGTCACACTACATTTTCTGCAGAACATTTTGCATTGCTCCTTGCTCTGACTATTCAGATATCTATCTACTTTATATCTTTTTCTGCATTTTCTCCTTGTCATTTGACCTACAAGTACAGAATGTATGTTTCTTAACAACCTCATCTGTATATTTACCCACAGAAATTCAAGCTCATCTAATCCTTTTTCATATAACTAGACAAGATTAATCCTGCCTAAACCTTTCGAGGAAGCTCTTTGCCCAACCTAGTTTCTGACACTTCATGATGGATAGTTCACATTTTCACTGATGAGCTGTTCGAGTGCTTAATTATGTTTATCTTTACAACGTCTCTCCCAGAGGTTTGAAACTTCTTACATCAAAGACCAAGCTGCTGGGACCAGCTGCAAAATTTTATTGGAGAATGTATTCCTGAGATGAGGAGCACTCATATCACTGAGTCTGATAAGAGATCAGATTTGATAGTTCTCTAATGAAACAGTGCAGCACCAAGTCGGGAATGGATATAGGATTTCATACTGCATACCACACCAAATCTTTAGGACAAGTGGAAGGGAACTGAATGAATCCTGAAAGGGAAACTATGAAGAAGAGTCTGAAATAAACCTCCCTTGCTACTCATCTAAGTCACAATGGATATGGTGTTGGGCATACCATGCATAATGTTTAAGCAGCTCTTAGCACCCTGGATTCCCTCTAGTCAATCAAGACAAGCAGCAAGGGCATTTCTGAGTGCTTAAGTTAGGTAGCAATTAGGTCCCTTGTAAATTAAAGGCAGAAAAATTGCAAACCCACCACCCTATACTTCACTGGCTGGCTTTATCACGATCTGACAAAGGGTGTCCAATTCCACCTTTACTAAGTTCTTTTTCGGACCTTTTTTCAAGCCTTCCACAATAGGTAAAGTTCTGACTTCACATGTCATATTTATTCACAGTCAGCAAATTGCCTTGTTCCAGATCTACAGGTGATTCTGCCAGCAGATTTATAAGCAGTCCTGAGTTTTTGCCACTCTTTACACTCTCTCTTTCCATACCCTTTACCAAATCAAACCTTTCTTCCTATTTCGATTGACTTCAGCTGGAACACCCTATCTTCTTATTTTGCTGAACCACAAGGATGTCCTCCTCCTACTGCCATATGTGACATCGACATTTTGTGAATAAGAGACCCCTAAGGAGCTCTCCCTCTCTTGAAGGGCCATTGGTTCAGAGGTCGTTCTTCAGGTGGTAGGGTTCAGCACCTCAAGTGCTTTCCCATGACCAAAAGAACTTGTGCAGAGCCTCACAACTTTCACATTAGCCCACACTAATGAGACTATCTGAACCCTGAGCCCTGAGCTCAGCAATCTGATCTCACCTGAGCTAATGAACTCATGCTCTCTGGAGACAGTTGGCAATTGCATGCAGCATCTCCTGATGCTGACAGGAAACAAATTTTTCAAAGCAGAGTGAGGAAGAAAGACAGGTGGGAAAGAAGAAATGGAAAGGAATGATGTCCATAAGAATACACTTCATTATTAAGAGTAACCATCGAGTGCCAGAAAGAGATCCAAAGCTTCAGTATTATCAGATATAGAAGAACTCTGCTTGACCACAATCTCAGGTACTAGTACCATATACAAGTGCTCAAAAGAGTCCTTTCTCCTTCTTGCATAGTCTGTCTAGGTTTCCCATGCTTTCCATTGGACCTTTTGGAATTAAAGAAAATAATTATGTGAGGGCTAGATTCCAAAATGAAGATATATAGATATAGTCAAAATATTCTAGAAGGTTAATTGATTTGCTTACCCTCCCTATTCTCTTTCTCTCTTGGCTTCAGAACATGGAAATAAAAAAAGTCTACAGTGGTCACTGAGTGCAGTCCTTTTAACATTTCACTTCTGTTCAGTGTATGTTGCAATTCAGCAATAGCAGAGGGGAGTAGCAGATCTGATCTCAGCCAGGGCATCCCTTCTCATCTGCTTATTAGAGAAGAGGAAAGAGTATATCTCCCACGAGAGTCCTTTGAGTAACACCACATCCGGAGTGTGGTTGTCTCTCTGCAGCACCTTAGCCACTATCAAGGAGAGCCCTCACAAATAGAGAGCATTACAGATCCAAAAAATAAACATGTGTTCTACATTCTCTTTCAGATGTGTAAATTGAAAACACTGTCTGATTTCTACCCAGCAGCAGAAGCTGGCCTCAACTAGACAACAGATGGGATCTCAAGTAGAAAGCTCCCAAGATGATCAAAATGATGAAGAAAAGAGAGAAAAGCAAAACTTTGGGGGTGCATAGAAAGGAAAAAAAAAATTGCCTTTGTCTGCAGGGAGAAATGAAAAGCATAGTGCTGACTGAATCTTCTCCACAACGTCTTGCACTTGCAACTTATTTCTGTCCCCACCCTCCACCCTGTAAAGGTTTCTCAATTTCACTGTGGGGATAGGAGGATGTCTGTTTATAGGCTATTCTCAAAGCTGTTCATCATTCTCCAGGCCACTGGTCCAAGGACATGTTTCAAGGACAGCACAGGGCATTTAGGCAGTGGCTGACACTTCTTTTTAAGCTACCTACTTTGAAACATCAAGAGACTAATTATACTATCAAAGTAAGAAGATTTTTAGTGGTCCCTTCTACTAAAGAGTTAATTTTCCTGGACCAGGGAACCTCTCCACTCATATTCAGCTGATGCAAGGTCAACGACAAACACATTGAGGAAGTCAGAGTTGCTTTATTTTTCTTGTGAGCAGGTCAAATAAAACACTGCTGATGCTCCATTTATCTGGAGCGACAAGCAAACATTTGGCAGCGGTGGAAAGCATACATTGGGATCTGGCACCGGGCTTCTAGCACAGCTGTCAGCCTGCTGACTAATCACTTCATCCCCACGCTAATGCTGCTCCAGGTCTATTGGACCCTTTCATCTCAGATACCCTGGCACACGCTCCTTCTGATAGAGCTATTTATACAAATATGTCACTATTAATTGCTATGTAGCATTTTATTTTAGAAGGGGTTTTTAGCCAAGTTTTTTTTTCCGTGATTTTTCTCTTTCCTACTGTAGGCATCCAAGGTGGTAGTTGTGATTCTGCTGCTTCCAGTAGCAACCAGAACTTAAATAGATACCCCCCAACCAGACTCAAATTTCTTGAGGCTGAGGGGTGTGTGTGTGCATGAGCTTCATAGCTTGTTTTTCTAAGCATCTGTTCCTATTAATTTATTTTTCTTTGGCAACTATTCTGGCAATTAAGCTGCAGTCACACAGGGCACACCTTACTCTCTGAAAAGACACGATTTACCTTAGGTTTGCTTTGTCAGATGATACTTGCAGTCTTGTCAGCACAAACTATTTAAGCAACTCCCAAGGACAGTGTTAAAATATAGGTGGAGCCTATGAACTCTGTTCTTGGCAGTCGTGCTTTATTAGTTGTGCTGTGCAAAGGTGGTGCGACTAAGGTAATGCAGCGCTTTCGCAGGAGCATTATATATTGTGACAAGCCAAACAACCTCCAGGACTCTCACTCATCATGATTCCCATTTCATACCCCATCTGTTATAGGAATGAGGTATGAAAACATTTCTCTGTTTCCGAAAGATATTAACAGACTCCTGGGAAATCGTTTACCTGGAGAAAGGGAAGTGCCCAGGCTCATTTTTTGCCGACCATGGCAGGGCTAGCTGCTTTTTTTTTTTTTGGTTAGTGAACAATAGGTTTTCACAATGGATAACTGTAAAGAACTCAGGCAGCTAATTGGTTTCATGTTCTCAGTTAGCAAAGGTACAAAAGCATAAATTTGTGTCGCTTCTGTACTGTGTTTGCACTGAGGATGTCCAAGTGCTTTTTAAATAGTTGCAAAGGACATCTCCAAGTACCTTAAAGACAGGCAAGTTTGGTAATCCCCATTTATCACCGTGTTGGTGATCAGATAAGAAAGACAGAGCCCTAGAAGGCCTGATGACCTGATTTGGTCATTCAGACACCACATGGCAGACCTAAAACTAGAGCAGAAGCTCCTTATAGTCTCATTTGTGCATTAAGTGCAGAACCAGCCTTCATATTTTAAGCCCTGGAGATGCCTGTCTGTCTTTAAGCGGATGCGAATTCTGGAGTTTATGGTATCATCTCCCTTTTCTCAGCATGATTTTGGACTGAAGTGAATGGATGATATCCATATTCATTCTTTAAAGCTATCCTTATGGGGCTGTTTCTTGGCATTCTACAGTTGCCTCAGAAAATATCCCCATATGTTCTGTTACAACACTGGGATGGCCTGATCGGCAAGTCCAGAATAGACCCCTGTGGTAAGTGTGCTTCAAATGTCCCCACTGGAAGAGAATTTTGAAAAATACTCAGGGGCAGCAGCAAGAAGTGGGCATTTCCATTGCCTCTGTGATTCATTCACAATTACCAACACAGGAATTCCCTACTGTGTGCATGGAAGGCTTGCGGCATCTTCAGTGCCAGGCAGCAGAGATAATTACACTGATCTTGGCACAACGTTCTCAGTTTGCGCTTTGAGGAAGCACCATGTGGAATTTGCTTCTCACAACAAAGGGATAAAATGTTTTCCCTAAAAGACCTTCACTATGCTTTAGGTTGGCTTCAAGGGTAGAGAAGGACGCAGTGTTTCAGATTCTTTAATCTGGAATAAAAATAGGGACTCTGCCAACAGATCTCCTCTAAACCGTGGAATATGTTTTCATCACTGAGTTTGAAATAACGTTTCAGAGTCTTGGTCAGATTTATGGTTTGATTTAAAACAGTGTGGCCTAATTGAAGTCAATGGAGCTATGACAGTTTATGCCAGCCGAGGGACTGGCTGTCTGTTTCAGAGTATTGTTTTCCCACAGTCGTCCTTGTTCTTCAAGACAGTGATGGATTTCCCTGGCATTTCAAATACTTCAAGCATTCACACAGCCTTACTTAGGATTTTCTCCTAAAGTCATGACATCTGCAAATCCAGATCACCTTTTCCATGTTTACCTCTCAACATTGACAACATGATCCCTAAGAGCAGCATTGGTATTGGTTTATTCAAGTCAGATCTTTATAGTAATTGTAACACTGTTCTTTCCTATTGGGAGCCTGAACCACTTGGTAGGGGAACAGCACCTGGTGGATGGTCTCACTGCAGGGTGAGATTTAGAAGAAAAACAGTTTAGATGATTACATCAATGCCAGTGACACTGGCTAAATATTGTCCCATCTCCAGACAAAGAAAAAAATATAGCAGATAGTGACTGGTTTGGTTACTAAGCTTTCTGATAAGAAAGCTCTGAATACAATTGCTGCATAATGAAATTAACAGACGCCAAAATATGAAGCTTGAGTATGTTAATAGCCATTAATGTGGCCAGAAATGTATTTCAGAGTGTCACTTCAATATGTTTTCTTGGCACAGGCTTTTCTTCAAGGCCTGATTCTCTACTTTGCATTCTTGATTGTCTTCCATAGCTGTGTGAAGTGGGTATAAAATGCCATCAAGGAGTGAAGAACTGGGATCACAAATTCTCCAGAATTTGATGTTTTTTCCCCCTTTTGAGACAATTTAATATTGTTACAACAAACGCTTCAAACACTTGAAGTTTGGTGAAGAACTGCATCTGTTTTATGTGTACCTTGATCTGGCATTGAACTCGTTTGCCTTTGAAATATTGAGACTGAATTCTGGCAATATGTTGTACACTTAGCTACCCAGGAGTTTCTGGTGCCCAATGTTCAACACCATGATTTATTGTCATGAAAAGTAGTGTAGCTGTAAGCAGTAGCTTAATATGAAGCATGAAGTAGGGCCCAGATCCAGTCTAATTAACCTCAAGAGGTGCCCCAAAGTCAAATGAGGCAATCTGATTTGGGAATCTTTCTCCACTGGCTGAGTAACAAACGCCAGCACCTTCCCATGCAAGTGTTTAAATCACCTAGGTACTGTTCAAAGGCTGTCCATGGCCATGCAGTCTGATGAAGACTATAACTGGTCCCAGCATACCTAAAATCTCAGGCTCTTCCAGGGACTGAGGTGACTCCCCCTCTCAACTTTGATCACATATTGCTTTGAGTGGGAAAGTATTAATCTCCCCAAATCAAGGTGTTTCTGAACCTTTACATCTGAGAAACTTTGACACTACATAGTGTCCAGCAGTCTATCAGAGAAGGTGACTTGATCACTAGGCAATGCAGGAAAATAGGTCTCTGGGGACTTGCATGGAATTTGGGTGCCCAAGTCCCATGTAGCCAGGATCACAGGACTACGGTCAGGAACTTCAAGTGTTTTGTTGGTTATGACGTGCTTTACTGAGTTTGCAGCTCCTTCACAATGTATTTAGTCTCTCTCTTAAGTCAGAGGTTGCATGTTCTGTTCAAGGGCTTTAAACAAGAGTGGTTCTTACCCAAATTGTTGTTTAATTGCCTAAAATAAAAATATCACTTCTATGATGCAGTAATTAATTCTGGGGCATAAGCCACTAGCAAAATATGCATTAATGTTATGTGCAACAGTCATTAAAATGCAAATTGGTGTTTTATTTTGACTGCATGATCTTGCTTACATGTTTCAGAGAGAACAGTCCAAAATGGAAGTCACAGACTTAAAATAATGGTCATTTTTCCTAAGAAAGCATGAAGAAACATGTAGGTGTTATTACCCTGATCACTACAATATAATGAGGATCCTTATAAAAACACATTACATTTAATAACGGAAAATGTAGAAGGGGGACAGGAGACTTCAATAGGATCAGCATAAATGGGGAGATATTGTAATGCTGTTTAGTTTCCTTAGTATATTGGCTACCATTAGAGCAGCAAACATAGATTTCCAGATGTTTGTGAAGAGTCCAACAGTTATATTTTATATCTATGGCTGTAGTAACAATTTCTATTCAGCAGCCTAGAAAAACACTTCATGTCACAACAGGAAAGAAATATTACTGTGGGGTTTTTTCTCCCTCATCCCCTACATAGCAATTCTGAATACTTCAGTCAATGCCAAACAAAAATGATGGTTTAAAAATTAAAACCACAATCACTAGGGGCAGGACATAAATGTGCAGATGTTCTGTGATGCTGAAGAACTTTTCAGGCAGCAGTCACAATGGTGTTGGGGAGAGGACAGGGAATCCATCAGAGTCGGACACTGTCAAAAGCATTCCCTAAGCTACGCTGTCAGAAAAGGCACTTACCTTTTCATATTCCCTTAAGAAAAAAAAAAAAAATCAAAACCAGAAAACCTACTCACAATGGCCTCTGTATAGCTCTCACTATTTTATTAGCAAGGGATTGACTATAATCTGTTAATATACATGAGCAACTTAGATCTGGAGTTTACTAGGCAACCTATACAAGTGGAAAAGTACATTGTCCCATAGCAGCATACAAAACATCAATTTTCCTTCTCTGGGAAGAAAAATTTTTACCAGCTTATTAGCTGTTACTGTTTCAGGCACCTATGTGCCTTAATGCTGTTATACAAATGGCTGCCTGAAGAGCTTGCATTTTCCACACCTACCTGGCCAGACAAAAAGACGTGATGAATAGCAGCAAAAACAGCAGAAGGCAAGTTTTTAAAGGCACACTTTGTAATCAGTACATTTAATGCCCGTGTATGGTAACAGACCTCTTGTCTCCCACAAGTACACACAGGCACTTCTGCCAATTTCTCCCTAGCAAAAAGGGAAGGGGGATAAATAAGAGAGAAGGCAATGTGGTGGGAGTACTGGCCTGGATGGGATGGATGCTCCAGTGAGGAAAGGTTGACATATGTTGGGGGAGGCAGGGATGGGGCTGGAAAGTGTGCACCTTGGGGAATCACAGAGTTGAAACCGCATCCCTGGTGGCCTGGCCTCTTTTCCAGCCCCAGAAATTGCCTGTCATATGTGGCTAGTGTCAGGTATCAGATGCTAGTTCTCCAGAATGAAATGCACCATTAGTAGGTAAAGACAATTCATTAGGTGCAACATAGCTGAACAGTAATTAATTATTAGATATTATTTCTCACAAAATGCATCTCCAAAGTTCACATCACATTAGCTGCAATATTGGACTGATGGAGCATAAACAAGGGTAATGATAAACACTGGTGAATGGAGTTGAGAAGAGATGGTTATTAGGGTACTAGCATGTTTCATGTGGGGTTTATTTAACAGTCTTATTAATGATCTGGAAAAGGAAGTGAATAACTATTTAATTAAGTTTGTATTTGATACTAAATTAGAATTTGCTGTAGACACCTCTGAGGGCAGAGAAATAAATCAAAAGGAGCTAGGAGCATGTGCAGTAAAGAAGAAAATGAGATCTGGCATGGGAAAAAAGAAAAAAAAAAGGCAAGCTAATCTCTCTGGAAGCAAATAATCTCAAGTGTAGCTATCAGTGGAGGAATTCTGGAGAAAGAGGTGTTGAAAGAGATGTAGGAGTGTTAATGGACTATATATTCCATCACAGCTCTGGTATATGTTTACAGAAGCAACGCATCAAGGAGCAGGAAGGTAATAGCCCTGCATTGTAGGGCTCTAGTGAGAACTATCTATAATGCAGCACTCCGTTTTGGGCATCCTGTTATCAGAGAGATATAGACAAATTGGAATGAGTTCAGAAAAGAGCCATAAAAATGATCCCATATCCCTGGAGATAATGACTTATGAAGAAAGATCAGAAGAAGTAAATGTGTAAGGCCTTGTCTGAAAGATGACTGAAGTAGGGCAGGAAAACAGTCTGCAACTACGTGAAAGGAAAAAGGGAGGAGGATAATTTATCATAGTAACTATTAGTAATAGGATGAAATAATAAGTAACAACAATAAATTTTAAAAGGGCAACTTCAGGTTGAATGTAGGGAGAAATTTCTGACAGTGGAATTTGGGTTAGTTTGCAGAGAAGTTTCCCAGGGGTAAAAGTAAAAGCTGCATTCAAGTCATTTAAAATCAAATTGGACAACTCACTAGAAAATGCACCCTGCTATGGGGAACAATCTTCCATTGCCTGGGGAATAAGCTGGATGACTTAATAGGACATTTCACACTCGAGCCTTTATGACTGTGATATTTTAATATGCATGGTCAACTATTTTGGGAAAGTATACATTTCGTGCACTGTCAGGCCTCATAATACAAACACTTGCATGGAAACATAACTTTTAAGATGGCAAGCAGCTCTGCTGACAGCACGGCACTGCTGATATGCAAAAACACAAGCCTGAGCTCCTCACATTTCTTCAGGATCAGAGTCTTAGATCTTACAGTTGTCAATATCAAGCAACCACATCACTTATGGATAGGTGAAGAAGTATGCAGGAAAAAAAGATAGAGGTAGGAAGCTCCAGTGAGGATGTATCATTATTGGCATTATTATTGTTATTCTATTACTGCAAGTAAATGGCTGGTACAGTGGAGTTCAGCTCAGTTTCTTGACTGTTCACCTTTTCCATCTCCAGCTTTCACCTCTGCATGGTGTTCATTAAACACTGTAAGACTGCTTCCTCTACTCTGTTTTTACCATGTTTCATGTTTTTTAATGTATCCTAACGTTTCTGTTGAATGAGAAAAGAGATAAGCTGAAGGGAAAGCCTGACCCTCTCTTGTGTGAAGAAGGGATGGCAAAGGCTGTGGAAGTGAATGAACATTCAGCTAGCATCAAACCTTCCCCTCAAATTACAATAATACAATGTTGAACTTGAACTCCCTTCACCATTTGTTAGCAGCAGAGGCAAGCTCACAGATAGGCATGCTCCCTAAAACACCATGTTTTTTACATGTTTTTCTTTCTCTTTGTGTGTTCTTTTTTTCTCCTCTCCCCTTCTCTCCCCGTGGGCTGCATGTGGGGCCAGCAGCCTGGTGGTGCCGCAGTCCAGCACCCGAGCCCCGGGACTCTCCAGCAAGGGGTCGAGCAGCAGCAGCTCCAGTGAATCCGAGACCAGCTCGGAGTCTGACTCGGAGAGCGAAAGCAGCTCCAGCGAGAGCGACGGCAGCAAGCCCTCACATTACTCCAGCCCAGAGGTAAGGGCTTCTGCTCTTCATGATTTGGGGTGGTGAGCCATTATTACACCCACTCAGACTTTTTTTTCCAGCCAAGGTGACACAAGGAGGCTGGGGGGAGATGAAAAAAATAAATTAATTGAAAAAAAAATAATAAAGGAAGAGAAAATCATAAAGATCTTCCTCCTGGCACCCTGTGAAATGCAAGTGGCAAGGGATGTTGGGGTAGATTTGAAGCATTTGAAACAAAATGAAGAAGGAAATGACCCTGTGATATTTTCCTCAAACTGGAGCTCCTCACAAAGCTCACAGCTTGCTCGAGGCTTTATGCAACTCTGCTTCCATAGCAATGGCTTGCTTAGTGCTTAAGTCCTGATGTGGACTCTCAGCACTGCAAGGGAACTAAAGGCTTCTCTGTGCAGGGAAGCTATTATGAAATCAGTTTGAGGGTAGATTTTTAAAGCAAAACAGTTGTTTTTCACTCTTGCACTTCCCTCACTTCACTCCCCAAGTGAATTATTCTCTGCTACTGCTGCCTTTCTGTGATTTAGTTTAATCCATCTCTAGCATGGACTAAACTGAATTACTCATGGTGCAAAACATTAAGCCCAAACTTGTCATCTGGAAAGCTAGCACTGAAAATTTCCACATGTAGACAAGCCTTAGCCAAAGTACAATTAAGCTGCCAGTGCTGTGCTACCTTCTGCTTTCACCTCTGCAGTGTGCTCAACAGACACATATAGGGCTGCTTCCCCTACTCTGCTTTTCTACCAGGCTTGGCATTTTTATGTGTTTTGGTCAATGTACACCTTCGGTATAAAGCCATGCACTCCACAGCCACATCATACACATTAATGTATGTAAAATTATTCAAAAATCTAGCAGCAGGATTGTAAATACTCATGAAATACAGTCAGTACTTTTTCCTGCTCCACATAAAACATCCCCTCACCAGACTCCTCCCCTGACAACTAAGCCTCACAGATTCTCTCACCCTGAAAAATTATACTGAATAACCAGCAAGCCTTTCCTCATATTTTGCTCAGTGTTTGGGGCCATGTTTCCCATCAGGGAAAATACAGCACTCACAGAAACATCATTTCTATATTTTTCTCAGGTTTTGTTTCTTGTTTAACACTTATCTTCTTTTCTCTCTTTCTTCCATAGTGCTTTCAGATCCATTTCCAGTTAATTTTCCTCCACTTTGTCCCTTTCCTAAGTCTCTCTCTTGTTCTCTCCTTCCTTTCTTCTCTGTTTTCTTCCTTCCAGTCTCTCTTTCCCTGTTGCCCTCCTCACGCTATCCCATTTCTCATTTCCCATCCCAAGTTCTCTCATCTGACCCATCAAGACCTTGTTCTCTCTCGTTCCTGGCTGAGTTCAGTGCAGAGGTCTCACACTCTCTCTCTGCTTTCCCTATGGGAATCTTAGAAGATAGAAGAAAAGGGATGAAGAGAAGAAAGTGTAGGAACCAGGGTAGGGGGGAAGGAAACACGAGATAAAAGGGGGAGATGTATAGTACCCAGGAAGAGAGGAGTGTGTATACTAAGATAAAAGAGCATCTAGGCAAGGGACCGAGAGCCATGGAAACATGGAGGAAGTGCCTCCTCTGAGGCATTTTATACATATTCTCTCGAGATCTATGCAGCCACTTCTGCGTGGAGTCTGAGTTATCAGTGATCATTGTCACGAAACAGCTGCACTGCTTCAACAGATTGCTTGTCTCTTTACATTATGTTTGTGTGGTTTGCCTTCTAGGACATGCTGTACAAAACAGGCTTATATGAAAATGTAAAGGATGCAAAAATGTGATGGCTGCAGTGGTTTTCATAACTTACTCCTTGGGATATGGGAGAGGCCACGACATTCACCTGGGCAGGGTTGGGTTGTCCAAGGGTAGTAGGATATCTGTGCTTTCCCAAAGGGCCAGTGCTTTCCCAAGCCCATCATATATGACTGGTGGCACCAGTTCCAACATGTTTGTGTGATGTCTCTGAGTTGAAGTCCTGTCTGCCTTACATTAATGCTTTAACTTACATTTAGGAACCCAGTGAAGCCATCTTCCTACAGTACATGCCATGTTCTTACCCCATAAATGGAGAGAGACGGGTCCTTGGGAACTCTTTAAAAAGAAGTCCTGCCCACCTGAATTTAATTAGTGGGCTCAGTTCCAGTCATGGTCTCAAGATGAATTTCATCTATTGGATAAAATAAAAGAAGCAAATACATCTTTGTCATTACATAAGCATAAACCAATAAAGATACAATTCAGGTACAATGAACCTGAATACTCCTGCACAAATCTGTACAGGAAATCCATATGTCCAAGGTGGGAGGAACTTCAATTGGTAATCTGCAGGCCATTATGAGCCCTTCATTCTTTTTTTTTTTTTTTCTTCTTTTTTCCCATAATTAGAAATATCATATGCATATATCCAAAATATTTTCTAGGACAGGTTATCCTCTGCATGCTACATTACATAAAAATTTAACTGCTGTTTCATTTCTTCTGTAATTATTCTTCATCTCATTTTGAGACCTTTGAGTTGTTTTCAGGTGTCTTAATGCAGTTGCCTAGAGTGTAAAAGCAGCTCATTGTAAAGCATACATATAAAATAGATTAGATGAATTGCACCCTAAAAGTGTCCGTTTCTTTCCAGTGACTATTTAGAGCCTGTAGTGACTAGCTCAGCTGTCTACACTTTATGTCTGCAGTAAACTAAGAGTAATGGCTGAGCTAGAACAGGAGACAACATTCAGACTGGTTTCAGTGATGTGGACAAATTAAGGTGCCTCAGACAGTAATGTGAGTAGTTACAGTTTTGTGGACTGCCAAACCTGAAATTATGAACAAGGGACTGAGACTTCTATCTCCTGTTTCTTGCTGAGGCCATGAATTCTTTGTATGACCTTAATTAATGTCATAAATGAGGATTCTGGAAAATGGCGACATCCTTCCAATTATTTTAGATGATAGAAAAAAAATGTAGGTCTCAAGTCCACAGAAGAACTACATTTCAAAAGCTCAAAATTTGGTTTGTTTGTTCTTTATTCGGTTGAATTATCATGCAGACCTTTAATAAGACTGGGTCTGGTTAGACTACTCGGGAAGTCCCATTACACAGGAAGGGCCAGAGGGAGGAATGGGCAGGAGGGAAATAGAGAAGCAATTGCATGGAATGGAGCATCAGTGGCTATTCAACAATAATCTGGCCAGAAGAGAGAGATGTGCTGTCCTGGACCCTGTCAGCACCCCACCCCCAGATACACTGTCCTTTACAGCCTCCACTGTAGTGACCAGTTCGCAGCCAGCAAGGGTTTTTACCATGATTATTCTATCATCACAGGATAGTTTTGGCCTCACATCCACACGTTGTGTCTGACCTGGTCAAAGCTGAAGTGATTGGAGATGCTCTTCCCAGCCTTCCTCCCCTGTCAACAGAGACCCACCTCCTGCCCACAGCATCCAGTCCTTCAAGTGCATAGACTTTAGTACTAATAGCCACTGCTTGTAAATTCAGACTGTTCCCTCAGGAGTTGTGTGGCATTGGCTCTCTTCTCAGCTCAGAGAATAGGAAGAGCATATGTATCTAACCAATTAGCTAACTGGTGAGCATGCTTCTGCCACCTCACCAGCATTTCTTCACTGCTATATTTCCTCAGGGAGTCAGGGAAAGAAGAGTTTAGCTTCAGGGCTGGTCTGTGTGTGTATGTTTTCTGTATCTGTCTTGTTTTCCAAAAAAAATTTGAATGGGGATTAATTTTTTTTTTTAACTAAACCAACAGTAGACACTACCTTCAGATTTGCTCATAGGATTAATGGACTTTAGCTCTTCTATGCACTGTTTTTGGAAAGACTACAAATTAAACTTCCCCGGCCCTCTAGAAAACCATTTGAGGCAGGAGCCACCTCTTAGAGTATGTGTGCACCATGCCTAACTGATGGGAATCTCCAGTTCTAATTTGATAAAGTTCTAGCAGTACTAATAGTAGAAGCAGCAATATTAATCGTCATCATCTTCTTCACCTATGTCTTAAATACAATGAAAAGGCATCGGATTTGTATGGGAATTGCTCTGAACCAAATCTTTGATAGTAGGACAGCACAAACAGGTTATCATATGGGTAAATTAATGTGTGGTTTTCCAATAGGTCAAGTATGTTGCAGGGATGGCTGATTGCTCACTCCTACCCTGCATTGGGTTAATGACATGCACATTATAGGCTATCCAATTTCTCACTGAAAGGGGTATCATGCTTCACTTTTACCATGGTATTAACTACATCTTAGGTTCCTATTTATAATGACCAGCACAGAGTGATCCCATTACACTTGCATTGTTTAACAGCCCTTCACCCAGCAAGTGTTTTGGGATAATGAGTGTTGACAAAGGTTTCATTTGGATGGATGTCACTCATGCCTCTGGTTGCACTTGTAGCCTTGAAGAGACCTGAGATACATAGACATACTTTGTGTGAGTCATCCCACCCAAATCTGGACATTCGTACTGTAGATACCTATATCTGCTCATCACCTCAGCCTCTCCTGTACAATTAGGGGAGAGGAATGGACATTTTTACGGCCCAGATCATCTGGCCTATTTTGGATGTCTATTTCAAGATGAAACAGTTCACACTCTAGAAAAGTAACCCACTGATCAGGGAATGAACTTTTTGACTAGCTCAGATATAGCTATCTATAATATACAGATGAATCCACACACATTTTTTAAACAATAGTATCACATCCTTTTGTTTCTTGATGAAGCCTGGAAGATGTACATCTATAGTACATTGGTCCCTGGAACCATCTTTCTCTGGAAGAGTTTCCTGATATTGGTTTTTGTGACTAATTTATACCTCATTGCAAGTCAGCTTTACTACAGACTATTGTTCCTACTGCTGCTCTCTGTCTGGCCACAACCAGCTTTACTCCAACTAAAAATTGACAAGGTCTCTTCAAGACCTCCATGGAAGTGTATTTCCATGACCTAAGACCATTTTGCTACTTCATCCCTCTGGATCTCCATCCATTTCCGTCCTTACATGCTGCTGAAAATATCTCACTGCAAGCAAACCAACTTTAGTTCCACAGGACCATGTGGAACCTCCCTGCTCAGGGAGGTAGTGTGGACTGGAGAATTAGGGATTTTCTGTTCCTCCCAAAAATAATTGCAGTTGGACATGTGAAGTGTACTGGTAAAAACTTTCCAGTGAATCTTCCCGGTCCTTTTTTTCACCAGGTCTGCTTTTCTCTCCTGGCTGGTCTCTTGCAAGTTACATTGTGTTTGAAAGTGATTTCAAAAAATAGTAATTTTTAGAGAAATCAATTGAGCAAATTACTTGCAAAATAAAACTGGCATCACTCATGTACACTGACAATCTTAAATATTCCAAAACTGTAAAAGGGCCTTAAAATAATTAGAGAAGTTTAAAATTTCTGATTTTCTAGAATCCGTATTCTTTACCTTATCAGCTGCAGGCCTTTTGCTTCTAGCAGATGCATATGAAAGGTTTTTGGGTTTCTGATTAACTGTTTGCAGATACATCTTAAAGTTTCTTTCAGCAGCCACATAAACTTCAATTTTTCTTTAAATAAACCAGATATGTATCTAAGTTCATGACTTGGAGAGCTGAGGCTTTAAGAAAATCTAACAAGTGTCCTGAAAGCCCTGACAAAATTAGCAAAGTTGGCAATATTGCTGATGCTTTTTATTAGACTTTGTAGTTGGCTTACAGGTGGGAGTGTAGCTATTCCACTTAAATAGCAGACATATCACTGTAGGGAAGTACCATATTGACAAGTTATGACGCTTTAGCAGTTAATCACTGTTTTCTGCTGTTTTACTGTTATCCCTTGAAATCCATATTTTGTGAACCACTGTTTTAGAGAATGACAAGGTACATAAAGAGACAGAATGGGATGTAACAGAAAACCTGGAAGATTTTTTTGAACTTTCAAACGGCCCTCACTCTGGCATATACTTAAAGGCAGAGGTGTATTTTTTCTGCACGTTTCTGATATATGTCTTTTTGTTGAATATAACTCCTGAACACTGTAAAGGCCTCCATATATAGTGAACCTTTTATTATATATGTAATAAGTTCAGTATGTACATAATGAATGGCACAAAACGCATCCAACTCTACTCTCAGCAGCAGTCTAAAAAAATGTTGTTTATTTTACACAAAGAGTTAAGAGTCTTAAAAATACATCTTCATCCAAGAGAAATGCTGCCCATTCATTTTCAAGATTTACAAGTCTGGAAAGAAATTCATCATGTATGGTATTAGGGAGTATGATTAAGAAAAAATAAACTTAACGCAATCCAGCAGCTTCCTGTAGGTATTGGCTAGCTGGATAATGAGTAAATTAGACACTTCAGAGGGAGGAATATTTTTATCATATGAATTCCAATGTGTAACTGTTCTGCTTATTTTATGAGTCTTTGCTCCCTGTAGAGTGAATACAGCCCTCCATGGGTGACTCTGAAGACACCCTTGGCTATGCAGAAAGCCTATGCTGCTTTCAGGCACCTCCTTTTAATAGAGGATCCTTTGTGTTGGAGACTGTCTTATATCAGAGACTGTGGATATTCTCTCTTAGGCAAACATTCTTCCAGAGCATCAATAGTTTTCATGTGCAATTACTTAGTTGATCAAATTTTGGTTCCAGTTCAAGAAATTAGGAGACTTTTCACATTGGCTTCTGTTGGTTCAGAATATGGCTGGCCATGCACTCCATCTTTTCTTTTTTTTTTTTTCATTTTATTATGCTCAAATTACTGATTGCAAGAATCATTAGAAAATACTTGCACATTGTTCTGAAATAACATTTTCTGAGCTGTGGTTACATTTGAAATCGTAATTATCCTACTACTTCACTGTCCAAACACCATTATATTTTAGATGTTCTCTTATAACTTGATCATGTTGTGACAGGAACAAAGAGAAAAACTAACAGCCTCACAATACTTACCAAATGAGCATTTGACAATACCACCACACAGCAAATGTTTGTGTCATCTCACAGGATTATAACATCAATACCAGACAGATTATATGCACCGCCTGGTTAGCCTTCCCTCTCCCAGGAGCGACTACGTGCCCCTTTGTATGCTGTTTAAATACTTTTTGTATTTAATGCAAAGATGAAATACATATATATATATATATGATATATATATATATGATATATATATATATATTATATATATATATATCATATATATATATATATATCCCTAGCTTTCCAGCTAGCTATCCTAGTTTAGCCTCTGCTGTATCCCTGCCTTGTTTTCCACCCTTCCTATCACCATTATTTTATTCATTGTTTGGAAACTTGGTAGCATTTCCCAGTAAAGCCAACACCAGTAGCTCTGCATGAATCATCCTTAGAAATTATGACTCATTAAAGCTGTTGTCCTTCCCAACCTCATCCAGAAACCAAAAATATCCCTACCCATGGGGCATGCCCCATCTTTCCCAGCCCTAATGCCTGGCCAGGACCTCTCTCAGGGCAGCATGGTGTGTCCTCACCACCTCACCTTTCCCACCCATGGCCATGGCCAGCAGGTGCCATGGGGCTCAGGGTGGCCCTTTGCCCAGGGTAAAATCTCTTCACTGTTAGTGTTTTGGTGTCCCTGAGGGGACCCTGCAGGCAAGGGCAGAGGGGCTTGGTGCTCATTGTTGTCCACTTCTCTTTCAGCCTGAGCCACCCTCGTCCAACAAGTGGCAGCTGGACAAGTGGCTGAACAAAGTCACCCCTCACAAAGCACCCATCCTGACCCACCATGACGGCCCGGCACTGGAGGCCCATCCCTACTACGGCCACGTGAAGGCGGAGCGGCAGGAAGGCGAGAAGACCCCAGCCACCGGCCCAGCCGAGCACCGCAGCGGGGAGGGCCGTACCACCACCGTCACCACCACCGCCACCGTCGGGGACGGGCCACGGCCCAGGACCGCCAACAAAGCACCAGGCAGCAAGGGCGGCCGGCAGAAGTCACCCCCGGCCGCCGACAGCGGGCCTCCAAGGAGGGCAGCAGGGAAGAAGGCACCGCGGCGGGCTGAGAGGACCTCAGCTGGGGACGGCTCCCACTGCCGTGGGGCAGAGGAACCCGCCGGGAGCCACGGCTTTCTGGAGAGCACCGCTGGTGAGGCACCGAGAGCCCGACCTGTTGGCAGTGGCAGCGGTGGAGGCTGCAGAGCAGGGCACCGCCGGGAGCCCCGCTCGGCCACAGCCGGCGAGAAGCGTCGGGCACGGGGGCCGAGCAAAACGGCACCCAAATCCAAGGAGTTCATCGAGACTGAGTCCTCCTCATCGTCATCTTCCTCTGACTCGGGCTCTGAGTCGGAGCGGGAGGAGCGCCCGCTGCCCAAGGCGCCGGCGGCAGCTGGGGCTGAGCCGCGCACCAAGGACGCGGGGACCGGTGCCGCCAGCAAACCCCACGGCGGCTGCAGTGCCTTTGGCTCCATTAATGCCAGGACTAGTAGTGAAATAGCAAAGGAGCTGGAGGAACAGTTTTACACCTTGGTTCCTTTCGGTAGGAATGAGCTCCTGTCTCCTCTGAAAGACAGTGATGAGGTAAAGTCACTGTGGGTCAACATTGACTTGGCTCTTTTGTCCAGGATTCCAGAGCGTTTGCCCGAAGAGCCGCTGGCAATGAGCGCCGGAGCAAACCAGGCGGCCAGCCTCCCGCAGGGTAGTAGTGCTGACCCCCCCGCAGAGAAGGGTTTACCAAAATCTAGAAGGAAACGCAAGGTGAGCTCCGGGAGATGGGGGTGGCTGCTTGGGGTGGGAAGGGGGACACAGCCCAGCCGCGGTCAGTGAGCATCACTTGTGCCCATGTCCAGCACTCAACAGTGGTGTCCTCACTGGGCTTTGTCCCCTCACACCACACTGGAACCAACAAAACCCCAAGGGTGGTGAAACTCCTGGACCCGAGGAGCTGGTGTTGTCTGCTGGCACATGGCTTTTTGTACTCTGGTGAAAGTGAAGTCAGATAGCTTTTCCTCCTGAGGCTTCTTGCAAAACCAGAGCATTTGGAGGTGATGCTTGTTTTGGCATAGGGAACATTCTGGCACAGTCTGTACGATATCACCACATATCTGGAAAAAAAGCGAGGAAGCATCCTTTTTCCCTTCTTATTGACAACAATAGAATCCTTCAGTCCCTGCAGGCAGCCCTGGCTTATCAGGGACCTGCCTAGCTCTGCTGCTTAATTCACTGACACTTCTGCAGCTCCCTGCTACCTCAGGACCCCCACACGAATGTAAGAGGTGAGAGGGTAGCTGACAAGCCGCCCTGTCCCCAAGCAGCACCAATGCAGCAGCCAGGTGGGCACAGCCCTGTGGTCATATCCATCCCTCTGCCATGCCACTCCTGCACATTTTCAGAGCTGCCAGGTGCACAGGCTTTATCCCTGCTGAGGAGTTGCCTCCACCCCATGGCTGCAGCTGTCCATCAAGAAGGCTTTCCAGTCCATTGGTACCAATCTGCCCCCAAAAGTCACTCTGAACTGGAATTGCCATCTGCCCGATTTCTGGATGGCTTTACTGTGCAGTTGTCTGTCACCCTCTGAGCTACCATATGTGTGCAGACTGATCTGTATGTTTCTTGGGATCATTTAACCAAACAGCTCTTTCATTTTTTTCTCTCATTATTTTTTGGCTATTTTTTTAGTATCTGAAAGTATTTTTTTTTAGTATCTGAACTATTCTAGCTACTGGTAGAGCAATAGCAGAGAGCCCTGCTATGTTTTGAGATGCATTTGTCTGCATTTTCTTTAGGAAGTAGCATGGAAGTAATTGCATAATACAAAATGATGGGGACCAGGTCAAAGAGTGGCAGAAGTAAAAGATTGATGTTTTGTGCAATAGGAAATGTCTGTGTGATGTTGCCAGCTGGTACATCCAGAATAAAACAGGGGGATATGATAAAAGAGCGAAATAAATGCAGCCATTCTAGAAATGCTTAATTTGACTTTCCGTGGCACAAATTATCTTTTAGTCTTCTGTCTTAAAGCATTGCTGTTGTTGGTGGTTTTAGTGTTACAATAAATACAATGGAGTACCAAATTGCTTCTTTGCCTGTAGTAAGACCCTCACTGTGATAACTGCTATGCAAACACACAATATGTGTTCCCCCTTCTCAAAATAAGAATAAGTCTAAAAAGAATGGATTATCAGGCATAACTACAAAATTAGATAGAGGTCCTTATCACTTCCACATCTGTCATGATCTCAAGAAGGGCAAAGTACAGATAGAAGAGGATGGTTAAGCACTAAGGTGGAAGAAGATCTTCACTCCTGTGGGGTGTGATCTATGTTAACCCCATAGCAGCAGCCACAGTGGCAGTGGATAACACAGAAAATGTTGTTGCCATGCAGCAAAGCAATAAACACAGCAAAATCAAGAGATCACGAGTAAAACTCAGTCATCAGTGGAAATTGGATAATGTTAGATGTGGAAAGGGATGTAGACTTCATAGAATGCTGGGAAAACAGGGTCACTGGGAAACAATGGTAGGACCTAAGGAATTCAACCAAAGTCAAATAGTGGCAGGAAACAGTGGCTGCATTCATACTGCCAGGACAGATAGGGCCAGGATGCAGCACCAAAGGATGGCACACAGTCATCCACTTTGTTTGATTGTTAGCATGCTTGCTAACGTGGTTTTGGCCTAGGCCAACTTCTGCTCTTCCAGAAGGTGTCTGGCCCCTGGCCTGGGACCAAACCAACTAAGATGGCTCCCTAAAAGGCAGTCCAAATGTGATACAGCTTGGTTTCAAGGAGGAGCAAGTTACATGCATGGAAATGAGCTGTGCCATGCTGGCTGGCCTCAGGGCCTGCTGCTGATCTGTTGTATTTACTAGCACAGGCATAGTTATTGATGACAAGAAAAGAGTGGGAGAGACAAGAAGAATGAGGTTGAGGACTAGGCAAGAGAAAAGTGCACAGGAGACAGGCAAAGATGGCAATATAAAGAAAAAAAATATCCTGAGATGCGAGTGGGAATATGGTTGAAGCAATTCAAGTTTTATATTGTACTCTATCTTATACTCTACGTTTACGTACTGCCTCTTTAGATTTTAGTTTTTCAAGACGTGAACCAATCTTCTCTGATCGCTGTTAGGTATATGCTTGAAGGAAGCATCAAAATGCCAGAAAATACCAGCTCCTGATTTGTCAAAATACTTTCAGATCTATCGTAAATCCAAAACCTACAAGATTATTATTTTTCTCTTTACTCAGTGTGAGAATGAAGAAGAATACAGAGATATCAAGAAGACTCATTTAGAGCGAGAGAGTTCTTCACGATTAGCTGCCTCTGCCCATAACATCACAACAGCAAATCACTGCAATATGAATGAAAATAGGTAAGCATTTTCCTTCTTATTTACCACTGAGTCAGACAACTAGTTGCAGTTTAATGTCGTGTGTTATTTTTGCCTTTAATAGGATTTATTTTTTAATTATCACATTTTATGTTGAAAAATTGCCCAGTGCATTCTGCTTTCTTCTAGTTTAATGAACAAGTTAGCAGCTCTGACACATTTATATACTTGCATTTTTGTTGTATTGCACAAAGTTGTGAGTTCAAGTGCAAGGCTCATGGAACGAGTAATTATGGCTAGAGTAGTGCGATCATCCAAGACATATTTTCAAACACTGTCTTGTAGGCACCAATTCACATGTGCAGCCATCTTTTCTTTCCTTTGTGTTACGAGTTTCAAACTTAAAGTTTGACTGTATGTCTGGGTTTAAATGCAATTGTCTGTAAACTCTGTTTAGATTGCAAAAAATATTCATAACAATGCCTGCAATACTCAGTTCCAGAATATGCATGAGATCCAATATTTTCAGATTACAAGCAATCTATTCTGTTTAAATAAGGTATTTTAGTGCAAGGAACTCAGATTTTAAAAACAATTACATTTTAAAAGGATGAAGGGTGTGAAAAAGACAATGAATATTTAGCTATATTCTGGCATGGTTTGTGTACACAGACCCCTATCAATGTCAGATCAATCATTCTGAATCTTTCTGGAGCATTCTAGCAGTGAAACTTTGATGTCTTTTCAAAGTTTAGCTGCATGCTGTTTAGTACACATTGGCCACCAGTATTTCAAAAATATATTATGTTTTTTTTCTGGCAATATTAGGGTATGTCTTAGAGTGGAGTTGCTAAAATTAGAGAATATTTGTATTTATTGTAGTAGGCTTTTCTATTGTACACATCACTGATGAGTTTGAGCAATTCTTGTCATTAACTGGACAAAATCATGATGAAAACTGGTATATATACTGCTGCTTACTGAGAAGTTTTAATTCAATTTATTTGTCCTGGTATAAGTCACATGTTTCATAAAGTGGAAAAAAAAAAAAAAAAAAAAAAAAAAACATACACAAAACTGTTTTATTGTGAGTGACTGCATGCAGGCAAGACATTCCTGTGTGGAATAATTGCCGGAGGTGACTTCAAAATTAAACTTATATTCACATTTTAAAGAAAAGGTATAGCATTGAAGAAACTTCCAGGCTGCATTCCATAGAAGTTCCCTAGGCCTCCAATCTTAGATGTTGACCACACTGGGGGAACTTGGTGTGCTAACTCTAAGAGGAACAGGACAGAGGGTGGAGTGGAGTGGAGACACTGTGGCCAGGCTCTGTGATAAGATGGGAACTTGAAGGTACATCAGAACCGATAAGCTGCATATTTGCTACCCTGGGCCAGCAGCCTGCCACATTTTTGACAAAATGCTGTCCTTTTGGTGAACTTTTCCCATTATAATATCATTATTATACCAAAACACACCTCCATCCCAAAGGCTACCTGCCTCCGGGGTGTAACCATGCCTCACTGAGCTTTCACTTTAATTTTTTCTAGTCTGTACCTTTAAAAGCAAAGTGAGAGAATTTCACTCTAATCATAACAAAGGTATGTATGACTAGAGTCACTCAATCTCCACCTGAAAGATAAAAATATATATATAAATTAGCTTAAGGGAGAGAGGATGTTAGGGAAATACCATCATGTTAGGGAAGATACTCTCGCATAAGGAAAGATACTTTCTGACTTCTGGGATTAGTTGACAGGCTGAGCCTCTCTTTCCTCCCATTGGGACACCTTTGGGTAAGATTCGAACACTTGATTATGCCAAGTGCCTCCCCGGGAAACTTAGAAATCTCTGTAGAGCCACTTTATATCTTTAAATGCATTTGTAGCCAGGCAGTTTTACTTATACTCTTGGTATTTGCACATGCTTTGCTGACAATGAATTTATCACAGGCAATCCAAAGAACCTGTGTATCTGTTGCTTTAATAAACTGCACTAACGCATTAATCTACCTGTGGTAGTTCTCACTGAACACAACCAAACTCTTTAAGAGTGGCCGTGGTAGTTCATGGAATGCAACTAGGCTGAGGGTGTGTTATGTTATTTGTGCATCCGTAATTGCATTAAAAATTGTACATTAAATACATTGTATTAGGTGCTCCTCGTAGAAAATGTGCATTAAAGAAATATATTAAAAAAAAAAAAAAAAAAAAAAAAAAGGTCTTAAATGAATATTCACCCCCTAATTCTTCCTGGGCCTGCCCTAATTCCAAGAAGTCCAGGTGTTTTATGCTACTGTAGGTCACAATATCAAGCTCCTGAGGCTGTAGCTAAACCAGCAGCATGTGTGTCAGGACATCCTGTCCCTCTTGCAACCAGCAGCCACTCATTCTAGCACATCCCCCTACAGTTATGCCAGCATATCTGCATGTGGAGCCCTCCTGTAAATTCACTCAAGAAACTTGTTTGAAACTTGTGTCAGCACAGCTGGGGGTTGGTAGCAAAAAGGGGAGCAAAAACATCTTCAGACATGAGCATTTTATATTCCAGAACTACAACCTGATGTGCAGACTGAGGAAGGCTCTGTTTGACACAAGAGGCTGCAGTGACATGCACAGATACCCTAAATATCTTACACCTACATTGGTTGCCACAATTCCAAGTCTCAGCAGAGCAGAGCTCACTGCAGGTTGTTTTTTTGTGGCTTCTCAGTATAATAAGGTCGTGCTGCTGCAGCTCGACTGCTCACAGTATCCTTTGGTGGGCATAAGCAAAGTGCCAGAAGGCATGCAAAAAATCTGCCACACAACTAGAAATTGTATCTACTCCTCACAAGCCCTGGGCCAAGCTTTTGAGGCTTGGGTAGGAGCCCTCCAAGGAGCAATGGCTTCCAAGGAATGATGGCTTCTTTTGGATTATGAAGCCCTGCATTTTGACAGTGATGTATAGACATGGCTAGCCAAGATATGGTTTTATGTTTGAAAAAGGGAAAGGAAATAACAGCATCAGCCTTCACTTTGAAAACAGTGCTAAAGATCTTATTTTCCTTAGAGGGAAAAGAAGAACACAGTTGTCCTTTTTACACACCCTGATTCTTGCATTCATAAAGAGCATTGGTCATTAAAGTAAAACAGTTCATGTTGTATTTTAAAAGTACTACACTGTGGGAGACAGGAACGGTTCTGAATTATGATTTATGGCTTCTCTCACAGATAGTTTTTAAAGATATGCCAGATAAATGGACAAATGTATGATAAATGCACATTTAATTAGCTCTGTTCTCTGAAATGATGTACAGAAATAAAGTATATTTTGTACCATATTCCTTTTTGTGATTCCATTAAGTGTATACTGCCTGATACAGTAACTATAAAGAAGTGAGAATTGTCTATAAAAAGTAATAGGCTGAATAAAGGGGAGTATGACAGGGGAAGGTATTGTGTTAAAATAGTCTGTCTGACCTTAATCACAGTTGTAGTCTTAATGCAAACCATTTCCATTAAAAAAATGTTTATTTTGTGTGTGTTGCTTTAAAATTTTCAGATAAATGTATTTTTTTTTCAGATTAGTGCAACTAAAGCTTATTTTGGGGATATTTTTATGGTTTGTTTGACTTCTCATCCAAAACTTCCCTCAAATAAGTGAAAGTTGAAAATACTGTGTAGCTTTTTTCTTCAGAAGAAGGAGCAGCTCAAATTGCTGTGTGTCTACTGTTTGCATGTGTTTTCCTTTGTCTGCAGTACCAGCTTACCTTTCTTTGTCTTCAAAATCTGTGTTAGATTAGTATAAACAGCTCTACCAAGGGCTGGTCATTGAACACAAAGACAACACAGCCATCTTTAAGCACATTTCCTGTTTTAGTTCACATATGGCTTTATTGCCATGGCTTATAAATTGTCACCTGTAATGGTGAAATAAGGCTCCATAACCTAAACTTACACTTCAGAGCCTAATCTTCGTCTCCAGCTATCCCTTAAGAGATGGTGAGCAAGTGGCCATTTATCTCTGTATTTTTTTCAAGTACTCTGTTACAGACTTTATATTAACTCCAGAATTACAATTTGCCTTGAAGGGAAAGAGGAGAAACATGATACAAATTTGTAAATGAACTCTTGGTCCCCATACTGTAAGCTTGTTTCCAGATACCAATAGACTTTATCCTGCCAGCAGGTTTTAAATTCAAAGTTTTGGTAATATATAAAACATTTACCTTTCTCAAAGCCAGCTTTGTGACACTCCATTACTGTAATTTCCATTTCCAGCTTGGCAATACCAATAAATAAAAATGAGAAAATGCTTCGGTCACCTGTCTCTCCCCTCTCTGATGCATCAAAACACAAATACTCCAACGATGATTTAACTTCCTCCAGCAGACCTAATGGCAGCAGTCTATTACCTTCCATCTCCTCCAGCAAAAAACATAAGGGTGAAATCCAGTCTCAGCCACATCCCGGAGACTTCAATGTAAGTTTATGCTGTTGTTCACAATATAAAACCTAGCTGTATATTTTTCACTTTGTATTGCAGTCCATGATAGCTTTGCAGAATGTTACAGAAAAAAAAAAAAAAAAAGAAGAAAAAAAAATAGCAATAATGAATGTTGTACTGTAAGTTCAGTTTTTCTGTTTTGGAGTTTAGCAAGGCATAGAAGAAAGACAAGTCAGGCTGTAAATTAGACAAATAACAAAAGCTACATAAGCAGAAGGCTAATGCTAGTGGCCCAAAATGAATGGATTTAGGCCTCTAGAGTATTGCTTGGGCATAATGCAGAGCCGCTGTATCCAAAAATGTGGTGCATAAGGCCTCTGCTGTATAAGGCCTCTGCTCAGACACTGCCTAACCATTAGTGCGCCTGCAGTTAGGTAATCCTCTATATCTTCCAAAGAATATTCTCAGACACTTCTGCTTACTGCTGACACCAGTGAACAGCTCAGCACCAGCCTCACAACTCAGCTCCACCAGAGCCCAGTCATTCAGACACTTATCCCATCATACTCTTCATCATGCCTTTTCTCCTTGCAACAGAAATTGTTTATATATTTTATTCAATGCTTATTTGTTTTTTACTCATATGTTATTTGAAACATGAGAGGCTTCAAAACCCTATGTATTTGTGCCTAAGCAACTTTTAGGAAAAGAAAATACCTGAGTTGTAGCAGTGGTCGCTTCCAGACACTTTTGGTTTTGGAAACCTGTGGGGATAACTGCCCATAAAGTCAGATGTATATACTGTTTTTTTTGTTGTTGTTGTTTTGTTTTTTTTTTCGACAGTGAAGGGAGAGGTAGTAAGTATAATCTTAATTTTAGACATTTAAAAAAACAAGTTATTGTAAGTTATATTTTTCAAAAATATCTCACAGATGCTTTTGGTAAATTGAAATAAAATTAAGTGCATAAAATATGCCAATAAAAAGGCATTTTAACATATAGTAGTGATAAATTTATCTTTTCACGGATTAAATGTAAATTCTTAAACATTTAAACTTCTAAAACATAAGTTTAGAGGTTTATAACCCATTCAGAATTATAATGATATGAGTCTTCACTGGATATCTTGAAAACAATTTAAATTCCTTCACAGGCAAATGTGCTGGAAATCAAAAGTAGAAGGTGATTGCTTTATGATCCACACCCTTAGCAAATGCATTTCACTGAGATTTTCTGCATAGCCTAGCAATGCACCATTTGGTCAACATTTTAACAACCTTTGCAATAAAATTCTTATGTACCTGATTATTCATCTGAAAACTTTAGCCTACTGAACTGATCTTGATGTGCCATATAGAATATGAAAGCTCATGAACTATAAATGTTAAACTTAGCTTTGTTTTACCCCATCTTCCCATTGGGTATCTAGCTGGCATGCCTGAGTGCTCCCTTGAATTTCTGTTAGAGACCACAAGCTGGGGAGTTGTTCATATCCATTTTAACTTTTTGTCCATTTCACTATTAAGTTTCCATCTCCCACCTGAAGGAGAACTAATAGTGATTTCTGGCAGTGGTTACAAGCCAAGAACAACCTGAGGCTGTCTGCTTTGCACTGTACCAGTGCGTGGTTGCCCACACAGCATGTCACCAGGTGGTAGGAAGGGCTCATGAGGCCGCATGAAGAACAGGGCTGCAGCTGAGAGAAAGCATAAGACCCTGCCAAAAGCTGTGCTTCAGCTGTGGTACAGAGCAGTGATCTTTCAAGCTCATCAGAGACCCAGAGAAGAAAAAAGCCTGGGCCTTGGGTGACAAGTTCTCAACACACAGGCACATTAGCGGCGCGGTGTGGAACAAGTCAAAGAAGTGAGCCTTGCTCTCCTGGGGCTAGGTACAATGCTAGTTTGGAAGCTGAAGACTAGAGATGTAACTCGATCTTCTAAATGACCACAACAGATCTATTCTTTAATAATTTCACTGACTGTGTTACAGAGCATTTTGATAGTTACTAATAGTTCAGCTCCATTCTGTCTGTATATCGCACTGAAACTCGAGCCCTTTACAAAGTGCTCTGGTTGGTATTTGTGAAGTCATGGCTATCGGTGACAGGACAGTTATACATACTCCTTGCTGAAATAGTAGGAAAGCTAACTGGCACTTTACAACACAATGCAAAGACACTCTGTTGTTTATTAGTGGCTTTTTTGAAGTTAGTAGCCAATTCCTCAATGTCTTCTATGCTGTTTGTTGTCTAGAAAGCAATTCACATCAATTCAGAAAACGTTCTCTGCAATAAGCCACAGTCCCAAACAGAGCCTTGGTCACCTCTGTCCGGCACACCCAGGGACTGCAGAAGGACAAAGCTTATCTTTGATGACATGTAAGTACAGATGGCTTTAAAATAAAGTAAACCATGTAGTCCAGTAGTATTTTAGTAACGCTGTACATTGAGCAATGGATGAGACATACTGTATGAAGTCTTTGATTTTGGTCCCTTCCAACCCAAGCTATTCTATGATTCCATGAATCTATAATTCTACGATTCTATCATTCTATGATTAAGGCTTATTAGTGCTCTCAGAGCTCAGACATTAATTCTGTACACCTCAGACTACTTACATGTACACATTCATATCAAGGGAGGGTGATGCCTTCTTGTGTGCCCTTTGAAGCAGGGGAGAGGACAGATGGGAGTGTTGACAGCTGCTTTTGTTACTGCTACTGCTGATCAGAAAGAAAGGTATTACAAAGGCAGGGTGAGTAGGAAGCAGCGGTAGTTGCATGAGTATCTGAAGGGATACCTGCTCCTCCCCATCTCCAGTACAGCCTTCAAACATCCCTGCCCTCCTTTGAAAATAATTTCACCTTGTAATTGTTTTTATTTTCTTTTTGGTAAATTAAAACTGCTGGTTTGCTTCCCAAGGTCATTTAGGATATGATATTATTAAAAGTATGAAGTTGAAACTGAATGTTGGAATCCTAATATTTAGAAAACCCAGATTTTTTTTGCCTAGTAATGTTCTGGCCTAAAAATACTGATTTTTCTGGCTAGTGTAGAAGAAATTTTGTTCAAGCTATGTCTCAGACTGCCTCTAACAAATACAGTTCCATGAGCTGCGTGACCTTGATGCACCTTTTGTTCTTTCACAATTACACCCACCACATCGCTCACTCTTATATACCTAAGAAAACCCTGGGAAAACAGCCCTGTTTCCTCATGAACTGTTTTCTACCAGAACAAATATTTTTAATAATTACTGGTAATAAGAATTGTAATAATTGTAAGGCTCATTCATATGACCTAGTCTCAGAGACAACTAGAGGGATGACAGCATCTCATAACGAGAATCCAGGGTTCCTACTGTAAGATGTAAATAATTCACATAGACTTCTAAAGGACGTAAATGTATTGTATGTCAAGAAAAGAAGGCTGGTGAGATTAATTTCTGCGTGCATTCATGGAAGTCATGAGGAGATGTAAATTCAATAAATGTAATCATTCTTTCTTCCCCTTTTGAAGAAAACTCTCCCTTGTGTATATATCCTCATTTTCCCTCCTTCTCGACTTCCCTCCATGCTATTTTTCAACTTTTGCAACACATTTATTCAACAATTTCCATTGAGGAAACCTCAAACTGTTTAGAAGTACTACCCAACTCTTCATATCTCTTGAAATACTATATCATCTGTAATTTACTTGCAACTGTTCAGTTTTTCTGCACTGTAAATGCACATACAAGGCAAAAAGGTATCATTGTACTTGATAAAAGTCAAAATGTAGGATGTGCTCATCTGTTTGGATTAGAAAAAAAACACAATCAGAAACACCTACAACAGAACTATTGTGTATCTTCATCAGATTTTCCCTCAAGATGCTGACAAAACACTGGGGTACCATTTTGGCTTTTTTCCCCCTAGAACACTGTCATAGGAAAACTGCTTTTTCTGTCTCTGTCATCTAAGAGGCCATTATCACTTGCTTTCTCCATTAGTGATACATGTGATTTCTCTGGCAGGCATCTTCAATAAAGCTGTTTCACCTTTTCAGAGGGAGATACAATAAAACTGTTAGTATATAGTGCCTTCCATGTAGAGTGTCCCTGAGCAATTTGCAGCCCATAAAAAACATAAATAGATAAATAAAAAACAAAAAGTAAAAAAATCTGAAAAGCCAAATAAGATAAAACACGGAAGTCAAATATGTCTTAATTTAGCCTTAAAAATAGAAATGGTTAAATGCCCGTTGTGCTAACTAGAGGAGGGAGATTTTCATGTCATGCAACTGTCATCCACAAGCTGTATCTAGGAAACACCACCAGAATACCAGCTATACTAGACCTTGACTCTGAAATTACCATGTAGAGAAGTCACTGAAATGTAGCAGATTGGACTGGCTGCAAATGTTAAGTGTCAACAGATTCGACTCACATGTTAGAAGGATCAAATTAAACATGGCAGCCAATGTCTTTCAAATCCTTGTACGACCACAGCAGAATATTTGAAGAAATGCAATACAGTGTATCTAAAATTATGTGGTAACCCTAATGGCAGTATTTTGTCCAAAATGATGCCTATGTATTATTTCATCTCATAATCCATGACGTTCTGATTTACAGTAATCCAGACATGGCTTTAATCAGCCTCTATAGTTTGAAGAGACTAAATCTCTTATATTTGATTTAAAACAACAACTAATTTTTTTGACCAATCAGTGTCTCTTTGCTTTATTCTCAATTTATTTTCTCCAGATCATTGACAACAGCTGTCACTAGCAATAAATTGGAACACAAGTAGGTCAATAAAAACTATATCTTGCTTGGCAGAGTGCTGTATACACATGCATCAAAATATAAAAGTAAATATAGCTAACAGTCTTCAAAAGGCAGCCAAAATACTACTTTCCCTGTTTTGCCATTGTTTACTGCCTGTTCTGAATATGCTTCAAGGTACCCAGCATGGCACATGTATAAATGACATCAGTGATGTTTCCAGTATTAATTCTTAACAAGATTTCCTGGATTTTTGGCCATTCTGACTCTATAAAGAGAACATTTTAAAGGCTACATCATAATGCTTCAAGCCAAATTCAGTCCTGTTGTAATTTTGCTGAATGATAGAATTCCCAATAACTGCATTTAGGAACAAAGTCTGTTGTCCTTGACATGATAAGCACAGACATGCTGTGGGTGCCTGAGGGTACAGTTCCACACCCTCCTCCAAATACGGCATGTGTGGTATGAAAGGAGCAGAGCACACCCAGCTTTCCCATTTCTCCTTATGGCTAAATCATAACTTGTTCCTCAGGATTGCTTTCTTACTTTCATTGTGCCTTACCCTTTCAAACTTGGAGTGAGTTTTTTTCACTTCCATTTATTTTCCATTTTTTTCTGGCCTTATAGGAGCAAGGTAATACACCTTTAGCATTTTTATCCAAGTTTTTTTATTATTATTTTTTTATCTTTTGCTGAACATTTTTTTCTGCCTTCATGGATTTAGGTGCTACATACACCCAACAGGTTGATATTCTCCCAAATTCAGGGACATACACTGCTGTGGGATAGTATTAATGTGTTTGTTTGTCTATACATAAATCATATGGCCAAGAAATATTCCAGCTGTAAAGATGTTATGGATATAGCTCATAAGGAGCTGAAGAGAACTTCTTATCACACCTCTCAGTTTCAGCTTGGACCCAAATCTCTCATTTTCAGTGTCCTTTTCATTGTTCCTCTGCCTCAAGGCAGAAAGGAAAAGGTGCTCTTGAGCTGTGGCTCCCACACAACCGCTGGAATCCAGCACACTTTACCTTGCCCAAAATTCCTCAAGGACTCCTGGTCTTCTGAAGTGTTTAGAGAGATTTCTGGAGTGATGAGAACATTTTCAGGAGCATGGTTAAGGAAAAGGAATTCCTTCTTTCTTCTCATCGGCAATCTAAAATATTATTGGCCATATGGACCAACATCTGCTGTACCAAGGTCCTCACAAATTCATATGCTTACTTTGGGGTGTTCCCATTTTCTTGGCCTTGGGGGATTTCAAGACTTCATCTGATCGTTCCATTCTTCCTCTCTTTCCCTTTTAACTTGTGGCACTGAATTTTCTTACGTGCACACTGTTCATGAGAAAACAACATTAAGCTCTTACATAGCAGACACTGCCTCGGTGATTAAATAATTAAATTGCCTGTTCTCTGCATGACCACCTACCCCCTTTCTTTATAGGCCACTTTGTAAGAGCTTGGTTTGGTGGGAAATAGATGCTTAATCGGCTCCAGCAGGAGATTCTCACGGGGTAAAGGATTTATAGCCATTATTCCCTGTTGCCAAAGAAAAGCTGGGGCTGTGGACCTCGTTTGAACTAACAGGCTACATCCATGCCGCTCCTCTGTCCCTATGGGCAAGCGATCCAGCACTGCTTATGGTTATATGATTAAACTGTCTTCACTCCCCAAAACAAAAAACACTCACTGCCTCCTGAGAACAGCCCCTGGCCTGTGCTGTCCCCCAGCTGTGCTCAGGCATTGTCTGGGAGAGAGCTCAAGACTGTGCCAGGGAGAGTATTAGCAATTAAACAGCATGGACATCAAATGATAGAGCTGGTATCCTTGCTCTGTTTATTTCACCAGCACAGACACAGCCAAGGTTTCAGACGTACCGTCACCCAGCAGTTTCACCCGCACCTTGGCTTCTCACTCACCAGTGCTGGGATCACCAGAGCTGGCTGCCAGGTACTCCGTCTCACAGAAGTCTCTATCTGCCTTTGGATTTCAGTCGCCTCTTGGGAAGTCAGGGTGTGATTCCATGACATTTTAAAACAATGTGAGTCTGGGCAGCTGTGGTCCTGCCCTCTCTCCCTAGGTTTGACTGTAAAGGCTTTCCTCAGCCTCTACTGAAATTAGTTGATTTCAGAATATTTATCTAGCATACTACAAAAGAGATACAACTGCAGTTTATCTGCAAGGCTGTGAGATTTTCTCCCTCTGCTTTTAATACAGGAGCTCAAGTGCCTATTGTTAATACTTCTTTCATTCCTCCCTCTTCACATGCACACTTTGCCCTCGCATGTTTTAGTCCAGGTATTGATTTCACATGAATATCTTTAAGTCATGAATCTGGGTCATGCCCAGGAATTAGTAGTGGATTTTGACTCTTTCTCTCAGTCTCTCATATTTCACCACATTGACATAGTTATTCTGGGGAATGTTGTGTTTTTGCCAAAATAGGAATCCCCACTTATTTTAACTTTCTGCGTTTCATTTAAATTAGGTGCCATGCTTTAATTTGGGTTGCTTTTTTTTTTTTTTTTTTTTCCCCAACAGTAACTGTCTTTCTAGGTATCTGAACTATTCATCTATTCATTTAATCTAAACCATTGACCTGGTTATATTAAGCCCATCAAGATAGGAGTTGTGCAGTTGTGTGATTGAGTAAATTTTTCTTACATTTGGCCTGACTCCAATCAGATCCTTTGTTCCCGTGTTTCTGAAATGCCTATAGCACTATCATATAAATGGGTCACCAATGCTTTCTCTGCCCTCTATTATGCTCCTCTGTTGAACTTCCCAGACCTGCTGGGTCTACCACAGTGAGCATGAGAGTCACATAACTGGGTACCTGCCTCACGCAGTGCCATGGGACCCCTGTGTGCCACGTCCCAGACACAGCAGTTAAGCAGCATTTATTTTCAGTTGTGGAATGGGCAGAAGGCCGTGATGCATCGGGGGAGAACACTATTTTGTACAGTAATACCCGCTTCCCAGCTTCAGCCCCATTCTTCACCCCCAGCATGAATCTTTCCCTACGACCCAACGTGTCGGACATGATCCTGACACATCTCCAGGTATAACCCCAACCGAAACAGCAAATAGGCAGGACAGTATACACCCACATTTTACTTTATGTGGTTATCTTGCCCTTAGAGGATTTTCTTCTCTTCTTGGACTGAAAGTTCAGGGCCTGCTGGCACAACTTCAAAACTGGACATGGGCTGGCCCTGGCTATACCAGTATCTTCTGGTCTGCCTCTAGCTCTGACCAAACTCCAAGGTTGCTCGTTTTGTTCCCTTCCAGTACACACACTTTTTTAGGGGCTAGACTACTAAAGTTGTGAAACTGGTCCTATATTTAGAATTATGATTTAAGCTGCTTTTATTATGTGCAATTGTTGTACACTAAGGAAGCACTAGTTTGTTTTTTTATAACACTTCAGCATCATTATCTCTGAAGGGTATTAAAATATGCACTTGGCTACATTTATGATGTTTAATTGAACTTTTATTAGTTTTTTTTTAAATGTATCCTCATAAAGCACCATACCACAGTAAGAAATAATGTTCAAGTGGAAGATTATGTAAATGAAGCAGAAAATGCTATAGTTTAGTATTTAGTTCATGTAAAATATAAAAATTAGATGAAAAACGTGCTTTTGAATGCAGTTATAATTAAAATTGTATATTTGAGTCTCAGCTATACCGTACTCTGTAAATACCAGCAGTTGCGCTGAGTTTCAAGATTATGTTGCAGTAGATGCCGATAAATTACTGTACGAAGCAAAGCTTTTATTGATTCACTTTGTTTGATTCTCTTCCCCCTTTTTTACTGCACGAGTTTACATTTTTGCAATTATCTGCTAAACTGGAGTAAATTAAATTCACAGAAGGTAGCAAAAGACAAAGGTGGCAGAGATGCACTGTAATGGCATACAGCTAAATAGGATGTTGAGGGAGAACCATACACACACTAGCATTTTACCTGGGTAATAGTAACACCACTCTCAGGAGCTCAACAGTCCGGAAATTCTCAAAGGCTGCTTCTGGAACGGGAGTAATTACCATGCCCACAGCCATCTCACCTCACGCTGGGATCCTGTGCAACATAACAAGGGATGGAAATGCTGTATTTCCTGCTGGTTTTCGACAAGCTCCCACAGAAAGTGGTGGCAACGTGAGTGAGAGAAATTCTGGACAGTAGCAGATTGTTTGATAAATCTCGTCCTGGATTCAGCCACAGACATGCTACTGAGGCTGCCCTTGTCAAAGTCATAAATGGTTTGAATACCACTGCTGAAAAGGAAGCCTGGCCTTGTTTGTACTATCAGATCTAGCCATGGGGGGGTTATTCTGTAAAAGGCTGGATTCTGTTGCAGTGCCTAGGTGACTGGCTAGCATTGACTGAGAATGCGTTGAACTGGTTCCAACAGTACTTGATTGCTTTCCCCAATCAACATAGTAGGGTAAATTCTCCTCGAGAGCAGCCAGTTTCACATAATGACACTTGATCCCAGGGAGAATTCACCAGCAGCCTGACTTAGTTGGCACTGATGCTTTACACTCTTTCTCTTGCCTTTCAGAGAGATATATGAGATGCATTAGAGCAGTGTATTAGAACTCCTTTTTGGCTTTGTTGAAGAGGACTATATTTCTACAAGTACCAACAATCAGATATTCAGAAACAAAAGAGGGTTTTTGTGCAGTCAAAATTATTAATAGAGATAAAACACTTGTTTTTACCTGCTAATTTGAAGTCAGACTTCTTTAAATTTTTATTTTTTTTTAAATAGAGGCCTGAATTCTGTTTGTAAATCTGGAGTGACAGTGCTGACACCAACAGATACAGACAGTTGCAAATAACTTAAGAGGAGAATCAGACTCATCTGCCTGAAAACCAGAAGTCAGGGAATATCTTTCCGTCAGACTTCAGTATATATTTATGACCAGTAATCTTTTTACCCTAACAAAGAGACTCCAGTGCTAGTACCAATTTAGCCCTGTGGACATTTTCTCTACTCCCTGGCTTCTCAGGCTGTAGTGAGGCTGTGATCTGCAGAAGGATTGCAAACCTTAGACCAAAGACCTGAAAAGGGGCTTATCCTCAGATCTTTCTGAATCTCTTATGTGAGGAAACAGATTTACTTCTCCTTAAGACACCTCTCAATAATAACATACAGTATCTGAAATTATCATGCGGTGAGATTACCTGTAAATTCTTCAGTCTGAGGTTATAACCAATTTCTCTAGAGGGGCCAAGTTACAGAGGAAATTTGGTTGAACCTTAATGTTTGTAAAACGTACAGGTTCTCAGTCACTGTAACTTAAGGGTCTGTAAAATCAGATTATGATTAACAGAGTATTCGTGAACTTCACAGATGCGAAATAAGCAGTATGCAAAAGAGCAATCCTCAGAACTTAATTTATGCATCAGCTTTTTCAGGTGTCTTCATTTGTCCATGAACTGAGATAACCTCCTGCCTTCAAGGAGCATACAGAAGAGAGGGGTTTATTTTGTTTCTTTGCTTCATAACATAATAATTTAAACTAGTATACTGTATTTAAAAAGACAAATGACTTTCATATACAACAGTGGGAACCTAAACAAAACTGAATTTGGGACCTTTCTTTCTCATTAAAAAAAAAAAAAAATTAAATCCAAGCACATCCTTATTTTGTTTCAAAAATGATATAAGAAATGCAGTTCTATGCAGTGTACATAAACATGTATTAAATTTATAGAATATTTCAGCTTTCCATTTTCACACATACATTTGTAATCTGAATTGCAAGTTTATTAGCATGTAGCGATCTATTGAAGAATAGAATTGCACAGATAACATAAACAGATCAGAATTTGACTTAGCATGTTTATTAACACTTTTGAACAAGCACTGTATAAGCAACTACAAGATATACCCAACCCATTTTTTCCTAATGAATCTTAATTTCTGTTAGTCACCCACTGATTTGTAAATCAGTCTTGAATTTTTCCTGAGAAAATATCTAAATGTTCCTACTGTGAATATATATGCTTTGCTTAACAATGGTCTTTTAATAGCTTCTTTTTTACATTAGGCTTCCCCCAAAAAGAATTGGCCTTAGTACAAACTGATGACTTCAATTTTTGCACATTGTATTATGCCCAGCTGTCCTATAGCAGGGCCCTCAAAGAAGGCCTCTTGGCTCAATGCTGTACATGCCTACTGCTAATGCCTTCCTTGCTAAGCGTACTGGAGAATAAATCCTGCTGCAAGTTGAAAACCATTTTGCAATTAACTTACTTATAAATAGACCATAATTACATTGTGCTATCTTGGTTTGTTTTTACAGCCTCTTCCCATGCTTCAAATAAGCAAATTATATATATAGTGCTGAGTGTCATATGGGAGGGTATATTGCAAAGGATACATTTTAATGACCTGAATTTGAAAGGATCGTGTAAAGGTTCATCACTTTGATTATTTCAGAGAGCTGAGACCACTACTTTGTTGATTTGGTCTGCTTTGCTTTGTTTTCTCTCTCTTCATGGTAAACTATCTTACCTGGGTCATTTCACAAGACATCAATTGTCTTGAGAGACAGGACATCAATTTTTACAAATTCTTTCAATGGTTCTGAAAACATAGCTATTTTTCCACATCAGACTAACACTGTTGCAATGTCTATTATTTCATAATTGACCAAAATAAAATCCAGATGGTTTGTATTATTAAGATAATGTTAACATCTTGCTGGGTACAGAAAGTATTTGCAACTGTAGTAGGTTATGAGATACTGGGACACAAACCTGTCTTTAGTCCCCTTTCTGACCTACCAGCTACAGTAAGCTAGGAAGAAATTCTATTCTAAGGGAGAACATTTTAAAGAAAGATGGAAAAAAGGAAATATTTTTCTTTGTATCAAGCTTCTTAGGGCAGACGTCATTCAAAATTATCCAGACTTCAAATTTTATTTCTATCTAATGATATTTAGCCTTCCTTTTCTTCAAAATAGGGTTATGACTAACCTTCTGTGATGCAATTAAATCTCCTTGAAACTGTGTGCATGTAAGTAGATGGAAACAGACTAAGTAGACACACTAGCAAATACCCTTATTGTCTCAAGGAAGTATTCATGGCTGTCCTCTTCTGTTGAGAGGCTCCCCCTTGTTCCCACTAATCTGTTATGGATCTAAAAGTGCTCTTACTGCTGTCAGCAAGAATTTTTGATTCATACATCCCATTTTTATATCTGTATCTTCTCTGACTCACACACAAAAAAAATGTTTTTAAATAAACATGCTGAGAAATCCCAATTTAAAAAAAAAAAAAAAAAAAAAAAAAAAAAAAAAAAAAACTAGTTAGGATTGCTAAGTGGCAATACTGTATTTTTGATGAAACCAAGCTCTTAAAATCGTGAATAGCAAGAACATCACTATTCATTCTGCAAATACTCAAAAACGTATCTCATTTTCACTAGAAGGGCAAAGGGATAACTCTCTAAGCATTTCTAAGAAAATGATTTTGCAAGGATAAACCTCCTCCTCTGAGAGTGACCAGGAGTTTGCCTCCAAGTACATGGAGGTACTGTCTCCCACAACATCTTCATGGGCAAGCTCAGGAAGTGTGGGATAGATGAGGGGCCAGTGAGGTGGATTGGGAACTGGCTGGATGGGGAGTTTGGGGTTGTGCTCAGAAGTGTTGGAGTGATCAGGAGTCCATGTGGAGGCCTGTAGCTGGCGGTGTCCCCCAGGGGTCGGTACTGGGCCCAGTCTTGTTCAATTTACACGTCAGTGACCTGGATGAAGGGACAGAGCACACTCAGCAAGTTTGCTGGAGTAACAAAGCTGATACCCCAGAGGGCTGTGCTGCTGTTCAGGGGGCCTGGACAGGCCAGAGGGCTGGGCCGAGAGGAACCTCATGAAGTTCAACAACGGCAAATGCAAGGTCCTGCACCTAGGGAGAAATAACCCTGTGCACCAGTACAGGCTGGGGGCTGTCCTGCTGGTCCTGGAGGACAGCAGGTGAACCATGAGCCAGCAATGGGCCCTTGTGGCCGAGAAGGCCAATGGTGTCCTGGGGTGCATTAGGTTGTTGCCAGCAGGTCAAGGGAGGTGATCCTGTCCCTCTACTCAGCCCTGGTGATGCCACAACTGGGGCATTGTGTCCAATTCTGGGCTCCCCAGTACAACAGGGATATGGAGCTACTGGGGTGAGTCCAGAGGAAGGCTGTGAAGGTGACTGGGGGACTGGAGCATCTGTCATAGGAAGAGAGGCTGAGAGAGCTGGGACAGTTCAGCTTGGAGAAGAGAGGACTTGAGAGGGGATCACATCAGTGTTTATAAATATCTGAAGGGATGGTGTCAAGATGATAGGGCCAGGCTCTTTCCAGGCTCTTTTCTGTTGGCCCAGTGATGGGACAATAGGCACCTGGTACAGATTGTAACACAGAAAGTTCCAGCTAAATATGAGGAAACATTTCTTTACTGTGTGAGTGACAGAGCACTGGCACAGGTTGCCCAGAGAGGCTGTGGGGTCTCCTTCTCCGGAGATACTCAAAACCCTCCTAGATGTGATGCTGCACAATGTGCTCTAGATGACCCTGCTTGGCAGGGGGGTTGGACCAGATGATCTCCAGAGGTCCCTTCCCATCTCAACTCTTCTGTGAGTCTGCGTGATTCTGTTAAGGGTACGGCAGTAACCACAGTATATGCTGAGAACCAGAGCACGTTTTGGCTGAGTATTATAAGGAAGGCCATGTCCCACACATAGGAGACTGGAAGAATCTGCAAGGTCAGGAAATGTGAAAACTTTTATGAGAGGCTTGAACTTAAGGTGTTAGGTTATGTACTGCAATGACATGGCAAATGGCTCTCTTCACAGTGATTGAGGAAGGCACAATAGAGAGAGCTTGTGGGAGGAGGTGAAGAAACCTGCCTCAACCAAGAGGAGCTCACTGGGGTATTGCCAAGGAGACATCAGTTTGTGTTTTCAGTTTGAACAGAAGTGGATAAGTCTGTATCAGAAAGGGACTTGTGAATTTCAGCACAGAGGTAGCAGTTGAATTTGTCCCCTACAGTCAGTAGGTCAGGTAGGTTAAGAAAGGGATGGAGACTCCACAATTTATTCCAGGAGAAATCAATGGAAAATTTCACAGAATTTGGCACGAGCAACACCAGTGGCATTCAGCAGGCAGCCTAGCACCGAGTAAACAGCACTCTCAGCATGCTTACAGATAAGAGGGAGAAGGAGGAAGAGATGGTAGCAGTAGAGGCAAGCAGACTTAGTGTGTATTTTCAGAGTGGAGACATTTAACACACACTTGTTTTGTGAGGAGGGAGAAGCCGAGGCAAATGACAGTGTACAGAGAGGAGTAGAAAAAGAGGTAAGCAAACACAAGGGAGAGAAGAAGATGGAGTAACTCGTTCCGCTTAATGCTTGCATCCATTTGGCAGATCAAAACTGCACTAATTTGGGAAGCAGTTTATATAATCCATAAAAATGCATTTTATTAGCTTTTTTTGCTTTGAATCACTGACTTCTAAAGAATGAGAACAGCCATAAATGCTATTGTCTCCACAGGCAGCAATTTGAAAATATAAGATGCACGGTTACATGATAAGTGTATTTTCTTCATAAAAAGTGTTTGCAAATCAGGTTTAAAATAAGAGAAAAATAACTTGAAAACATTCTGCACTTCAGAAAATAATAAAGTGTCTTCTTATTTTCCCCTGGTAGGCCACGCAATGCAGATTACTTTATGCAGGAAGCTAAACGGAAGAAGCATAAAGCAGATGCAATGGTGAGAACATTTTCTTTCCAGTTATGTTGCTCCAAATTATTTGTGTAATGCAGTTTCTTCATCAGTGCAGTATTGCTGGGGTAATTATAAAATCTATTATAAGGATGGCTAGGCTTGTTAAATTAAGAAATGTTTATATAATCAAATGTTCATAGCCCAATAAACTATGACTTAACAAATAATGACTTACTGAGATAAAGGCCTGGATAAATAAAACTTTCCATTTATTCCTTTGCTTTAATTAGTAACTATGGTAATAGAGACTGTATAAGGTAACCACATACCTATCTTCTCAGTTTAACGAGCTGGTTAGGCTCTATAATTTCATCCCAAATTTGGTCTGGTGCCCGAGGAATTTGCCCTTTTTTGAAAATTCTTTGTCTCTCCAGTGCCAAAAGAATCCTAGTTTCATGACAGACCCTTCCTAACACAATCAGAATCACACAAGGCATCTGTTTAACCCTAGAGAAACATGTTTCATACACAGGAGTGCTGCAACAAACAGGTTCTTGATCCTAGCTTTGACTTAAAACCATAGTCAGAAAGACCCTCTTGAAAAAGAGGAAGCTGGGGCTATATGGAGCGCTAAAGTGATCCTCTTCTTTCCAAACAAAGACATTCAATGAAGTACTTGGTGCTCCAGGAGACCTCTGCTTAGCTTTCTCTTAGCTTTCTCTAATGCTGTGTTTGTCTACCACTAGGAATAAGCTAGCACGGCATTAAAAATGCCAGGCTTCTGGCATGACAGACAGATGCAATATATGGGGTGGAACCCTGCATGAGTAGGGCTATTTTCCAGGTAGGGGTAGCTGCAGTCCTGCCTTACTCTGTTTGCACTTTGTGGTCACAGGAGCAAGAAAGAAGAAAGGTAGCTCACACCCTGTTTCTTCACCTCCTTTTCTCAGTTGTGCAGAGTATAAAATGGCAAAGGAAGCAGAAGTGGGCCCTTAATTTAGGACACTAACGCTGAGTTTTACACTTTACCTGAGTTTATTAGCACAAATTTCCATGGTTTATTCAGCTCCATATTACTTTAAAGCGAGTCTTAAATCAGAAAATATTGTGGAGAAGTACAAATGGTACATTTTAGTGTGTTGCTTTAAACAGAACAGAAAAAAAAAATCACTTAATATGCAAAGTAAATTCTGTCTTAGCCTGAAGAGAAATGTTTTTATGGTAGACTCCCAGAAATAGGAGGTACAAGCATTATTCTCTGCTCTGCCACAAATTTGCTGCATGAAAGTCACTTAGGCACAGTTTAAACAGCCTCCCATCAGAGTCAGGTGATTGAAATATCCTTCACATTCAGCCTTCCTTCACAGCGGACCAGCATCTTACTTACACCCTCTGAATCGCTCTTTGCAGGTACTTCTGCCTTCTTAACTGTGTAGGGATCCTGGAAGAAAATGGCAGCACTTTGAATCACCTTGCTGGGCTCAATACCTCCTCTTTTGGCTCTGCAATACCTAATATAGGCACTTAGAGTGAGCAGCCTGAAAATGACTCTAAGTCTCTCTGCTCCTTAGTCCCCCATCTGTGAAATTGGGATAATAGCACTTCCACCCGCACAAGAACGTCAGGGAGAGAAATATAATAAAAAGTTTGTGAAGTTCTCCGGTATGATCGCAATGGGAGTCATATAAGAACCTAAAATAGATTGAAGCCAGTGTGCCATTCCAAACTTACTATTTAAAATCTTTATCCCTTAGAAAAGAATAAGGTCCATTAACCTTTCACTGTGTGCATCAGATTTCAACCAAATGCATCCAGTCCATTAATGGGCTTTATGTACCGCAGGAGTTCTGACTGAAGGAAAGACAAGTCAGGACAAAGAGGTAATAGTATGATTCATCTCTATCCACATCAAAAAGGAAATTCTGAGAGCAGATAGGTGGTATGTAAGTGTACACATCTGAACGTTATGTGCACATACGCATATACACTATCATGGAGGTCATACATGTATATATATCTGTTTAAGCACACAAATACACAGAGTCAAAGTATGGACAATAGGAGAAGAAATGGGGCAAGAAAGAAGAATGTCAGGAGAAGCTAAGGGAGCAGAGCAGTCCCTGAAAGAAAAGGAGGATACAGAAAGTAAAATCCCAACAAGAGGTCAAGCTGTGCTGAAAATGGTAGGGATAAAGAAGAAATGAGGACAGAGATGAGCCTTTGAATAACACAATGTTAGTAGTCAAACTGCTTAATTCTGATTCTCTTAGTTGAAGATACTCATTACCTTTCTTTGTTGACTGATGAAAGACTGCATTTGCAAAGAGGTGTGAAACTGTTTTTACTGGTAATGATGCTTGAAAAGCTGGGGCAAAAGGCCTGGTGATTCACGGAATTCCCAGCACTGGAAGATCTTTGACAAACATCTGCCAGGAATGCCTTAGGCAGAGTGGATCCTTCTTTGGACAGAAGAGTGCGGACCAAATAACATCTCATAGCCTTTTTCAGCTCTGCTTTCTGTATCTTACAATTTTCAGTGATGCACAGATTTTGATGGGCTTTAGCTTTCTCATAAAAAAACTTATGAATCTGAAGATATGCTCTCTTGTGTTAAGTTTATAATTCATGTTGAGAAAATCCCATGTTGAGACAATCCCTTCAAATGTAACCATATCTTGATGATTACACTATTTCTCTGTGTCCTTATTTTTTCCCTCTAGGTGGAAAAGTTTGGAAAGGCACTGAATTATGCAGAAGCAGCACTATCCTTTATTGAGTGTGGAAATGCAATGGAACAAGGCCCAATGGAATCTAAATCCCCCTATACAATGTATTCAGAAACAGTTGAACTCATCAGGTAGGAAGGGAGGAGATGACTGCAGGGGTTACTCTGTTCGTGCAAACATGCTCACCTACATCACCACATAATTCCCTAGATAACAGTAAAAGGGGAGAATTGAGGGCCTCCCAAGTGCCTGGTCAGTCATATGTAACATGTATGGATTTTCTGTGATTTCAGTGGAAATTAGGAAACCACGTAGAATGCAAAATAAACAAAGCTTTTCATATTACTTGAGTTGCAAATTACTTCAAGGGTTTCAAGATATAAGTCCTGTGCTCCTCAAAAGTAGAAAAAAACTGCTACATAATACTAAAACACTCATGGAGTAGTAATTTGCAAGATGTTGAAACATGTTTAAGACTGCAGTGTAATGGTTACCTGAAAGAAGAAGTCACCAGTGGTAGAAAAATTGACATTTGAGGTCCATCTGTTGTGTGTGCTCCCACTGTAGCCAGCGGAGTCCTGAGAGCTGTCCAGCTCTTATTCAAGCAGACCCCCAATTTGGTCAGCTGCATGGCTCTCCAAATAGGACAGTCTAGAGTCCAACCTGCAGTCCCTACGAGGAAAGTTTCTGTCTCATAAGTTCTTTCCTCCGTTACAGTTGGTACCAGTAGTTAACATTACTGGCAGCTCTAGTAGGGGAAAAAAAAAGGTCAAAATCATCCCAGCACCTGAGATGAGACTGGGAGAGAGAGTCCACAAGAGAGTCCAGCCACACTAGCAGAAAAAGCTGTACTGTCAGTGACCATGGCATAATTGCTCAGGACAGTCAACCATGCAGGTCTCATCAGTGCTAAGTCCATAGAAATTAAAACAGTTTATTTCTTAATCATATTCATAATGAAGCAAAGCTCCTAAAACAATTGCATTCTTTTGGATTTAGTGTAGATGCGATGATTTTCTCACATATGTTAACAATTCCATTGGCATTTTATTCCACTTAGGGCTGTCTTCTCATGCATTTCAGTGGATTGAGGCCAGCTTTCTAACTGGAAGGTTATTAAACAAAATAAATTTTTTTTTTTCAGTAGGAGAATAGTACAGTGCATCTCTGCATTTCTTCCCTTCTTTTTTTCAATACTTGCGCCATCACAGGCACAGAGCTCTTTCTTTGTCTGCCCTGTCTTTTCTCATGACAGCAAATATATGGTCCTAACTCTGGAAACGAATTTTGCTTGCAGATCCATAGCTTTCAATAATGTGTGTAGCTGTGGTTGTGTTGTAGTGTGAATTGCTTTTGATCTCACTTGCTGTGCAGCTCAGAAAAATATACTAGGTTTACCAGGTATGCCTGTTAAAACAAAATGTTCCCACTGAATCTTTGCACGGGTATCAGGATTAAAGTTTGAAAACAAAGATAAGAAAAACCACAAGCAGCTAATTATAGGGAACAGGTATTTTTCTGGAAGCAAGCCCAGAAGCACTGTATGTTGTCCTAACCTTGCCCATTGTTCAGGTATACAGCTGGAAGCCAAGATTTCCAGAAACTAATTTATGATTGCATAGCACATACACTCTTGAAACAGCAGTGCTACCTCTGTGGATGTTTAATATTTATAGAATTTGAATGTAATGTCATACGAGCAAAAATAGCTCCGAGCCACATGTTCCCCCTCTGCTGTGCTCTGCTTGGAGGTGCAAATCTGGGTAGACACGTTCAGAACTGGCAGGGTGAGGGCAGCACCAGCTTCAAGGCAGGCTGTCGTCTGCCTTCGAACACTGTGAAAACCTTCCTGCATGAACTCCGTGTAACCGGGCTCCAC